>NC_091942.1:29748957-30066457 GCF_041260155.1 Ptychodera flava | reverse complement strand
TGTTTTATCTCAAGTGTTTTTAGCTTCTCTAAATATTATCATCGCAATCTTAAGAATCTATTCTCGCCTAGCCGACATGTCACCGTGCAAATAATGGCAACCATTTTGTAACCGTATGACCAACAAAGTTAACATTTCAACAAAACTAGAACTTAAAGAATTGTGCAGGGCCAATGCATTAAATCATTCAATTATGGCTTCGTGTCAAGAATGTATTGTTTCTAATTAATTAAACCTAATCAGATTAATGTATCGATGTGGTATAAATAGTTGAGGGTAGGAAGCCATCAGAGGCCATTATTGAAAAATGTTCCGTACGGAGTGCAGGGAGAACTCAGGATACTTAAATTACATCGAACACACGCAACTGCATTTTTCAGTGAAGGCTGGCATTCTTTCGACTCTTATAAGGTTAATTTGATTTGGAACGACGGGGTCAGACTCCAAATAAACTTGTTTTCCGCTCGGATGATTGACTAATATGCGATATACAAGGCGACTTGTAACACATGGGGAAACTTAGGAATTGAAGTATGGCAGCCGCTCTGGACAGTGTGGCTTGCAAAGGCAAATAAATCGTCAATCTTCACACTTTAATGTCTATCTTGATCCATGTAACTGCACATGCGCAATACGTTTACAAAAATAAATGTGTACAAGTCCACAAGTCTGCCAGAATGATCATCTTTACTTAAATTTGGCCAGATTACGAAAAAATACTTAATATTGGTCAAACGTTTACCAAAAAAAACCGTAAAAATAACACCTTGCAATGCTAAAGACAATATTTTCTGATTTCGTGTACCACTTTCAAAAGATCTGTCAAGAAACTGAATTTGCAGATAAAAAGGTGAACTATTGTTTCGTTCTCATGTAATTCAAATTCGGGATTTTATTCTCACATAATTCAGTGTCGTAACAGTATAGTGTATTTATCGCTGTATTCCCAACGGAGCTCGAAAAGTTACTGACAGCGCAAAAGTCGTGCGCAAAACACAGCAAGCAAATACGCCCATATGATGGTGACCCAAGCTCATATTGTAGTGACCTGTGAATTTGCTATTGTTTCTGCCCCTAAATTATCTGCCCCCTACTTTTGATGAATGGGGCAGAAGTTGCCCCTTTCAGTGAACACGCAGAGAAAACATTGCAGATGCACATCTGGAAAAGCAGGTTTTTAAAATCTCGAAAGAGGTCGCTTTCCATATCACATGGGTGTAGCGACCAAATATCTGCCGAATTTAGATTCAATGGCTTTTGGGTATCATTGAGTATGTCATACCTGCATGGGCAAATTGCAAGGACACAGCCAAGATCAGAACACTGAGTCATGCTTTCTGCTCAAATTTTAATCAATCACCTGGGGACGAGAGACAGAATTCGTCTCTCTCTGCTGGAGTTGCGTTTCCTGCTAGTTCTGAAATAAAATCAGCGAGGCTGACAGCGACATTGCAAAGGTTTCTGCTCCAAAATGAAATGTTTTACTCTTGAGTATCAATAATCGATGACCCAGACACGTCGAATGTATTCGAATTACAGGTAATGATGTCATCTCATCAACCACCTCACCAACTGATGATCACATCTAGTTACATCACGTGGTTTAAGAAATTACATATGTTTACACAAAATTGAATAGGATAAGTAAATTTGTTCTTGTATTGTTGTTACTTACAATTATAGAATAAATGTTTTATTATTCGATTATCCCTGAAACAAGAAACTGCTTCTACTGTTGCAAGATTCAATTCATTTTTGATACGACGCAGATTAAAATCTATCACGTTTCCTGGACCTGTCAAGTCTTTAATAAAAGTGAAAAAAATAAATCCCGCGCTTTCAATATCTTCACGTCTTCCGAGGCGGCAAATACGCACAAGTAGATGGGGATGAAACGCAAATCCATAGTAATGAAACCTGTCTAATTTATTGCCCGGAAATTACGACAACTAATGAGGTAGCCTGGGATCTGAACAACGCAAGCCTTCAACCCCACAACGAATTCATGGGGATCGACTGACGGCCTATTCAAACATCATACAGTTATAACCAGCCTGATCTGTCGCCATGGTGACGTGAAGAGATTCGATAATGCGTAAACTGCATTTCCGACAACTGCGTCAATCTAGCTATGGCATACGGTTCGGGTGATCTTTTTACGGTGCTGGAGTTACTTCTCAGAAGTTTCAGACTCTTTTCACGTGTCTAGCGTGAATGGCAAATCATTAAGATTTATTCGCCAGTATCCCAAATATCGTGACTTTTGAGATGAAGCGTGCCGCGGCATCGATTAAAACACTTCTATTTCGGATCAAGAGCAATTCGACCAAATTTCTTACAGACTTAATAATAATATAATGACAACCGAGTTGCTGCATCTAACTTGAATAATTCATTTTATATCAGTCTCCCTTTTAAGTCGCTGATTCTTTTAGTTGATCAGAATTGAATGATTTGTCGAATAATAATTCAAGATTTGATCATACAGCACGAAAAGGTTACTGGCGAAATGTCAACCGAGAAACGGCTCTCGAAAGATTAAACGGTCCACTATACAGTCTGGAAAACAGAAATTTGCTAAGTTATAATAAAGTCATATATCTATCATATTGCACAATGATAAAACGATGATGTAGCTACAAACGAAACAACTGGCTTTAACTTGTACTTAAATAGCCACCTACCGTTATAGATATAGCAAAGACATGGCCGACGATCCAAGCTGCTTCCATCGAGCTACATAGAAAACAAATTCAACACAACGCGAGCTTTTCTCACTCTAACATCTTGGCGGGTGAATCGGCTTTTGCGGGCTGCACGATTCGCCAGTTCTTTCATTTGGAATGATGCACAATTTCTTTGAGTGACGGCAGTAAGATCTCGGATTTCATCGTAATTTGGAGTAGATACCGTAAAAAAGGATTTGTTTTCTAGCATGTATTAATCCATGGTCATTGGTTGAAGGACAGTGATTTGTCATGTAGACGTCGACACGCCACCACACGAAACACTGAACATGTTTCAGCAATGCGATACATACCTGGATAGTACAACGACAGCCGCGCACCAATTAATCGTCGATAAAATCATGCTACTGAGCAAGAGGATTCGAAGACTATCGCCGTTGGTGTGCACAGCTTTGCAGGCGAGTTTCATCATGTAGTGCATTCATCTGTTATGGTAAATGGCCTATCACCGTCAGTGCACTCAAACGACTAACTATATGGTTCCAACACTCTTATGTGGCACTGTGCCATTCTCCAAGTATCCAAACGATTGACAAGTGCGCGAATCCGCTGGGCAATTAGGGTCTGATTGAGACGATTAAATCGATTTTGGATGATTGCAGATCCGATTCTCGCTTTCACTGATTCATCTGCTGAACTGTTTTGATTCGCACGTGCGAGCTTTTAGGTGACAGGTCCATTGCCATGGACTTGTCAAGTGCAGCAATTACACGACGCCGCTTTTTACATTTTAGGTGCGTTAATACCAACCCTTTTCACCGGCTGTTGTCCAGAATTAACACCCTCCTAATCGGGATTTACGAAGTTGAAACTCAAGTTGATAGCAATTATTGTATGCCATTGCCACGTCCCTACACCTAACAGTTGGCCATTGATAGCAAGGGATAACAGAGTGCAAGGCCAATGTTTAGTTCAGGTTCATGGAAAGGAGACACAGGTTGAGAGTCAAAATGCGTTTATATTCTATAGCAGATTTAGTTTGGCCATCTCGCTTGTTCAAATTGACAGAACTCCACAGTTGAAGATGAAATACGTGAAAGTATCTGTGTTATACTACATTCTATATAAAATTCATGACAATCAAGGGTCACAGAGAAATTTTCCTTTACGCGCGACCGATTCTGACTGTTGTCACAGAAACAGTCTAACTTAGCACATACAACTTTTTTCTAATTTCACTTCTGCTCTGTTACATGTGCCTTTTGCGTTTTATTATAGAAAGTAAGTCATCAAATTGTACAGGTGACAGGTTCACTGCGATGATTTGTCAAGTGCACCAATTACACAACGTTTAGTTCCGATAAGTTCCAATCAACATGACGTGCAGAAAAGCCCGCGCAATTGATGATATATATATATATATATATATATATATATATATATATATATATATATATATATATATATATATATATATATATATAACTGCGCGCGTTTTTGCTGCACATCATGTTGATTGGAACTCATTTGAACTAAACGTTGTGTAATTTGTGCACTTGACAAGTCAATCGCAGTGCACATACATACATACATACATACATACATACATACATACATACATACATACATACATACATACATACATACATACATACATATATATATATATATATATATATATATATATATATATATATATATATATATATATATATACCTACGGAAAGATATACTCTACAGATTGACAAAACCTGACAGAAATGTTTCAGACTGTTTTCAGAAAAACGCGTTAAGTTGCAGGATTTGGTTAAAGATGTTTTCATGATCATGTATACAGCTGTGACGAGGTTTAAAGCGCAGTGGTCTTCGCGCTGCGCATGCTCCTGAGGGGGTCCCCCCTGTTGACAACATATCCGAGAATGCCGCACGAGGTTACGGGTTGATTATTATGTTTGCGATATTGCCGCTTGTTAAAATGGCGACTGATCTGTCACAAGTTTACCAACTTACCAAATCTAACACGCAATGAAAGGTCAATTAATCTAAGTTAAATATCTGCTGAATATTGAACAGTAATTACACGCTAGATTGAGATCACATTTGATCATAATTTTTTTGAATCAGTTGAATGGGGCTCGGCTGCTGTTATCGCTCTAGCCATGGAGCTAAACACTTACCTGTACGCGTGTATATGCCAACAGACTATCAATGACCGGGCTCTAGTCTATGACATCGCTAGCAAGGACGACAGCTTTCATTTCAAGAGGCCCAACAGGAGTACAATGCATGAACTTCGGTATCAAGAGAACCGGGTATATAGCGCGCTACACTCGGAAGTGGAGAATCCAACTCCGCTACGAAGTTTAGGTACCGTTCAGCCATGATCGACCCTCTTTACCGGCGGGCCGCCTTCGGCGGCCCACTACAATAAATATACATTATGTATTACCCATGATCCTCTTAATGGGCAGACGCCTTTGGCGGCCCACTCCAATTAGGTTTACTTCATGCAATGGCCATGATTGACCCTCTTTACCGGCGGGCCGCCTTTGGCGGCCCACTACAATAAATTGACTTTATGTCATACCCCACGGCAATCTTACCGTAAAATTCCCAATTGAAGCCGCGGCTTGTATTAGAAACATTTTTGAGGGACCCCTGGGATCACGCCGCGGCACTGAATAATGGTAATGGCCGCGCGCCTTCAGCGGCCCTGTCCACTAAAGTCTACTTTATGCAATAGCCATGATCGACCCTCTTTACTGGCGTGCCACCTTTGGTGGCCCACTAGAATAAAGTTGACTTTACGTAATGGCCCATGACCCTCTTAACCGGAGGGCTGCCTTTGGCGAACCACTCCAATAAAGTTTACTTTATACAATGTCCATGGACATGAGTTGTCTATGGAAATGAAGTTAAAAATTGCCTTACAGTCGTCCTAATTAACAGACGTTTCAATGGATGTGGCTGAGAAGTTTGTGCACTGGCATCGAATAAAGTGCGCCGCGTACCGGAGTTCAAATCCAAACCATGCGGGTAAATTTGACATATTGGTTTTGGTTATTTTTCAGGGGGGGGGGGGTCATCAATTTTTTTCGTCTGACAAAGGGGGGGTCATCTTTTTTCACAAAAAATGCAGGGGGGTCTATATTTTTCTGAACACCGGCGACAAGATTTTGCCGCCCCCCCCCCCAGGCCGTAAAAACTGAACGCTCCCTTACCCCGTTGGGGTGCAAACGAGAAGTCCGAGCACAGGTATCAAGTCAAGCGAAAGACCTTTCATAGGTCTTCTTGTTTTGTGGGGGTTATCTCATTTGAAAGAGGATTCAGACCTACTCGGCAATCAGGAGGTACAATAACGAGGTTTGCGTAACACCGGTAGGCCTACTACATAGCTCTGCATGGCAGGGCTGTGTGTTACCGGCGTTACACGGCCTTTCGTATAACGCCGGTAACACACAGCCCTGCCATGCAGAGCTAGCCTACTACACTACCTAGCCGTTGGATCACTGCCATGACCGTGCACAGGATCTCTCAATACGTCCCTATGTGTAGCCGTGCAATTTTCCTGCCAAATGCCGCGAAAACCCGCTCGTTTTGTCTATTGTGTCCTGTCATTTGACTGTTTCTTGCCACGTATTACTAGAAGAAGTAAGAAACGGTGATCAACAGTGGGTCGTGGGCAAAGTCGTCGCGGGGCCGATACGTTGAGGGACCGGATTCTCTTATTTCCGTGTACGTCAACGCGGTGACCTTCTCCCTTATCGAAGCTACGGCATCTCCCGTGTCCTGCTCTGGCTTGCCGATCATGGTCTTGAGTGTAATTTTTATGTTAGGCATTGTGCTTGTTGCTGGTCTACATATATATACAATGTTGATCATTTTAGTGATGTATTTTTACTGTACTGTACATAGCATTGTGTACAACCAGCATGACCGCGCGCGATCAAGCCCATTTGTTCACTGTGACTGCGTGCAGTAAACTCAGCGACATAATGTGCCCAGTGTAGTGTCTCAATGTTCGTAGCCTTACATGAGTTTATAAATAGAAATACACCACTGAAGTTCGTTTACGATCTTAATATTTTACTATTGCATGATGTTGAGTCTTACAAAGGTGTTAACAAAGTGAGGGACCGCTCCCATCTCACTCCGATCGAAGTTTAGAAGACTTATGTTTACAAACATTTATGTTTATCAACAAAAAAATCGCGCACGCGCAGCACGACGACCACTGTGCTTTAAAGTCATGTGCAATAGATTGAAAAAAATGTAGGAAGATGATAAACTAGTAACATGTCGTAGCGTGTCGTTATCTGACATGACGAAACGACATAACTTGACATAATATGACATTCTGAGAATAGTATTATATACTCATACACTTTGATAACAAAATGATATAATTTCACAAGAGATTTTACTTATGATATCAGATGATATGGTATGGCATGGTATGGTATGGTATGGTACGGACGGCATAGTATGGTATGGTATGGTATGTATGGTATGGTACGGTATGTATGGTATGGTATGTATGGTATGGTATGGTATGTATGGTATGGTACGGCATAGTATGGTATGGTATGGTACGGTATGTATGGTATGGTACGGTATGTATGGTATGGTATGTATGGTATGGTATGGTATGGTACGGTACGGCATAGTATGGTATGGTATGGTATGGTATGTATGGTATGGTACGGTATGTATGGTATGGTATGTATGGTATGGTATGGTATGGTATGGTATGGTACGGTATGTATGGTATGGTACGGCATAGTATGGTATGGTATGGTATGGTATGGTATGTATGGTATGTATGGTATGTGTGGTAGGTATGTATGGTATGGTATGTATGGTATGGTACGGTATGTATGGTATGGTATGTATGGTATGGTATGGTATGGTGTTGTATGGTATGCTGTTGATATACTTCGATTTAATGTGATATGATATGATGTGATTTGATTACAATTTCGTGATTTGATAGATATTGTACGATGTGATTACTGTGATACTCCGTGTTGTCATGTGATTTGATATGACATGATGTGATGCGCAATAGTACGGCATAGTATGGCATGATAGGATATATTGTTAGATATCATATAATGATGCGACATTTGAATACAAGGTAAATAATAACTTAATGCACATGGTAGCGAGGGCAAAATCGCAATGTGTTGCTTGCCCCAGGGTGGTATGGTGCGCATGACAGCGATATTGACAATGACCAAGTTATGTAATGTAATATCCCAACTTACATATAACCAGACGTAGTTATGCGTAAAGCTGTTAGTATGTTCAGCTCTTTACAATGCAAGAAAAAGTATAATTTTATCAGTGAGATGGAGAAAATTGCGTTCAGCGGCAAATTTCGAGAAATTCAATCAGTGACCTAAAATGACCGTCACATTTGACAATTATTGTTGTTCTAGTAAAATAAATAACACAATTGGAACTAATCGGATCTTTCAATTGTTCAAATTTATCAAAAGTTATTATTGCTATATATCTGAAAGTAGATATAAATTATTCATAAAAACAAGTGAATTGCAAAAAAGAAATGTAAATGAGCTTACATTTGCTGATTAAACCCGAGATTAAGACGATATCCAATTATCCCAAATTAGATATATACCTTTTTCTCTGTAAAATACATAGAAGTATATGATACCGACCTTGCGAGCACGATACATTGTGAGCAATGTTATTTTGACAACTGAAATACTAGTCCGTACTACAATTTTGTTTAATTTTCAAAAATGGCATTAGCCATTGTACATACAAGTTGTTTGGTAAAGTTTCACACACTGAGCCCTTCGAAGTGGTTTTAGAAGTAAAACCACTTAGAGACTATATTTTACAGATAAAAATAGTAGAAAATGTTACCGCAACTAACAAAAGTTGGACCTGAGGGGGCTTTCGTTTATTAAGTACATTTCTCGAAACTGAAAGATTAAAACTCTTGCCAAAACGTCCTTAAGGAAGCTTCTTTCAAAATCAAGGAATATAGATCAAGGTTCCCGTGCAAAATTTGCCATTACGAATAAAATTACCCAGAAAGTTTGAAATAACTGAAATTCAGAATGGCCGCTACCTCCGACGGAAAGATAAATTTTCGATTTTCGCAAAAAATACAACGGTGAAACCCTCATTTACTCAACGACACAATATTAGTAGTACAGCAGAAAAGCATTGGGAACATTTGAAAGTCCGAGTATCTTCAAAAGTTTCCCCTCAGGCAGACACATTCTACCTTAAATTAGTGTATCAGCGTAGATAACGAGTTTGGCCAAATCTTTTTGAAAATAAACTTACAAGATAGTTGCATCCTGCATTAATTTGACGGCATGGTGGAATATGATGCGCGCTGATGCTTTACAAAGCACATGCCAAAGGGTTCTGCGTGCAATCTTCGAGCTCAGATTAAAATGGCCATCCCTAGTGACCACCAAACGCTGAGGTAAGCTTCACTCGTCAGACTTGTAAATTGAATCCCCACGTATCCTGCTATAAAAGACCAAACTCCCAATGGGTGCCATTATTTTTAGCACATATTTTTTTGCATAATTATAGCACAACACCAAAAAGAGCACACAAATGTTTTGTCCGTCAATTTAGCGCGACAATAGCAGATTGTTGGTTGACGAAGATATCAGCAGTTGGCAAGAAGTGTTGAACCTAAGCAGAAATGTCAACTATCGTTCTATAAAATTGCCGAAAATTTGTCCAATTATAGTCTTCGAAAACTTTGAACAGGAAAAAGGGGGTTTGATTGTTTCACAATGTTACCACACACATTTGACGTTCAACACTATTACTAAACTTGCATAAATGACGATGCAGCGATGTAGAAGATACGTAAATTTCAGAGAGGGCCAAGTGTTTGCAGCAAGCGATGTACGCAAGCGTTTTGTTTGCGGCCAGAGAGACATTATTCTTTTCTCGCATCCACGGATAGGAAAAGGTAGGACTTGCAGTATTTTTTCCTTTGCGAGAGGGAAAAGACAAAGCGGTCGCAATGAAAGAATCCAGTCTGTCTGTCTGTATAATGTACATATATAACAATACAAAATGTTACTTCCGATACAAAGTAATAGTATCTGTTACTTAAGTTTCATGCATCTTGCAATCTTCAGACAGATGTAACTTTTCCTTATGCCTTTTTCTCATTTATATGGTCGGGGCGTACCATTATACTAAGCTCCTGATGTATCATCATGGCTAATTATTGCCAGGGAGGCGAATAACTCTAAGATGAATAAACGATGCAATCTTTAGTTATCAGAAAAGCTACATATAATAAATCCTAATAAATGGACGCTCTTAAATACACGCTCTGCGTTGGTTTCAAAATGTCGCAACCAAAACAAATATAATTTATCGAATTTCAACACCACCTTAGAAGTATTGATGTCATGTGTAGAGGTTAGAGCCTCTCCTTGAATAGAGATAGGCGGTACCGTCACTTGAACATTTTTTCTTCGACAAAAGCAGAATGCATGGAATTAGCTGAGACTGGACGCGAAGACCGAATCTGCGATCAGAAATCTGTTCTTAAAAGGCTTCAGATTTACTTTGGCTTCAGCGCAGCCTGATCATTCAATCCTATGAGTAGAAATACCGGCAGCAAAAACTCATTTGACCTGAAAGTTCATTATCTTCACTGACACATTAATGATAGGAATCGAAATTCTTTCTCCTTTTTTTTCAGGAAAGCACTTTAAAATCGCTATTGGCATTAAGTATCCGGCTCCTAATTAGATCAAGTAACCTCGCCCTGGGCCAGGAGAACAGAGGAAATTACCAGTAAAATATACATAGCTCAAGTTACAGCGCGAGTTAAAGTCAATCTACCAAATGATGGCTCACGTCTGTCATGAGCAGGCTTACAACTCGAGGGGGAAGCACATGAAACAGAAAGAAGTGAATTAAGAGACTTGCCTGATTTATTATCCGTTAAAATGTTATATCCCAAAAATCATACATAGTTCACGACCCCCTCTCGCTTTAATTGCAACCTTTGCTTACTAGTTCACACACTGTTTTCAAGTATTGCAAAAACTAACTCCGATTCGCTAACGTTTTGACCTTTCTATTGCAGAATTACATTCTAATCAATCTACATCACATCCAAGTGCATAATAAAGTCACTGGTATGTTTGTCAACCCTGATCGGTTTCATTAAAACAATAACGATAAATCATATCTTTATCATAATTAATTTTTCACTGTTCACTGTTATCAAAGGGAAGGATATCACGTTACTATGTAAAGTTCATGCAGCTTTGATATATCACTTAAGATGAACTCTTTTCCGCTAATATTTGTATACTCAAGACATTGGCCCATATTTGTCGTTTGCTGGACGTTTTTTTTTCGCTACTGTGCATAATGGCAGGTGTTGTACAAAAGTTTGTTTGTTTAGTTACTCCCGCGAATATCACCTACGAGTTTTGCTTCGAGTGGCTAAAACCCGCGATAAACTCTAGCCTGAGCAGCTTGTCAGCACAACCGTCATCTGCATTTCTTGTTAGGGTCAGAGTAATTAAATTATCTGTTTTGCGTCCGCTAAAACCGATAATGCAGGCAGGTAATCAATTAATAAGTCCATTAAAAAAATTACACAGAAAGTTTAAAGCAAACTTAATTTCTTGCACAATGTAAACATACCCGTCATAATGTGACACACTTTAATTTGTTAGAATAAATGTATATCATCATTACAAAAAGTTTATTTAATACACACTCAGTCTGTCGTTGGTAGTGTTCGGTGAACATTTGTTTTTCTCTCAGTAGCTTTAGGTTTCTTTCTTTTGCGCACGTGTCAATTCTTTGGCGAGCCCTGCAGAAAAACAGAACAGACATTGTTCTCTTATTCCACTGTATTTTGTGAGAAATGCTCTCACTCCCGTTTCAGAAAAATCTCACAAGTTCAAACCATGACTATGCAATATTTCTGTAGTGCCAGCAAGTCAACTCCACATACCCCGTCTGTGAATGGTAATGATATGATATTGTGTATCGCGTCGGTTTCGACTTTGAATACTTTTGGTGAGACACCCCTAGATCTGCGGTGTTTGACCTGTAACATTGTGTGAACTTCGTCACCTGTACCATCACGGTTCTAAGTTCTTGATCTGTCTAACCTCGATGCGTAGTTTCTTCATCAGAATTATGATGTCAGGTTTTCCGATATTTTCGTTTGATATATGTTGTTGTCACTCCGGTAAAGAACCATGAAGTTTGATATTGTGATCTGACATTTGCGTTTTGACTTACTATATGGTTTTTTTTGTACTTGATTTCAGCTCGGAAGGGATGTATCTTCAATCTTTCTAGTTTCAACGATTCCTTCGTTTTGGTCACTCTGTAGTACGATTATGAATGTTTTTGGGTCGGGCTTCCTAGTTTTGTTGACATGATAAACCCCATGTTTTAATATACAAATCTCGTTGTTGTTGTACTATATAGGCGAACATTTTCAACAATTTTTATCAAATCTATACTATTTAACCATGTGCGGGCGTGTTTAAGGAGTTCACTTTTTACAAACCACAGGATATATAATTGAGTGTTAGTGTTGATTTTCGCTTCACGGTGAAGCTACCCTCCCGTCACTAATTTCTCTGTTTCGCAACCGAGAGACTCCAAAACACAGGGGAGAAACAAGACAGATCGTGTATAGAGAGGATAACATGTTTCCAGAAAAAATACCATTAAATGCTTAAAATATAGCTACCGTAAACAACGTAGAAGTCATGGCTTGATCTGGCTACGGGATGTCGTCAACACAGCAAGTATTTGTAAGAAAACGTTGGCTAATGCATCTGCGTGATTTCCCGAAAAATTCCCCTTGCGCTGTCGCCAAATTGAAAAATTTACGTACTTTAGCCCGATACACTAGTGCACAATGCGTTCGTGTAAGTGCTGAAAGCTAAGCATCAAGTTTGTTATTAATTTCTCACTAAATATCAATTTAATACTATCACAATTATTGGATTATATTTAAAGAGGGTAGTCCTATACTTGCAATTAAATTGAAATTTCATTCAGAACTCTCTGAGTCAACAACTACATGTGTAGAAACAAAAAAACACACAGGGCGAATGACTTCAAGATACATAAGAATAACATCTTAAGTACAAAACACAAAAAAGAAACAATTCATTCAACTCTAAATCATCATTTGTAGGTTTCATCAACTTTCGAGCTTGGAGAAATAAATTACCATGAGGCAGACAAATTAAAAATATAGGTGATTCTGCTAACCCTACCAACCCTAGGAAAATCCGCCCGCCCTTCAAAGTTTTTTCGCATTTTCAAAAAAAACTGTCGAGTAATTTCTCTAAATGTTTTTAGGCCTGACTGGCATTACGGATGTTCCATGAAATACATTAGTGAAATAAGGGTGTAGGAGGCCTATTAAGTACCTGGATGTCAATAATACAGCGAAATAGACAATACGTAGGTTTATCGGCAGCCAGTGCAATTCAAGAAGATCGTTCGTGACGTAGTTTATAAACATGTATTACACCGACCCTGCGTACATAAGTAAGTCTTGCGCAAAGCTAAAAAGCCGGATAATTTGTGAAGTGAACAAGTAACGATTATAGCCGGAAATTATGCAGTTACCGTGCGGCAAACACATGGAGCTGAAAACACGTTCCTGAGAAATGCACGGTACCTGGGAAAAGTGCAGACTCCAGTGAACTAAAACCTTGAAGACTGGGTTTCTTTCTTTCTGACGACAAGTCTTCGAAACCGAAAAAATTGCCCGGATGTGCGTTTCTTTTTTGTACTGAAAAGAATATAGTGCTGCGCTAAAGCCGCTGCGCTCGAAAGACTATCAAATGTAAGGCTAGAAACCTGGAAAGGTCATGACATTCTATAATTCTAGGGGGGAGATTTAAGGTTAAGGACGTCAGCAGAGTGGAAAATGATGAGATAAAATACGAGGTAGTGAGACAGTTTGTCCAACTATACGTGAATTGTTGTGTTTTCTCCACATATCCGGCCAGGTGCAGGCGTATAAGTGGCAAAACCGATCCCAATTCAATTCTGAAGTAGTTGATAGCTAGAATGTTATTTACTCTCTTTATTAAATCCACGCCTTAATTGCTTCTGAGTCTACCGACCTAGTACAGCAACCTAGATTCTAATGACAGTTGAAGGAGCGATTACCGAAAGACCGTCATGATCGGCTTACATGGATGATGGAAGAGAAATCTCTTTCCATGCATCAGAGGCTGGTTCACGGCAGGCTGCCATCAGTCCAGTATTACCTGTCTACTGTGTTATCCTTAAAGGTAATCTATGGGTCTATGACATTCTGATCATCTGGGAGTAGACAAATTACTTTGTGTTAGAACGCAAAATCTGACATCTTGCGCTTTTGTCTATTAAAGGTATACAGTCACCTGTAATCTAAATATGCCCATATATGGTAACATGCGGTATAAGGGACGTTCCTTGGTATTCCAAACACCCATGTGAGGGCGCTGTTTTTAAAAGCGGCCACCCGCTTAAAATCTGTGATTGGTTAGATTTTCTCTTTCCATGGTAACTGTGGCAAAATTGGAACAGGTGACAGTATACCTTTAAGCATTGCATAGCGCTCCAGATCTGTACGATGTAGGTATACTCGGTAATCCAAGACGTAAGCGCAAATTTTAAAAGAAAAAAAATGAGGTTACCAATAATGAAACTGATACATACAGTTTCAACGCCATTGGGGGAATTATTGGAGTTGTAACATTTATCTCCATAAGACTTGTTTGACCTAGGTTAGTAGTTATTGGCGTATGTAATGTGACGGCGATCGGACGCAATCATGTTGAGCTGATTGACATTCGATAAGACGACGGACGAGATACCGCCGACTTGATTTATTGCTTGAATAGTCGCGTTCGCCTCTTGATTTTAACTGACAAACTTCCGAGTAGATTGCTTTCAGTCACGTTTTTTTTTGATGCAAAGATGATAGCGAGGCCAATTCAAAAATTATGTGTGTTTCCGGGAACTCGATCTACTTGGTTTGAAAATCCGCCCACACTGAACGCTGAACTACCTCGCATTTTCAGAATGTACCAAATCGTGTCGTTTTCGTTTTTATCGAAGCGAGCCTTGACAAGTTCCCGATCAAGCTAATCCTGTTTCCCAAAAGAATATTCCAGTAAACGCACGGAGTAGTCATTTGCCTTATCCATTTTTTCCCCATTTTCATCAACGCACCAGTCAGTGTCTCTAGCCAAGTCCACGTGAAATATTGTCGCTTTAACAGCTGCCATTTCTTCACATACTCTAATCATCTACAATAAGTTGAACTTCATTTGCCGGTAAAGGATATTGCGATTCCAGGTTAGAGAAACAGATATGAATATATTTCTCAGAGTAGTTACAAACCATTAGTTGATTACTTGCTCGGTGAAGGATGTGAAATTTGTGTTGGTGCGATGATGTATTTTTGAAAGGTATACTTTCACTTCTATATTTATTACGGACGGAGGTGTATTCAGCTTAACCTTCATTGCTATCCATTATGAAGTTACGGTAGTATGCGCCTCAAAAGTTAAAGACTTAAACTTTTGCTCAAATTTTCCATAGAGAATAGTTAAACCATTCCCTTCGAAATCAGGAGTCATCGCGCAAAATTTGGTACTAGTGAAACAGATTACCCCAAATTACAAGCCTACACTTGAAATTCAAAATGGCAGCTATCTCTGTGTTAACTCTATGGGAAAAATGAAAACTTGATTTACTTCTAGGGCTTCAAAGTAAGCCCTGAAAAATTGGTGACCAAACAAGTATGTAAAAATTTGAGAGTCTGAATATCTGTCTACGAGGTGCATTCTACCTTAACGTTATTTTTGATTTTTTTTTTGAAGATCGAGTCCATTTCGACACAAAAAGATTATATCAGAAATCTCTTTATTTGTTATGTTACCCTTCAGCCAAAACGATGCCTTTGCGTTGGTGCAAAATGCATCGGTGAAAGATGCCAGCTGAAGGTAATAATGACGTCCAAGTTATTGCAATCTGAAAGCGGCTGTTTCCAGACCTCATAGTGTGTTCGTCATGTGTACCAACGTGAAAGAAGGTAGCTTTTCCGCCATGTCCTTTGCACAAAGGATGCCGGTACAAAACGTGAAACCCAAGATATAGATCACTAGAGATGAATATGAATTAGTTATAGGACGTGCGATACGATAAAAACCATAATCCATTATCTATTATCGTAGCTTCCTTCATCAAATAGTTATACAATCTCCTGATTAATGTGACATGGTGCGCAATATCTTGGCCCAATGCAACCATAATTCTTCACATTATGCTGATTTCTGTGTGCATGCTCGAGAGATGTGTCACATCTCATGTCCAAGCGGACACAGTAATGAGCGAAAACGCCACGACGGCTCAAGAAGTCACAGGTCACACGTAGCCTACTCTCAAGGGCTGATATCCTGTACTTGGCATCACAGCAGCTTCTAATCACCCACGTACGATGAGTCCGCTTTCTGTTACGTTTGGTCGATTCGAATAGCGCAATTTTCCTCGAATTAGAAAGACGATCACAAAGCAGATCGCGTTACTCTAAGATTTTAGTGAAATACTCTTGAAAGGGTTTAGAGGCACGGCAGTTGAGAAAGTGACAAGAAAATGACAGATCTTGAGTTGTCAGTACTACCCTTTCTACTATTAGGTTTCTTCAGTGTCTATGCAACGATTCTACAGCATTAGTCTATGCATATTAACAAACGGTAAAGAGGAAAGAACAAAAAGAAAGACTCAGGCTTAGTTTAATTAAACCGTCCGATAAAAATCCGACCTTGCTGTTATGGTAGATCTGTTAGGCAATCCAGTCACAAAATAGCTGTAATTCTCTGAGGTGGGTGTAAAGTTCTGCCAGTACATTGACCGGGCATGTATGTATTTGATATGGGCGCAGATTTTCCTCTTGCGAGGGAGAAATCAAACCTGAAGGGTAGCAAGGGTTTTACTTTCACAATATACTCCTGATTAGGCAATATTTGATATTTCATGCTAGACCTACTCCGCGAGTAAACTATGTCGAGGGCAGACGAGCGAGAACATTTTGCGGCGTTACAATGGAAAAAATACACTTTTTAAGACATGTTCTGATAACTCGTATCTCGCATGTCAGTTTGTCAGTAGATAATCCAACAGTTTCGTTTCTTAGAAAATATTGCATACTCTGCAATAGGAATAGACCGAGGAAAATGCCCGATTAGAAAATCCTGAATATTAGTCACATTGATGTCTGGGATAAATATCAGGCCTTTCACTACTTTCTATATAGGGCTAACACAAACGTGCTGTTATTGGTTTCGAATTACTTTGTCTCACAATGCAGATAGTTTCATAGAGTTGAGTTGAGTTGAGTTCGCACGTCTCGAATTAAAAGTTAAGGGTCATCCGTATTATTGCTCAGCATGTTCATTGCTTTCAAGAATAATCGATGTACATGTATCAACAATAAAATTCTAGCTGCCGGGTATTTATATTGCGGCATACCCGTGATACAGTATCATGGCACTCTGATAATGCTAGCGATATACAATATGCCCGATTTTTACTTTGTATGTATGTATGTATGTATGTATGTATGTATGTATGTATGTATGTATGTATGTATGTATGTATGTATGTATGTATGTATGTATGTATGTATGTATGTATGTATGTATGTATGTATGTATGTATGTATGTATGTATGTATGTATGTATGTATGTATGTATGCAGGTATGTATGCATGTATGTATGTATGTATGTATGTATGTATGTATGTATGTATGTATGTATGTATGTATGTATGTATGTATGTATGTATGTATGTATGTATGTATGTGTGTATGTGTATGTATGTATGTATGTATGTATGTATGTATGTATGTATGTATGTATGTATGTATGTATGTATGTATGTATGTATGTTCGTACGTACGTACGTACATACGTACGTACGTACGTACGTATGTATGTATGTATGTATGTATGTATGTATGTATGTATGTATGTATGTATGTATGTATGTATGTATGTATGTATGTATGTATGTATGTATGTATGTATGTTTATATGTATGTTGCGGAATGCATGAAATAATTATTCTAGCGTGTTTACAAAAACGAGAAAATGACGACATGATAAATGGTGTGAGGTTATTTGTTATTGATTATGGTAAATTTGTAGTGTATCTGTCAAAAAGACGAAAATGACAATCTGCCCGCTCAGGGGATAATACAATTGTAATGAGTTCGGTAAACGTCACCTGTACATTTACATGTAGGTGGGTCGCCCCATTCATTTACAGTAAAATTCAATTGGGACACACACCATCAATTAAAAACAAACGGCTATAAAAAGGCTGGAGCAAGCAAAATCACTGTTAACAATCATGTTACCGTAACTGACATTTGATAATGTTAAACTAAAGTTACTTTAAAATGTGGTGAGTAAAAAACTATAAGTAATACATTTAAAACTCTAAGATCAACAAAATATCAGTATTTAACTTTCATCTTTAAATAGATCTACACATAGATCCATCAATATATATATAGATCCATCCATCCATAGATCCATAGATCCATAGATCCATAGATCCATACATAGATACATAGATCCATAGATACATACATAGATACATACATACATACATACATACATACATACATACATACATACATACATACATACATACATACATACATACATACATACATACATACATACATACATACATACATACACAATGCAGTTAGTTTCATAGTGTGATATCACGGGTATGCCGAAACATTGGTAAAACGCTGGTTTTGGTCGTTAGTTCTTTGGCAATTCGCCAAACAAATATACAGTATGATTGACTCTCACTCTGTATAGCTAGCCCTGTTATGTATGTAAGTGTACAGGGATGTTCTACATCATCTAAGGACACATTATGTAAACCGATAGCTGTGTCGTATACGGTCATCTATATCTCTCAAGCTTACAACATATTATTTAAAAATTAGTTTCGTGCACGAGCAATCCAGGATGTAACTGATTCAGCTGGCATCATAACTTTTGACATTTGATAATGTTAAACTAAAGTTACTTTAAAATGTGGTGAGTAAAAAACTATAAGTAATACATTGCAAACTCTAAGATCAACAAAATATCAGTATTTAACTTATTTAACTGATTCAGCTGGCATCATAACTTCGATTGTAAGTCACAAAAATTGTAAAGTGAAACCTAAAGTCAGGTACTACCTCACAAGATTTATATTACAATTACAGTCGGATGACATGGAAAGTCACGTCTCTACAATAACAGAAATAAAACAACTCATGTAATTTCGATTTCCGAATCTGTACGCCGAGGCAAAGGCCGTTATTCGTTTCGTCCTTTGTTTAATTCAACTCACCTTTTCAGAAGAGTTGTGGACTACGCATTCAATCAATTCACGGTTACGCTTCTGACGGAGTCATCACAGAGGACGGACGCGTTGCGTCAATCAAAACACATCTGGATGGTGACGTGAAAAGTCTCCTTCGCGCACGACGCTCTACAACATTACAGCGATGCGTAACGTCGAGAAATCTTATCAAAATAATGCGCTTCAGCTCTGGCACAATTGTCCGCGGCCGTTGAAACAAAGAGCCGCGGTAAACTATGGGCGAAACGTTGTTATCGACGAAAATGATTAATTTTCAGTCTAGATCTATCACTGGCCACACCCCTCTATGCTAACAAGGCGGTAAGATGCCCCCACACAGCTACGTTGATTTGTCAGATCCGTGACGACGCCCCATGAGAGTTAGTGATAATACCACACAGACTTCTACTGGCCCTCAATTATAATAATTCTAATGATACTGTTGGCGCAACGGCTTTGACGTCACATTTGAAGCCAGCAGCGTGCATGCCTAGATACAATAAAGCTGCTCATTACGAAGTGAAACACGCTGATCAAAATTATACGTCACAAGCTAAACTTTTGGATGGCTAGTGATTAAACAAGGAATTACAGTTGGCTCCCCGCATCGTCTTTCATAGTCTCGTGCATTGCGATGGAAATTCTACACGTGTTCATGACTCTAACAGATACTGTTATTTACAAACTCTATTTGTCTGTTTCATTATATTTCTGGTACAAACGTGCTTGAGGCAATTTAAGTAAATAGAATAGTGCCAAAGCATATGGTTTCGACAAGAGAATAAATACGAAGGGGTATTGATATGAAATTACGTGCCAGCCGAGATAGTTTACATAGAGATGCAAAAATATCAAATAATCTAATAAATTTATAAATTCCATATAAACGCTTTTGACACTCCCAGATGATCTCGACCTACCTACCTATGAAAACCTGCCTACTGACCTACCTACTTATCCATCTATTCTTATAGCGTTCTCAGTTAAACACGTAACACGTGATTGCATATGCATGCATGCATAGATACATACATATACCTACCTACCTACCTACCTACATGCATACATGTATGTATGTATGTATATATGCATACATGCGATACATACACACATACATACATACATACATACATACATACATACATACATACATACATACATACATACATACATACATACATACATACATACATACATGCAGTTTTAGAGAGTATTGCCACCTTTAAGTCTCACCTTTTCATTTTCAAATATTCACTCAATATCCCATCATTGCAATTACAACATCCATTTGGTGCAAATGCCGCATGCAAGCTAAAACTGGAATAGATCGCTTATTAGATTACATAACGTCTATATTTGAATCTGATTTCATCAACATGATTATTCTTATAATCGAATCGAAGATGTATTTTTGGTGAAATGAGATTGGTAGTTGCGATGAAATTGGACTAATTTCGCTAAACGGAGACAGACGAGTGAGAAAACACTAATTGTCGCTATTTGTTAATGTAATTTAAACGTGCAAGTACATGATTTTAATTCATTGCGGTTTGGCCTTTTCGTACATCCGAAAGACAGGGTGGTAAAAGTTGAATTTGAATTGAAGTCAAAATTGATAGGAACATGAAAACGATATTTAGAAGTGGGTATAATCACTTGACTGAACCGCTTTTGTCAAATCATGAAATGTGAACACGTGTAAGATGTACGACTATTGCTGAGCCGTTGTCATGGTAACTAAGACCAGTGAGACGGAGTACGACAGATCTCAAGGAGACATCTTGAGGTGAGAAATCACCAGATACACTGATTGGCACAATAATGGTCAGTTCTGCGAAGTCTTGCGATATCTTTATTGCCTGGGGATTTGCAAAAGCTATCTTGAAAGTAATCAATATTGCAGTTTTCTTATGATTCAAATGTATTTTTAAATTTTCATGGTAAACTGCTGTCTGCGCAGCCTAGAGGACGGCAGGTTTTGGAGATCAGTTTCCCCTTTAGGAAATGTAGTGCTTCGTCGCAACATTTTCGGCAGGGTCATAAATTTACTACACTGTGGCAAAAGCACTCTACGCGTGAAATATCAACCATGACAGACGAAAGAAGAGGCCGCGACATTCATGATTTACACACAGCTCTCGAATAATTGAGCGAGCACAAAACAGTAGCGTGTTCAATGGATCGTCATTAAACGTACAACGTCATGTTACATTTTTGATCATGTCGCTGCTTAATCGACGAATGTTCTTGAAATATGATATACAGTTGGCAGTTAGGCTATCGGTATAATGTAATAACAGACGAAGAAGCATATGGATTCAATACACCCTTTGATGAATATTCCAAACTTTGGAATTGACAACCTGAGATCATCATGCATGTCGACTTCTCATACGTTTTGTACACAAGGAAGAGTAACCCTTGTTTTTGGTAATGGTTTTCCTAACAAGATCACAAAAATAGGGCTCACAAGTTCCAGGAATACCCTTGTACCCTATGACTTCGTAAATTTTGTGTAATTTGAATCCAAGGTAGGTGGCGCTCTTTAAGAAATATACTTCATCGCGTGGTTTAAGTGGCTTTCTTCCTATAAGTCTAACACTTTCACTTCCCTTCAAGATAAGACTTATTGACTTACAGCAAAAAAATCATGTCGTGTATACATGCAAACTTATCAAAGGAGAAATGAAACACTCTTCGAAAGTACTGCCATCTTGGCGACAGACACAAAGACAATTGTGTATTTCCTCTATATTAGATCGAAAGCAATTTTCACTTTTCTCTGTTTGTGTCACGTTTATTAAGTCTTTCTGACCTTTCTCAGTTGGCTTGTGAATATCGCAATATTTCGGTCAGTAAAACCAATATATCCCCAGTTTTGATCAACAATTGCGTCTTAAAATTTGTCCCTATCCATGTAATATCACACTTAAACTGCTCTCTCCAAAATACAGACTTGGTAAATTCATGACTTCGATTCACATTCTCGTCATTCGCATAGCAGTCGTATACCTATGAATCATTTTGATTTTAATCATCCATTCTGACAAAAGTCGTCAGCGTAAAAAATTTCTAAATGTGTGCTTAATAGCTAGCCGCTGTCAAAATGATTACAGTTTAGTTGCGATTGCTCTATGGCGAGTAGTCGACCAAACGCCCGCACCAATGTTCGTCAGTCGGTACATGGTAAAAAGAGTATGTACAGAGAGACTCGGTCACTGTGCTGTACAGCTTCGAGCAATTAAGCACACACTTAGAAATTTTGACACTAATGACTTTCGTCGGAAGCGATGATTAAAACTCAGAATGCTGACGTATTCCGTTGTTTATATATTCGCAGTCGAGATGAATTCTGTTTTCCTCAAGGAAACATTTTTGATCGGTAAATATCGATGAGCCAATTATAATAGACTTTTTGAATGTGTTCCTTAGCACATGACTACCTGGCCGAAGCAATGAAGTATTTTGCCCCGTAGCGAGAGAAGTTCATTACTATTGTAATTTGTTTTTTCAACACACCCTGGAGCTGGCTTTGGAGTCTATAGATTTTCACATCAGGGGTACTCGGTAGTGTAACGTTGCGTAGTTGATTTCCTCAAAGCAGTACGCGGTGCTGCGTCATATCAAACGCTTCACTGCTCTTAGTCATTGTTTCAAAGGATACACAATTACAACCCTTTTCAGAATTAGAGCGCAAAGCCACTGCAGTGAACTGCAATAAAACTGCTTACACTAATTAGTTTCAGCTGTAGCCGTGGCCACTTTGGTGTTGAACAAGGCTACTTGATAAAGACCAAAAAGTCTGCTTGTACAAAGGCAAAACTAGCTCTGTCTGAGGCTCGAGTTGTAAATGAGAGTTTACGATTGGCACCCTGTGTTCAAGATTAAGATACAATGTAACATTACCATGCACTGGTCCATGTACAAATCTTTTTTATTTCAACTTCCCCAGACAAACTGTCTGCATGGGACATACAATGTTGTCGACTTTGCCAGCTGGCTACAGCTGAAACTAATTAGTGTGAGCAGTTTTATTGCAGTTCACTGCAGTGGCTTCGCGCTCTAATTCTGAAAAGGGTTGTATTATTTTGTTGCTGTATGTGGAATGTTCACGACGACTTGAAAGTTGTAAGGATAACAGCGATCATTAACTAACAACCCTTCAGATAGTTCTGTTTAATCACAGTTTTACAGTTTTCGTCTACAGAGGGACCATTGACCGTCTGCCAAAGTCATCTTGAAAGCGACTTTTTAATATATCAACTTTGTGTACGACGCTGGAGATGCTATGAACACGCAATATCAAAGTTGTATATATATATATATATATATATATATATATATATATATATATATATATATATATATATATATATATATATATATATAATTACTCGAATTAAAAGCTGATCACATCCGCTATTGCTCAATTTTTATTTTTTTTTACAGCGATGCCCTAATTGATAAAACATTGTATCATATCGAAAGCATACAGAAATTCACCTTCGAGGGCGCCATCAATTTGAATGAAGATTTGCTAGCGCTCGACCTAAGATATGGTTTCATGGCAATTGAATAGGTGTCATTCGTCTGTTCTGATAAAAATGCAGTTCCGGGTATCGAAACAAGATAGCGAGGAGATCAAAGTGATTGAATCAATGAAGCATTGATACACTGCCATGACAAAAAAGGTAAATTGGCTGTAAATAACATCAATAGATTGTGAAAGAAATGTCTCTCCTGCCCGATAACGAACCACCATCTTGAGAAAGTAATTTTATCAGTGCACGGAGTTGACGCAAAAAGTTATGTGAGGAGATGGAGGCATGTAGTAATTAAATTCAAAGTGACATGAATTAGTGTCTTCCCGTGACCTCACTCAATGCTTCACATTTGGCTGTTATGATAATCGATGGTTTTGTGACAGGGGTCGTTCAGACGAAGACTAAGACGGAATTCCAAAATTCACTAAATCCCATCAACAGAGCTAAGATAATTCACTTCGCTTGTCACACTGTGCTTTTCCGAGACTTCAAAGGAGAAACAAATTGTCAAAAATCAAGGCAGAGTGTGGAACTGAAAAAGGCTGTCAAGGAACTGGTATGACCAGATCGGTTTCAATCAGTGCACAGATTACATTTAATTTCGTATAACAATATGGCAAATTTGCAATTCACATAGCGCAATGAGTCATAGTTTTATGTCAATAGAAGAACTGTGCAGAAGGCGCGCGTCCAGTCGGACTGGTCCAGATATGCATCGCATATTGACATTGACAGTTTAGATCTATTTCACTGAAAATCATTCTCAGAAACACGACATTAATGTAAACAGTGCCATCATGAAGCGACAAGAAATTCCGCTCTGCATTCAGTGTATTAAATGACCAATGGAGTCATAGGCATCTCAACCTGTTGGCCCGTGCTTAAGTCAACGCCCTCTACGGATTATTTAGGTAACTGAAAAACTTTCAATCGTCTTACCAGGGCGTATTTGACTTTGTGGAACATGAAATCTTAAAAACACTCTTGGTTCTCCCCACCTAACTTTTCTTCCTTTTCGTCCCCAAGAACCAATATTCAAATGTTTCCATACCAACGCATAAAAACTTGTCAACAAACTTCATGACCAAATTTGAGAGCAATCACTTACTGCTCGACCGACTCACTGTTACCATCTATTTCCCCAGCATTTAGGCACCTGTCTACTTGTCAGGCTATTATTACACCCATTCACTTAAATCAACTTACCAAGTACACAAACAGAGCGTGGATCATTTTCAAGGTTGCACTGGACTTTACGAGATACTGTATGGCTGCAAGTTTTTGCATGTAAATGGCAAAGGACAAACTGTGTATTATTAACAGGGTTCGGGGCTGCACGGTGACGGATAATTTTAGCTGAATGTTGGGATACCACTCCGCCATACAAAGGTAGACCTGTTTCGCTTTAACAGTAGCGACTGGAACATTGAATACGTGCCACTTGCGGGATCTCATCACAAGCGTGTATTCGAAATGCCTCCATAATTACATCTGCAATGTACATTAACCCAGCAAATACCGTGTATTGACGTAATGCCATTTTTTGTGTGTTTTTTTTGGCATGGATACTTTGTTTTGATATATGATTCGCATAAATAACAATTACAAAATCGCACTTATGTTATTAAATTTGAATTATGTTACTAAATTTGGATGGTTAATACCTAATTTTAGTAAAAGTTATTACGTAATTGTGTTAGTGGAGAAACACTGGCAGGTAGAAGCGACCTGCATGCCTCTGGTGTCGCCCGATACCTAACACCAGACATTGTGAAAAAGCGGAGGACATTCAAACAACAAACATGCGATCGCTAGATGGGAAACGCTGGTACCTATAAGTGTAGATTCAATGACTACGGTAAAAGATTCACATTTCAATAGGTCTGGTCTGTTTACAACCGCTTTCATGATTTCCTAGCGAAGCAGTCTGATTGCATATCACACATTCCGTTGTGTAGGTAATGCTTTACACATTCAATTTTCAGATCGAACAAAATTTTAACGAAGCCGGAAGAGAGTGGCCTATAATGAAAGTAAGAGGTTGGGATATATCATGGATAAATTATTTATTTGCTACTTAATTATTTTTGAATATTTAATGAGGTGAAAATGACCAACGGAGTTGCGAGGCATGACAAATTTAGGAAAATATCACGATTTGCTCGCCCAACAGCGAGAAAAGGCGGTGTGATCAAAATAGCACGTCTGAAATCATAGTTCTGTAATTACGATATTTAAATGTGAAAGACTATGAACCAAGTATAGTCCCAATCACATGACTTATAACTCTTTTAGGATTAAACTCTGAGTGATGCATGTATATATATAGAACATGATTAAACAGAAATTTCAGTTTGATTACGTCACCATTTTTGGGGGGCAGTTGGTCGGGGACTTTATGAAATTTTTCGAAGTCAGTCAGATTTGCCACACTCCTTCCGCAACCCAACTCTGATACACATGGTCGATTCATAAAAAAATATTTAAAAAAACCCCGCAACAAATGTATTCAATAATATTTAAATCACAGAGTTTGCCGTGCACTATTTTAAATACTGACTGATTACTTTACCTTCTGTTCGCACGGTATCTTGCTCTTCTTCACGTCTTTGCGGAATGAAATTTCAAAGTATAAGTACCTTTAGTGGACACATTCCACGATCCGAAGTAAACGATTACTATCTAATGATAATGATTCACTGATTCACTATTCGATGATTTTCATGGTAAACGACACCCAATGATACACATAATACAAATGGACAATATTGTGCTGCGCTTCAGGCCATTGATGCAGCAACCGATTTTTGTCTCTATTGTCTGCTGATCATGTGGGCGAGTTTCACATCCAAAATAGAATCAACGAGTGAACCCTTGATGCAAACACAACTAATGGACCCGCGCAAATGCTGGTAACAGAACGAACGTATTCGTTGTCATGCACTCCACTGTTGGAGGACAGTACCTTTCGGGTGGGAAAACATGTGTTCTTGGGATATGGAACAGGTTTAACTAGCAGTTCTTCCGCTTTCGACAACCAAAGGTTTATTGACGCTATAATAACTGCGATGAATTCCGTTTCAATGTGGGTAACATGGTCATTAAATGTAGATTTTATAGACATGGGCGTTTCCTCAAAATAAAAGAACTGCAATACAAAAATGATATGATTTGTAGGCAGACCACTCAAAACTGAGTTATAGGTAGATATTAAATTTACCAAATTGTTGACATAGGTGTAGATTGTCCTTGACATCGAGAGAACGATGTAAACTTTCTGAAGGATTCGCAAAATGTTACTAATGCACTGAAGCCGGTATACTGTAATTGCTTTCAAGTGATCTGAAGTCTTTCCACCTGCGGCGAAATCACAAACTGCGCCACAGATTTGTATGGCTGGGTGTGTTCCTAACAACATAAAGTTTAAGTCTTTTAAACAATTCCCCGTCAAATAAAGATACATTAGGCGTAAAGAAGGTATTCATAAGAATGCAATATATGCGTTAGAGTTCGCCGCACTGCTAAATTTGACAGCTAAGTTGGCTGAAATCATACTCACCAAGGTTTGCTCTTTGTGTGTGGAGAAGACATCACAATCTTGTGAAACGGTTCTCCCTAGTTCCGTCGCTACGCTTACCGTGGATTATATCGAGATGTGAAACTTATATCATGTACTTTCAATTCAACTGACATCGACCTTTAACACATCTAATGCCGAGTTCCAAACAGGCGATGAGTGAAGACCAGAAAACGTTACAGCGGTTTCACTGCCCTTGCTGCCGTTGCTTACCTCGATAGACCGAGAAAATTTACACTGGTGTACTAGAGAAACGTTACCCTAACTTGTTCCTAATGTATTCACTTATTAGACAATATTGTATTAAACCTGTGACGCTGACTAAAAAAACGAGATGTCCACACATGTAGCCGCTGCCGTAACCTTACAGTTAACGATCCTTGTGTATCGGATTGCCATACAGTGAAGCAGTGTTATGACTATGCATAACACGCAATTGTATAGTGTGTGTAACATGAATAAATTAAAAGGACTGTTTAATTTACACAGACAGCGTTCTGAAAGGCGATTGAACAAAATGATTGTTTTGTCAATATTAGACTTTTCTTACAAATGTTCGCATGGTGTAATCTTCTCGCCGAACTATACAAGCAATGAATAAGAGATATAAAGTCTTTCAGAAATTCAAATTTCGTTAAAATGATAAATTGGAGTTCCCTTCACCTCGAAATGAAATCTGCCAGTTCTCATTTCGAGGTAAAGGGAATTTCAAATTGTCCAGTGGACAAACGCGTTTACTATATGTCCTATACTATATACTGAGTATTTCAGATGACTTAAAGCTTTGGCATATAGTGAAACAATGCGTTGAATAATCTTGAAATCGTTGAAAAATCTTGTGCCCACTAAACAAATCTATCTTATCGCCAGGATTAAGCTGTCAGATGCCACTAGAACGAGAGAGGTGATTGATGACACCAAGGGAACACTCAGTTCTGACGAAATTAAAAAGTTGCATTTGGAACTAATTTTGTCCAAACAAAGCCCTTCGCCAAGTGTCAATATTTTTTATCCCTAGAGTAAAACAAACACAATAAATGGACAATACATGAATAATTCGTCCAATATTGAGTTAATAGACTGTGCTCTACAGTTAAATTTACTATCCAAAAACACTCTTCGCGTCAAGCTATTACAATATCGGCTCTTGATCCAGATATGTCATACGATATGTCTTATTTGAAGAGGGACACAACATGTTAGTAACATTGTTTCTCAGAAACTAGGGTATACGTATTATCGTAGGAGCATTCGAACAAGTACTGACGGATCCCTTGTCTCATCGTCAGTATTGTCATTTTGCATTGTTCGCATTAACAGGAACATCTGTTGAATTATCCACGCGTAATTTTCAAATGCTATAGCGGAGGCGAGGTTAATTTGTACGATGACGTACAGAAGAGGTAAATGATTCAATAAAAGATCTGAAGAAATTCAGACTACTATTCACTCACTGAAGTTGCCAAATATAAAATATTAAAACTCATCAGCAGTGCACTTTACGAATGAAAAATTTAGATAGCGAAAAATAATATTTTGTTTACGTAGTCTCATGTGACAAATTGGATTATTGAGGTGCGTTCTTTATCCCATGTGTAACATTACATGGTTCAATGCAAAACATAATGGCAGCCGTGGCAACGTAACATCTACATTTACCTGCGGTAAATGTTACACTCACGCGATTTTATAGAAATTTGCAGCTGAAAGTGAACTTCCACATAAATACATTTTTGCCAACAGACACCTCAAGGCATCGAAGCTGACTGTCGACAAGACACGGTGGTTTGGATGATGTGAGTCTGCTCTCAGTGATAACGAATCCCAAACCGATCCTCAGGGTAAAATTTGATTACCAAATACTTGTAGTGTCATTGTGGATTTATCCTGCCAGAAGTAATTTGAAGGTGTAAAATCTGATGTGTTTTACGAGTGCAATTGACGCAGGGCAATCGCCGGTAAGACGGTCTCAGGTGTCAAATGTCTAGCTCCGTAATGTAACAAGAGTCTGGCTCGTGAACAAGTTAGATATATTTTTGTCGAATTTTGAGACAGTTTTATTAGCGTCTGTCATTGGCATTCCATCTTCTTTAGCATATCAAAAGCAGAGATGTGTTTGGTCATGAATGACTTTTGAACAAATTCGGCTCTGTGTGCCGCCATGTTATCTAATAGGACCTGGAGGCACCCATTTTCTTACACTTTATACGTTCAGTGGATCTTGACAGAGAAATATGATACATGTAACCCTGTAGTCTAATCGTACCCACTAAAAAACAAACAAACAGACAAACAAAAACTGACAAGCATATGATCATCGGTTAGTTCTTTGAGCAAATTTTAGCAGATATATGATAATATGGAAAGCCATGACTGACTTAAGTGGTCTAATATCATGTTCTCATGAGTATTAACAAGTTGTGATGTGCATTAGTTGTTTAAAACATTTCCAGTGTTGTCCTAGGCATTCGATATGTTGCCGTAGGCATTTAATATGTTGTGGTAGGCGTTCAATATGTTGGCGTAGGCATTTACCATATTGTCCTGGGCATTCAATATGTTGTGGTAGGCATTCAATATGTTGTCCTAGGCATTTAATGTGTTGTGCTAGGCATTCAATATGTTGCCGTAGGCATTTCATATGTTGTCGTAGGAATTTAACATGTTGTCGTAGGCATTTAATATGTTGTGCTAGGCATTTAATGTGTTGTGCTAGGCATTCAATATGTTGCCATAGGCATTTCATATGTTGTCGTAGGAATTTAACATGTTGTCGTAGGCATTTAATATGTTGTGCTAGGCATTCAATATGTTGTGCTAGGCATTTAATATGTTGTGCTAGGCATTCAATATATTCTAGTAGGCTTTCAACACGTTGTGCAACATATTGAATGCCGAGCACAACATATCAAATACCTACGACAACATATTGAATGCCTAGCACAACATATTAGTTGCCTACGACAACATATTGAATGCCTAGGACAAGACTGGGAATGCTTTAAACATGTAAAATGCATCTCACAACTTGTTGATACTAATGACAACATGATATTAGACCACTTAAGTCTCTGTAACTCTATAGCTATATCGCAGATATTTGACTACAACGTAACAAAACAAATGCATCATGGGGCTTATAGGTATGTCCGAGTAATGTCATAAATCACGAAGTGACCGCCTTGCCACTGTATTTGAATGTACAGCGAAACAAGTTAACGTACCAGTGTACATATATATTCATTTACGGAATCTCGAAATAGAGTCACAGTTTCAAGTATATTTGTACAAGGTATGGAAAGTATGGGTCTAGGTTTGTAAGAATAATGACTGAAGACGAACTGAAACATGTACGTTTATTTTGTTGCATTTCTGCAAATCTGGACAACAGTATGCAAAAAGTGAAAACGGAAATATTAGCTTACAGATGTTAAATAGGCTGTAAATGACGTTAAATAGAGGAAAAGTCGATTCCACCATTAAATAACCTATATTCAAATTAATGATGAAAACGATTTCCGTATTTATCAGATGTTGGGATAATTATATGGCACATGGCATACATATTTCAAAAATAACCTATAATCAGTTTCCATCCCCCTAATCAAACTAATTGTTGTTTTTCCATATTTATAGCACAGAAAAACGCAAATAGAACATATGGTACTTAAAACTGGTTTTGTCAAAAATGTTTTGCAAGACGAAAATGATGGACATTTCCGTGCAAACAGCTTATCATAGTTTTTTCTGTGATTATCCTCAGAAATTTTTTTTTTTTATTTCTACAAAAACTAAATAACCTTCCTTTCTGTATGAACAAAGGACTCTTCAACAAATCTACGTGAATCTGTAATCAACTCACGAGAGGAAACACAGTAAAAACATACATGGTACAATACGTGCAATTTTCCCGCCGTTTTATAGCTGAATAAACCTTTCAATTCCATGCTGCTCACCGTTTATCTCTGCAAGACTCAGAGCACGTAAATCTAACAGCAGGCTGGTTAGTTAATTCACTTACTCAGCTGGCAAGCTGCCACCGTTGATTTGTGCCGTTCCCAGTGTTGTGTCTCTTGTCTATACATTATGCTGAGGAGTCAGGATTTACATGGAAAACGTTTAGATGACATATTCTAAATAACAATATCATCTTCGATATAAGGATCTTATCCCTTACATAGCTCGGAATTTTACCTGTTGTATCATATGTTTATGTATTGACAGTGCAATTGTCGATTTGTTCATTTTGGTGTTTCTAGTTTTGAAAAGTAAAAATAGGCGAGCTGAAATTAATGTATGTATGTATGTATGTATGTATGTATGTAGGTAGGTAGGTAGGTAGGTAGGTAGGTATGTAGGTAGGTAGGTAGGTAGGTAGGTAGGTAGGTAGGTAGGTAGGTAGGTAGGTAGGTAGGTAGGTAGGTAGGTAGGTAGGGCCAGTGGCTAGAGCAGTGAACTCACGATCACAGGATGGTGAGTTCGAGCCCCGGCGTGGCCATGGTGTTGTGTCTTTGAGCAAGGCACTTTATTCCTCAGGTGTGATGGGTACCTGGTAGGACAGTGGTTGTAATGTGTGTGTTTAGCTCTGCTGCGCTTATTGGTTGCACATGTGCTGAGCTGTAGTTTGAGTGGTATCATATTAGGTCCAGTGACCAGGGGTAATAATAATTGTACAGCGCCTTGAGCACAATTGTGGATATGTGCGCTATATAAGAACCCAATATTATTATATTATATGTATGTATTTATACACGTATAATGCACGTTTTTTGCTCTCTCTATCGATCTTATATATATATATGTGAGTGTGTGTGTGTTTTATACGAGGTGAAAGGTTTCTTTGGACCTCTGACTCAAACGCAAGTTATCGTCGCTACAGGAAATCATCGTTCGTGACATTTAATAACTAATGAACACAGCCATATGACAGAGCGCAGGTCAATGCGTACCTACATCGCCAGATACATTCCGACTAGTTGGTCATTTGAATTGTTTTGTACGGCGTTTAATTAGCCCTTAATCAACTTGGAACAGCTGGTAAAAGCTATTTTAATGATCGTTCGATTCGTGAGTTCTGATGTATTTAGGGATAAGACCATTATCGGAGGGAAAACAACCCAGAGCCCCGAGCGGATGTCGGCCATGCGGGAAATAATAGAATATACACCGAGTGTACAAGTTTTAAGTGGATATTAACATGTCACGTACAAGCAGACAACAGTGCCGGTGGGCATTGGGTGAAAAAATGAAGCCAGCCAAGAAAAATCAGTGAAGAAGTCAGCCATTCCCTCTTTTTGTTTGGTCTCCGTCCCCAAGGGATTTTAAAAAGAGCACTTATCTTTGATAACTCTTTATCGTCAGCGGTGTTTGCATTAAGCTCCAGTGAGCAAGTCAATCAAATTGTCCAGTTAAAAAAAAATTCACGGGCGTGAAACACATACTGAATCGACGTTCAACCATATGGAGTTGACCTTGACAAGGAATCGCCGCTGGCGTCGACATATCATGGTGTAATTTTGTGCAAATTACATGCGTGTCTTCGGCGCCCGTTTAACGTAGTCCATGGTATTTAAAATGTCGAAATGTATCTACTCAAAGTAACTAGTTTTTCTTACTGTTCTATTTTAATAATATAGATGGAAACTTTAACCATAGAAAATGTCCGTATAGGGTTACAATTGTAAAACGATACATTCCTAAAACTGGATTATGTCTAGTAATACATGTATCTCGGATTATTTGAAGAATTTTTCCCCCGTTTGACGGTCCCTTTGTTCGTCCTGCAGTGTCTCTCGAACGTGAAACTTTACCATTCCTGTATGTGTGTGCATTGCATTACGTTTTTTTTTCTCTACCTCCGTAGATTAAAATGTCAATGTTAAAGACAGTTGTAAAAAAAACCAGACGATTATATAGCTACTTAAAATATACATGTACATACATACATACATACATACATACATACATACATACATAAATACATACATACATAAATACATACATACATACATACATACATACATGCATACATACATACATACATGCATACATACATACATACATACATACTTTCGTAGCACGCAAACTTATTGTATGTGTCTGTATACTTCACCATAACGAGTTAATATACTAACCTACAAATATGCATAAGTTTGTTAACAGTATAAATCATGTCTTCATGAAAATGAGGGTATAAGCCGACCATTATACTTTTTGACGTTACACTTGACCATCATTGGGATGTATAAACAGTATGCATGGCTCTTATACCAGAATTGTTCTACAGAAGAATCCCCTATGCGTATGCAAAATGCAAATACAAATCTAGAGTCGCCGTAGGTTCGCGAGCACACGGCGAGATTCAGTATACAGAATTATAATCAAATACTGACGAATTGTCTCAAAGAGTCAACCCTTACTCAATCAGTACAGGCCTGCACAAACTTACAGAACATTATTTTTTCTTACACAGTATACAAATGCCAGTCGACTCCAAGCCGACATTGCGCTATGCGGAGAACCTGAAATAACGTTCAAGGTTGTATCTAAATGTGGTCTGAGTGTCCCGAAAGACAATAAACGCCTTTGTGAATATGTTACTGTGCGAAAAAGTCGACGCGAATAAAAACATCAACCCGCTGTTCATCACTTGTTGGAACACAAACTCGTCACAGGTGATGTGCTTTATCGTCAGTTTTACTGCCTGTTTCACCAAGGGAGAAGAGCGGCTCAGTTCGACTCGTAAAACCCGCTAAGTATTTGACCAGAGACTATCAGGCATGTAATACATGCAGTTAATAATATAGAAACCAGTGCTGCACCTGTTTGAGCTCATTTTGCTTTCTCTGGCCTTGCAATCAATCAGTAACACGTAAATAAGCTTAGTTACGTCGTCTACCATACCGGCAATTAGATCAGCGTGGCGATGACCTGTCCTTTGTGTCAACAATCGTTTGTTGAATGGGACGTCGTTGGTAAAGGGTCTGTGGAGAAGTCAGAGTCGCCTGGTTCAAGAATAAACGACAACTTACCTTTAACAAAATATGTCGTCTGCTGTGCTCGACAAGGGGATCTGCAGAGGGAATGGGTTGAACAATTCCTAGAAACGAGGCATGTAGAGAGAATCCTTCGGTATGCTGTTTGCGAATCTTCCCTTATGAAATGAACTGAGCGAAAAACCAATTCTGAAATGATGCAGGCCGAGTATGGACAGTAAATCTCGCTTTACGCCCTCTAGCGACTCAAGTGCCTTCAAACAGTTAGTCAAATTGCTATGACCCTAGACGAACGAAACGAGAGTGACCAGGCCATTTCGTTTTTTTTTTCGAATGTGACTTTATTTTCGAGCAGTCAAAATCAACAGTGTTACCTTTAAACACATTGTCGATTCTAAAAGAAATATTGGAGTCGTGCACGGTTTTTGACGATGACATGAGGTTCCTTTGTTTACACGCCCTCAATCCAACAAGAAAGTGAAAGAGATCCCCACTTTTAGGCCAACAAATGGAGACACTGTGACCTTTTTTCCAGTGATTTATGGTGCTTTTGAACCCCCTCGGTGCTGTTCATGAAATGCTTCGTGTAATGATCGTCTCTCCTCTTCGCACATAATGCATATCTAAGTGCAGCTATGGAACGGACGAGTAATTTCGTTTAAATGTTTATTTTCAATCGACACGCTTTGAAATTCACGGCGCCCAGAATTGTTGGTCGTTTTGTTCAGCTTGATCGATGTCAATTAAATTATTTGAATGTGATGAAACAAGCAGACAGCATTTTTTACGTCCGTTGCGTTTAATATTATGTGCTGAAAATTGCAACGATAAATTTACCAATACATACCTCGTGACAATCACCAAGTTCATCATATTGATACATTAGAGTTGTCATTCCAGCGTCAAAACACACACGGCACAGCTGACATAGCTATTACCAAACAGGGTTCTTTATAAGAGCCAGGATTCAGTCGGGTGTTTCAGGTTTCTTTCCGCTACTGTTTACTGTGAATATTTTACTTTTACTCCTTGATCAACCAATTGTTTACGTTTGCGGACGTTTTGTAGACGTTCGCATCAGGATTGTACAGCTTATCAAAATAGAAAGTACAAGCGACTTCCATCGATCGAACTCAGAACCAACTATAGTATGTACACAACATACGTAGCGTTCACCGGCAAGTTTCATCCTTGTCAATGATGGCAGTCGAATGAAGCTGACATTTTCATTTTTGTTCCGCCACCTCTGACACCGAGACTGACTTCTCTCTGATGTATGTGATGATTACCCCATAGTCGCCGTTGTACACCGCTCTCTGGTTGACCGCTAGCCTGATAAGTTCACACAGGTCACTTAAGTCTCAGACAACTACCACAGTTATCTGAGCTTAAGTGCGCATTAGAGACACAACTAATGCTTCACTTGTCAATGCGGTGCCTTGGCTACTGTCAGTCCTGACATTAAGCGAATTTATGCTGGTCAGATAACTTTCATTGCTTAATCTAAGTTTGGGTCGTGATGAAGCCTTACCATGGAATGCTATAACATTCCTGTCTTGCATGAATCATACCAATATAATACTAGCAGACTTGTAGATTGGTAGACTATGAAGTAGACTGATTGTATTGTTTTCACTTCAATTTTCTGCTGTCACATTAGACTGGCGTTCGCTTCACTTATACGACAGGCTCTGTGATGCACTCATACAGGCTCTGTGATGCACTCATGCAATTTACTCGCTCTGTTTATTCCACAGGTGACGAGTCACTCATATACGGGTCACGGATTTTGTAGTTCCCCCGCACATATCTGTTCTAACTTAAAGACGTGCTTTGATCTTTGAAGAAATTGTCACGTGGTTCACTTTGCTCTGCAGAATTTCCAATTCTTCGATGATAAGACAGTATCTGTACAGGTTAGGCAAGTTCGCTCTGCGGAATTCAGATGGCTTCTCTTGCAATTTTAGAATCCTCAGTACGTCAATCACATTATGCCAGTCATAAAAAACTAAAACTTATATTGAGAGGATACAAAAAGTCAATAATGAGACCGATCTAAAACTTTATTTCTGCGTGTCTGCAAGCTCCTGCATTTACCTTTGCGCTAGCTTTTGTTCGCAAAATTGGTGGCAAAGATGTTCGTACTACCAGTTTTCTTGCTTTTGGTTAGCGTCGTATCTGAATCATTCCTGTCTTTGCATCACAAGGCGAATACACATATGCGTTGCAACGTGAGTAAAATACACAGTGCAAGAATGAAAAGAGCTAAATATCACAGTGCTCTTCGGTACAGTTTTCTGTTATTTTTACCTTTTTACGCCTCAAATACACTTAATTTATTCATTACTACCGGTTTTCAGCTGATGGCCATTCGACAAACCCATTTATCGACATTGAAACAATAGAAATAGAAATGAATGTCTCATGATCTATCCAAATATAGCCAAGAACACTCCCTGTTGTAGGATATATATCTATTAGCTACGACCTCGGGTGTTTCCTGGGCTCCTAAGTGAACTGTTCGATTATTCATTCTTGTTGAGAGCCTCTGGAATACTTCAAATTATAAGATAACTGGCCTGCGTTATATATATATATATATATATATATATATATATATATATATATATATATATATATATATATATATATATATATATATATATATATGATATAAAAAGTTATAATATTGAAATGTCCCAGCGATGTGAGTGGTTATACTATTTGCCAGACGAATCAAGACATTTGACACATCGCTCTGGATAACCTTTTGATGTGACTCGTGGAGCGCGCTTTAAATGCTTAGATGAAATGATCAGTTTAGCACAGAATCCATTATATGGTCAAAATGTCAATCCTTGGAATCTCCGAGGAATTGTTAATTAGGGAGGAATGCTAACACTTCCCGACAGCTGAGAAGGAGAAATACAGGACAAGAAATGTAGCTCAAGAAAAGGATTACAGACAATTCTAGTATTAAAACATTAAAGTTAAGATGGTCCTTTTCAAAAGCTACTTTATGAAAAAGATTTTAACATATTTCAACAACAATTTGGGAAAATTTGAAGCCTCCAACGCAAATTTTGTGCACAAATAGAGTTTATTGACACTTTTCTCTCATTGCCAAATGAATTCAAATCATCCTGTCACGTGATCACTGAAATACTTTTCTTACGTCATGTTCTTGAATATTGACCATGTATTCAACCAGGTGCGTCGTCGAATACCATTTGCATTTTCGGAAGGCTTGCACTGAAGCTGTGGTTCTGGTCTTTGAAATTCAAAACTGCAAGCATTAAGACTGTCAGTACATACAAATACATGCACTCGTATACTTATGCATGGATGTCGCGCCCTCTTTAGGCTAACCTCAACTGCGCTTAAGACGAGGCATGCATGTCGCGCCCTCTTTCGGCTAAATTCGCCTGTACTGAAGATTAAAAGCATGAACAAACACTTATATACCTAAAACGCATACATGTATTTGATTTACAGTTTCATGGCACATTGGGCCAGATATATGATCATACCTGCGGATTAGGCTTAGCATACAGGCATGAAATTGACATGCAAGGCACAAGATTGGTATCAGTGGCCACACAAGTAGGCTAACAGACAAGCAAACGATCGCATATCTTAAAGGAAAATGATGACCGTAACATATATTTTCGAAAACTCTGATTTCAGAGTTTCCATTTAAGGTGATCATGTAAGATAACATTCTTTCTCTATGATCAGCCAATGTTTTAGGGGTGGATTCCTATTAAATCATGCATTGGTTTGAAGGCAATAAATCTGTTTATTGTTCAAGGACGCATTGACATATTCTACAGATATATTGCTACCCCTTTCTTTAGGAGGAAAAACAGAAAGCGTTGCCCTCGCTGGAGGTTCGATACTTCTTAAGGTGAAAGAAATATTCTTTGAAAGACGCGTCGATTACAATAAACATAATGTATCTGATGTGTTCACTGAGAGGTTGTGAAAGAAGGTGAGTTGAAAGAGGGTAGCAGAGAGTCGAATGGATGGTATGGTTGAGGGTGTGTTATACAGTGGACCTCCCTTGCTGATCACAATCATTTGGCCTTTTCAGTGCAGCTCATCCAAGGTGGTTAAAGGTGTGTAGTAATTAAAAATTGAAACTCATACACATTATAATACGTTAGCCATATATTCTTGACACATCTTGCTGCTTAGAATGGCATGGCCCTGCAATATTGGACACTCTCAATAATAGACTAGTTACCTATCTATAATGGATGACGCCCATTTAGTACAAGAATGGTTTATCCCTCAGTGCACACAGCGATTTATGGACTGTCCATTACAAGAATGATATTTATATAGTAACCCTTGTAATGTGCATAATAGTGTCGTTTATCAAAATTATTTTATTATTGAGTCATGAGGTTTTTAAATCCCTATTGGTAAAGATACTCCTTCTTGTAGACTTCAACATCGGTGAATTTTGTTAAGGGGACGCTGCACATTATGCTGCATTAATTTTTCTTTGTGCAAATATTCATTCAATTTTAAGTAATTTGCTAACCCAAGATTGAAATATTGGTAGGGATAACATTTTAGCATGTCAAGCAGTCATAAGTTAGTTGATAAAGAAGTTTAAATGTATGCAAATTTCTGCAAATCATCCGATTTTCTGGCTTCACTGAATTTCTCCCAATTTCAAGATTTCTGAAATTTTGACATTATGCTTTTTAAATACTATTTAACAAAATGACTATATTCCTTGGCAATATATTTCTTACATTTTGAATAAGAGGCATTTTAATTTTGCTTATCACGATTTTTAATCATTTTTGAGTGTCAGTCTTTTAACCCTTGCCATTTCAGAATGAGGATAAATAAGGCAAAATAAAATATTCGTTATTTTCTACATATCCTTTTGTTTCAAGTGAAATACTAAATTTAAGAAAATAGTATCAAGTTTTTAACTATCAAAATTGAAGTTTTCTACCCCAATTTCATACCCCTTCATCCTTCGAGTTAACCATTGCTATAGTACTAAACTTCTTATAATTCTCAGCTTTTTGAAAATATATAGTATTAGGAGGTTTTCTTGTAACCTTTGATGAAAAATATTGCTTTGAAAATAGCTGTGTTGGCAACATGCAGCTCCACCTTAATTGTAGCAAAAACAATCTGTGCTGCGAAATATAAGAAGAAAAAAACACATGTTAGTGAACCCATAGACCCTAGAAAAACTAGGGTCTATGGTGAACAACAACTGTATTTTTCAGAATGTACAAAGTTATAGCGGGAAGAGAAAACTATACACGAACGTACGGAAGAGAGTAAATTTCTGAACGACATCGGCCCATAAACTGCTGTTATTGAAGTACTTGCTTGTAGAGTAAGACAGTGTAAACTAATAAGTGGCCTTCAGCTACAAAGTAATCACCGTGCAAAAATTTCATTTTTAGCAGACGATAAGACAATTTTTGTAAACGATGAGTCTTTTGTACATGTCATCCCGACTGCAATGCATGAGTTTTACTACTGTAGTGGTTTAAAAATGAACAACAAGAAAACAAAGGCAATGTGGATTGGAAAAAAAAACAAACATTCTACCGTAAAGGTAGGCAATATTGTGTGGACAAAAGAGCCTATCAAAATACTGGGAGTTATTTTGGCTCTGTTTCTGAAAAATACCGTAAACTTAATTTGGATGAAAGAATCGAGAAGCTGGCAATGATTCTTGACAATTGGTCAAGGAGACATTTCACAGTGTATGGAAGGGTTGTTGTTGTAAAAATACTGGCAATTTATCCGATTTTATTTCTGGCATCGGTAATTGGAATACCCGATGATGTGAAATCCAAGGTGCAAAGTCTTGTTAATGACTTTTTGGAAAGGAAACGTGTCATCAAAGAGGATCAATATTGGAAAGTGACCACAAAAAAGGAGGTGTCATTAGCGTTAAGCTTTGTGCTGTAAGTGTAATGTGGGTCAAAAGACTTGTTTAGGGTGAAACTGAAACCTTGATTGCCATCCCATAGTTTAATTTACAATAAGACGACTCGAATGACCTCTTTCAACAAAATCTGTTCTGGAAGTCATTGCCAAATGCGTTGTATTCATTTATTGCTGAATTTAATGTAAGGGTGTTGAATGACTGGTATACAGTCAGCATCAGAGAACACAGAAATATAAATGTTATGTACAAAAAATGGTCGCAAAAGCTAAAAATATTTCTCCAAGTCCCAATTAAACAATTATATTCATTACGGTATTGTGAAAGATAATGTATTTATTATATTGAAAAAGGTCACTTGTAAATCATATTTAACAACCTCAAACAATGTCAAAATTTGTGTATGGATAAATTAAACAAGTGGTGTACTTCTCTTGGCGCTACAAATATAGATAATGAAGAATACAGCAATATGGGTTAGAAAAATATTTATAGCATCACAAGAGAAAGGAAACTGCAGGAATTCCGGTGGAAATTATTGCATAGATTTTTACCCTGCAACAAGTATCTCTTCTTCAGGAAAAAATGGATTCGATGGAATGTTCTATTAGTAAAGTAACTGACTCGTTAGAACATAGATTTCTTTTTTGCGATGTCGCTGAAAGGCTATGGGTGAAAATAACAGAGATGATTTGTCGTTTTGTAAACTGAGTTGTAACTCTGGCCAACTTAGATTTAATTTTCAACCGTTTCTCTAGACCAGTTTTCGGGTCACAAATCTCGAGGAAAACGATGGAAAAGAATTGATATTGATCGGGATTTGGTCAATACATAAATATTTGATGATGGAGAAGAAAACAGTCCAATATATGTAATGTCGAAAAAAAAATGAGTTCGTTATGACATACAAAATTGAAAAGGTATGGGGAGAAAAAGGAGAAGTTTTAGAGCTTGTGGAAAAAAATAGTAACTCTATTGTAACTTTGTTCTGGTGAACAGTTTGCATATTAGTGATTGTGGAGTTTTTTAATAGTTGATGTATTAGCAATCTGGATTTCGTTTTAATAAAAGATAAAAAAATACTGTCGGCTAGTTCTTCTTGTTCACCGAAAACTGTTTTAATACGTTTTTTCATTCTAAAAATAATTAGTTTAAAAGAGGAACCAAAACAGGTCACGTGACTCTATCCTTTAAATTTCCAAACATAGCAACCGGATAACCATTCGGTACTTTGGACCGACAACATATAAAAGCAGACACTTCAATACGTCACATCAGCAGCTGAACGCCGTGTGCTTGTTGAGCTGGCAACTAAACAGATTGAGTTCAAAGACCTGCTTTACGGATTTCCAGGTAACTCGAACACTTCATTAAAGCATCCTAACAGTGAGCAAAGAAAGCTTTTCCTGAATTATGCCATGTGGGGACACGCGTAGCGCATGGGACTGTAAATTTTATTTCTGAATTGCTGGGCGTTAGTTTCGTCATGTCTGATCTTTATGTCGACGTCGTAAACATAAGTCTTTGATTGTTTCTTTTCCAATGACCACATTTAGCTGTAAACACGAGTTGCTGGAGTTAAAGAGATATTCGGTGAAATTTCGTTCACCATCATGTGATTTTCGTTATTTACGTGTTATATTTTCATTGAATAGTAGCGTTGCTAGCGATTTCAGGTGTGTTACTAAATACAGTTGCACGCGCGCGACACGTGAGGACAATGCTGCCTGAAATTCGGACAAATTTTGTTGTTGTATGCGCGGCTGTTGTTGCAATTGATATTGATCGGGAAATGGTCAGTACGACGCGCTGGGGCAGATCTTACTTTGCTGTGCTTTGTACATCAGCCGTATCACTAAACACTGTTGAATTCTGTATGTGAAATATCGAGATATTTTGGCAGTCTAAACCATACGTTCATACGAATTAGTTTGATTTTTTGTAGTTATTGTAACACTGGCAGGTTTTATTTTTGTCGTTTATGCTGAAAATGCGGGGAAATTATTATTTATGCATATTAATGAGAGAAAAGTGACGTCATTTGCTATCAGCGCTATTGTATGTTGATAGACTTTAGATGTTTACCTCTTTGTACAAACGAAACTTTTCTCTCGTAATTTTATCTTACGATCCCTAATGGTGATCCTTTTTTCCAGTTTCGAAAAATATCGCGCTCTCGTTTCACGTCTGTCACGCTTGTACATCACTCGATGTGAAGGCAGTTATTTGATAGCATCAGTTGACGTCATCTTTAATATTCTGCTTGTTTAGCTATCGATTCAATGAGCGAAATTTGAAAGACGCCAACACGACGCGCTGGGGTGGATCGGGGACCGTTCTTGGCTGTACTTTGTGCATCAGCCGTATAGCTAAACACTGTTGAATTCTGCATGTGAAATATCGAGTTATTTTGGCAAATATTTGATCACAATAACACAAACCATACATATGATTGTTGGTTATTTTTGATTATTTGTGTAATTTTCAATCATTTACGTTTCAATTAACCAACCGACATTTATTTTTAACATAATAATCTAATCAGCTAATCAAAATCAGCTAATTAGATGTTTCTGTTAAAAATAAATATCGGATTAAATATGACATTAGCTCACGTGTCATAGCGATGTCTGTCTGTCTGTCCGTGTGTGTGTGTGTTTGTGTGTCTGTCTGTCTGTCTGTCTGTCTGTGTGTCTGTCTGTGTGTCTGTCTGTCTGTCAACACGATAACTCAAAAACGCCTGAACAGATTCAAATCAGATTTTGTAGACAGGTACCATATGCTAATTGCAAGAACTGATTAGATTTAAGTTAGAGTGGCTTTCATATTAATACATTTATGACATATCATTTTTTTCATATAATGGTTTCCCTAAGGAGACAGTAAGACAGTGTCGACATAAATCAAGAAATACTGCACGAAATTCCATGAAACTTTTCACAGATGGCAATCTCAGAACATTATGATGATACTGTTAGTGTCATGTTAATTATCTGATCATTTGCATATTCAATTAACTTTTGTAATTAGTGACATAAATCTGAAATTCCTGCACCAAATTTGATAATACATGCAACAAATATTGATCTGATATATCTAATTGTACTCAGAAGCATTGGGCAGTGTCAGGTTAATAAACAGCTCATTTGTATATTTTATGAAGTGTTGTAATTAGTCATATAACTCCGAAATAACTGCACCAAATTTCGTGAGATCTGCTGCAGATTCTTATCCGACAGATATCCAACTGTTGTGTAAAGTATTAAGTAGTGTGAAGTTAATCACGGGTTCATTTGCATATTTAATGAACTTTGTAATTAGGCACCCAATTCGGTGAAATCTGCTACAGATATTGATCTGATAAATATCTAATTGTGCTATGAAACATTGAGCAGTGTCAAGTTGATAAATAGCTCATTTGCATATTTTATGAAGTTTTGTAATTAGTTAATAACTCCGAAATGAATGCACTAAAGTTGATGAAATCTGCTGCAGATACTGTTGATCCGACAGATATCTTACTGTGTTGTAAAGCATTTAGTAGTGGGAAGTTAATATAGGGTTTATTTACATATTTAATGAACTTTGTAATTAGGTATATAACTCTAAAATTACATCACCAAATTTGGTGACACCTGCTACAGATATTGATCTGATAAATGTATCTAATTGTGCTATGAAACTTTGGGCAATGTCAAGTTATGTCAAGAGCAATGTCAAGGGCTTATTTGCATATTTAATGAACTTTGTAATTAGTGATATTGCTCCAAAATTACAGCACTGTATTTGATGAAACGTGCTACATTTGTTGAGCTGATAGATATCTAATTGTCCCATGAAGCATTGAGCAGTGTCAAGTTGAAAACCTCCTCATTTGCATATGAAATAAAGTTTTGTAATGAATGATTAAACTCTGAGAGTATACGACTGTGCGAAAGTTGATGAAACCTGCTACATAATAATGCTATAACAGATGTCTGATTGTTCTGTGAAGCGTACTACTAATGAACCTGTTGTAAGACACGTGAGCACATTCAGTTCACATCTGGTTTTTTAATCTCCTTGACGTCCCGTCTTGTATATATTCTTCAGACATCTTCAATTCCTGACCTTACGATTATTGAATAAACGAACTTTACACATTTTGTGTAGTTTCAAACCGCAGGACAATTTAATTTTAAGGCGTTCTATATGTAGTTGACAGTCGAACAGCAAACTTTGTTGTACTTGTATTGGAAAAAAAAAAATTGGTTCATATTATCCATATCACTCGAAATCAAATGCTAACTTGGAAAATGAAGGTTTTGGCCCTTCTTTCAACTTCTGTCAAATGCATGATGATTTTTTCCACTCACAGAATCGATGAAAGGTTAGTAGTCATCGTAGTATATGTAAAGAGTTAAAATCATTGATCTTTGCTCTATTGACAATACTTTTGATGTTATCGTTATTTCCAAAACCTAGTTGTACAGCGAAGTATCTGGCTCTGGAGTATAGCATGGTTACCGGGACTGTGGATCATTTGCGAAAGAAGCAGAGAACCATCAAAGGACCGTTATCCAGTTTGAGATGTTGAGATGGTTAGGCCATGAACTTATCTTGGATAGTTTTGTTACTGATATTATCAGTTCCGAGCCCAAGAGGTAATTTAATTCATTGAGAACGAGTGATCCTATTTGGTGTATTCTTCTTCACATTAGCACTTTTCAATGGCACTGATCGCCTCGTATCTTATGCATTTACTACTGTGGTAGGCAAAAAAATTAAAAACGAAGGACGCCATCAATGAAATGAGCAATTCAAAACATCTCTTTTCTATATAAATTGTATATTACAGTTTATGTTTAAACTGATCATGAGTGCTTACTTAAAATAAAGTTAATACTTGCAATAATTTTATGTTGCAATTATGGTGTCGTTGTAGGTAATCTGTAAAATATGACACATTGCAGGCTGTTTGTCATTATATTGCTCTACTTGTCCAATTCCAAGAGCCCAGTACTAAGAATTTTATCTGGCAATTTTTGATCATAGGAGAAATAACAGGCGGTGATAGTTTAATTTTGCCTCAACATTATTGTTTCTGTTTTTACCTTCCCGGCACAGCTGGCGCGAGGTCAATATTTGTCGAGGATTCAGAACATGGCCACGACGAAGATGGCTGTGGATCAAGAACCTACCCGTGCAAAACGATACGTTACGCCATTGAAAAGAGAGCCGAGGAGAATGACATTGTCTCACTTATGCCAAGACCAGACAATACCTCATATCAGCAATGTGGCACGCCTGCCAGGGTATCGAGGAATGTCGTCATTGAGGGCGCTGGCAGTGTGATAACTCTCGATTGTAATGGCATGGCTAACAGTGAATTCCTTATCATTGATGGCTCCGGACTAAACTCTCTAAACGTACGCATAAGCTCTCTCAGAATTACTGGATATCACTCCATTATACAAGCACGTGACGTCTCCATTTACGTTGAAAACTTGCACATTGATAACAATAACTTCGTCATTTCTACGATGCGCGAACAAGACAACTGGATCCAGTGTTCATTCCTAAATTTATCAGTAAGTCAATCTACATTGGAAAGAAACGGACTTTATGAGAAAAACTTTTACAATTCTGCAGTAGTATTGGACAGTTGCGCTCACATTGACATTCTCATAGCTTCGTCAATATTCGATAACACTGATATCGATGTAGATTATTATTATTTACTACCTTCTGGAAATCGTGTTGTCAATATAAAAAACAGTAGTTTTTACCGTTCACACAATGACGGTAAAAATGCTATTATGCGCTTTTTTATTCTTAAGGAACATTATTTCGATGTTACGGTAAGCAGCTGCATGTTTTATGGATATGCAGCTATTTACATGGCAGGTACTACAAGCAAATCTGCTCTCATAAAGTATAATATACGTGACTCTTCCTTTCGAGATAGTCATTCTGGAGCTATATACTTTCGTATAGAAATCGATAAGATCATAGAACATTTTTTGTTAAATATTACTTTTACCGGGTGCACCTTTTCAGGCAACAATTCGCCTTGGCCCGCTGGTGCGATTTATATGGGAGTGTTAAAAATGCCTAATGACCACATTGATGATGCTAAAGCTTACATTCGTAATTGTACATTTTCCCATAACCGAGCAAAATTATCAGATGGCGGCGCTTTGTACATCGAAGGAATACAATTGAACTTATTCGACACACAGTTTTACGATAACTTTGCTGCTTTGGCAGGAAACTCGATATATATGAAAAACAGAGCCAACGCCACTCTGAAATACGTAAAGATATTTGGGAGACAGGCAGTCAAAAACCTTCATGTGGTATCCGAAATGTATTTTACCAATGAAATAAATCTTGATATGAATCATGTTGATATTTCATTTTCGAGAGATCCGTTGACACAAAACGATCGCAATTATGTCATTCAGTTGATTGATGGAAACCACAGTATTGATGGTGTAAACATTACATGTGCAGAAGGTTACCTAATCTCACGTTTTGAATCAGACCTCATCCACGCTGGGATCCCTTCTAACAGCCTTTGGTATTTCTGTGAGTCCTGTCCGCTTGGGTTTTACACTCTGGGCAAGGGCACCAGTCACGATGGAACTCTCAAAAATGACACGTGTCACAATTGTCCGTACGGCGCATCATGCATTGGTAGTCCCAGGGCCAGACACAACTTTTGGGGTTTTGAAATTACGAATGGCTCGGAAAGAAGGATAGAGATGTTACAGTGCCCGCCTGGATATTGTTGCCAAGGCAACGACACTTGCAGGTCATACAACTCCTGTAACACTGACCGCGAGGGTCCGCTGTGTGCTAGATGCAAGACAGGTTTTTCTGAAGGTCTGCTGTCGACCCGATGTATCAAAGATGAAACTTGTTCCCAACGGTGGGTCTGGATTCCCATTTTATTGTGCGTAATTGCCGCTTTCTTATTGCTCTTTTGGAAATCAAAAGCAATCGATTTCTTTTCCAATACGACGAGGATGATGTGTTCACCAGTCAGTTTGATTGCGTCATGTTTCCAACACAAAGGGCGAAATAATTCACGGGTTGCAGACGGGCAAGCGAAGACTTACCTAAACATTGTTTTCTTTTATTATCAAATTGCACTGCTGTTTAAAGTTGATCTTCCACAGGAAACGGAAGAAACTTCAACGGCAACAGTTCTGTATGATACTGTTTTTGGCCTGTTTCTGTTCCGTATTGAGTGGTTTGCTCACATTACATGCCCATCAACCGGAATCACGCCTTTGACAAAACAGTTGCTGTATATTCTACCGGTGTTTCTGTTTTACATCCTTTTGGGTTTTATCTTCATTGTGATCAAAGTCCAACAAAAAACGGGAAACACGCATCAATCGCAACCGAGAGTCAGCCGTTCCATGATAAAATTATCAGACTGTTTTTTGCAAATTGTATCATTGACATACATAACTGTGATTAGGTTCGTCTTCACCGTTTCAAAGTGTGTTTACATCGAAGATACCAGGGTGATGTGGATAGATGGAAGTCTCCCTTGTCCTCAGCAGCCGTTAACAATTTTGTCCTTCGTTTTGTACGCAATCCCTTTCTGTCTTGTACTGAGTGTAGGACCTTTACTATTGGCGCCCCCTGAAATGAGGTCAAGCAGTGGGTGTTCCGATGAGGAAATTGAACCTTTGCTTGCCACAGTTAGTGATGAAGGGATACCGCTGTGGTTGTTTTATGTCTGCTGTGTACTACCATGTCTTTTTTACTTAACTCCTGTGTACTTGCTCCTGATATGGTTGCTAGGGAGGAATGCTGAGAATCCAAGAGGTTATGTTGCTAACGAAATTGATAACGAAGGGCTGGACTCTGAGAGACACATTTACAATTCCATTCAAGAGGATATTTGCCAGAATGACTTATCGGATAGCATTGGAAGTGTGCGCAGCAGTGTGATCAAATTTCTGAATAACCCATCTCGAAAAACACCAAGCAATTCGTGCTGTCAGCAGTCCAAGAGACCATTCTGTCAAAAGGTTACGAAATTTCTCGAGAAATGCTCTGTAGAGGGCGTTCTAAATGCCCGTAAACTTGTCCTTGTTGCGTGTTTAACTTTAATTTCTGATAGGTTTACAGCATTCTGTGTTGTGACATTCACTTGTACGCTATTTCTAATCATTAACATCAAGTGGTGTCCCCACGAAGGCAACGCTGGGATCCTGGAGACGATAACGTTAAGCCTACTGGTGTGCTTTGCAGCGTTCAATGTCGGAAAGGCGGCAGTATATTCGCAGGGTATCACTGTGAAGGGACCAGCGGAAATCTGCATCCGAGTGTTGGATTACTTACAATTTGCTCTGACGATCTGTTTATTTGTTGCTGTAGCTGGTCTGTGGATTGTCTTTGCAATTGTAAGATTGCTATTTTTGTGTCTGAAGAAGTGCAAAATATTGAAGTTCACGGTTGAACGGTGAACTAATGAATACTAAGTCTCATTTTTGCACGGAGCTTGCTTGGAAATGAAATTTGGTATTGCTAAATTTATTTCAATGTGGCGAGTTCAAAATCAGGATATATACAGAAATGTTTAATGTATAGCCGTGAATTGGGAATACGGAAATCATAGTGGGGTATTGACTATAATTATCATGATAGATACGGTTAGTTCCTCCATCTTCCATCACGCATAATGTTTTCCGATTTCATTCGCCATTTAAACATTTTAGTGGCTAAGATTTCTAAGATATTTTAGAACTTCATGAATTTCCCAGTTGTATTTTCAGCGACTTTTTAGTGTCTTTCCGTCGGCCAAATTAATGATTATTGCCTTGTCTCTGAAATATTGTAATAATTTAAAATATTACAAAAAAATGTTTACATTAATTCGCTACGATACCTATTCATTATCCGTGAATTAACTGTAACTCGTTTTCTGGTTGACTTCACATATTTCCATTACCAGATATAATATCATGGCTTTCACGTTGTAGAATCCTTATTTAAATGTACCTTTGCATCGTAACATTACTGTATTAGTATACGATGTATCTGTTTTCACTTAACAATTTTGTGACTTGTTTTCATCTGGTAAGTTTGTACAGAAAGCAACACGATGGCAAACATGTATTCAACATTGACACGACTCACTCCAATACAACGCTAAATGTCACGATGAACGTCTTTACGCTAATTGCTGGCGTATCTTCAAATCTACCAATTTTTATGTATTCACAGTTTTTTTGCCAAAGCGGATGCACCTACTTAAATTATTTCTTTTTTATAACACACAAAAAATATTATTGTTAGTACCCGGTGTTATTTTCAGTGGTTGTAAAATCATTGTTTCCCATCTTTCCAAGAATTGTATTCTTTTAAACGTTATCCTCAATAAACAAAATCCATTGTTTACATTTGGTGTCAGTGTTTCTGGCATTCCAAGATCCTGTTTATACTAATTTGTGATACTTAAGCACGACTTTCGACCATCATTTTGCAGAAAATGTAGAGTTTTGACTCCTTACAAGGGAAACTTTATCAGTACTCTGTGTTTTGATCTATCCTTGGAACACATGCGCCAATTCAAAGCTGAGTGCGCCCCAAAATAAACAGCGCCTTGCGTGGCAAAGCAGCCAATGTTATAAATTTACAACTTGGTTCTCGCTGGTTTGTCGAGCAAGGCGCACTTTGTCATTTTGTAAATGTAATTGAGGTCAGCAGGACTGTCTAATGGAACGTTGGACTTTTCTGACCGTTTGGTATTTTCTGCATGGTATTGGCAGTGTTGCTGCTCAACATATAGAAGTAATGTTTACAAAGAACTGGAGGAGAGAGTTGATATTGCATCTATGTACATCTCAATGTCTTATCGATTGTAAGTGTTAAAATGATAAATTTAAAGTACATTATTCTTGGCAAAATACTTTTCAATCTGTTCAACCCACATTCATTGTAAACAGAACCACAATCACCATTACAAACCATGAGTTTAGGCCAAACCATGGTGTTAAAGGGGATTGATGGTGATAATCTGCTTGTCAAAGATTATCTTTCATAGGAAACGCCATCAAAAGTTCAATTTCCAAAAACAGTTACTTCATTTATGAAAAACTTTAATAATGAGCATTGTTTGAGTATGCAAATCAACTTATAATGTGCATTGTCCAAAAATAATATTCGTCGGCCTACAACAGTGAACTAAGTCTTGCAAAACGATAAATGTTCGGTAACTCAAATATGATACGACCACCCTGTGTGGGTCCGATGGAAATTCTTAGAGCGCCCCTTACGGTAGCCGTTTCTTCTAACTTACTGAGGACAGTTAAATCATCTCGCTCCACCGCTTTCAATAGTGTTTTACAAGCTCAATATCAGTGCAAAATATCAAAGCATTAAGTAAGCAAATGTTGCTGTGAACATTGTAATTGTACGATTCTGTAAAATTTAGCAAAATGTTTGTGAGGTAGGAATCATGAAAATTTAGTATTTTGACTAGTTTTGTCCTCTATTTATATGCTTATCCACTTCGTAAGTGTTCACATATGCATGATTGAATATTCGCTGTAAACCTGACTGAATGCTCGAACACCGATACCTTTTATCATGACAAACAATCTCTATGCACGAAGGTGACACAGGAAGTTCCCTAATGCAGCTACAACTGGGCCTCGCTTTCGGACGACCTACGCAAATGTATGTTACAATATATCACTGTCGTTTCCAATGATTTGATGTATCGCTGCTTGACATTTTCGTCACCCCGGCGTAGTGAGACGCAATGCGGAGTATGACTGCAATCGTAACGCGGTGCTTTTGTGTTTCTTTCAATCTTATTGCCACACTCAGGACCTCCTTTCATACATGGTCTAAGAATTCAACCCAGTCACGAAGATGCTTACATTTGAAGAACGGCATCATCTGGTACTTCTGCCTACACGAGATTCATGGTGGTGTCAATCAACTCCAACGCAAAGAAAAAATGGCAAGAGTAATTTCCGCTCTGCAAGACAATAATTATGGGTAGCAATGTCAGGTCTTGGAATATCGAGGATAGATTTGTAATGATTGCTGTCAGTCACACTGCGTCACGTGTCATTCATTTGATGGAAGATGGCAAGGACGAATGTTGTCCGTTCATCATTCGGGAAATGTTCCCTAACGTCAACCATGAAAATACAGCAATAATGAGTTTACTGAACCATCGGCGCCAGCAAGCCGACTAGCTAGATTTCGAAAGTGACGGCTGTGAAATTAAGGAAGTGACATCGTTTACAATGTTGTTCATATATTTCTCTTTATTTCGCTTTGTATGTATGTATGTATCTATCTATCTATCTATGTATGTATCTATGTATATCAGAATGTACTAATACACTCATGGATGGATGGGCGCTTGGACGCATATGACGCCAACACTAGACGGATACTTTTATTACATGTAACAAGATTGTGATATTTAGGGAAACAACTGGGTTCATTTTGGAACTTTGTATATAAGTCTTTGTCAATGTGTACTGGTATCTAGAGTCCATACATCGACACATCTTTGTGACACACATGCGGACCCAATGTCACTAATGAAAACACATGCGCATGTCAATCTCGAATACTTGAGAGAAACTCGCCTTAATCAAATAAATGGGGAGAGTAGAATTTTCAATATGGTTATTCATGGCATACAATTACAGGGTATAAACGATTTCAATGGCGTTGTTCGTAAGTGACGTCAACGGAACCGGATCGGATATAGTGTGGAGTGATACAAGATGACTTCAGGACGGGTAACTTATCACAATAAAATACAACTTCAAACGCGTGCTTTTTAAACCAAATTCTACATTTTCTTTCTAAGATTGAATAGAAACGTCTAAATTACAAAAATTGGAGCCATTAACGCCTGCTTTATCGATCACGAGCAACGATTAAGCCAGGCACGACTGGAATTGCTCAAGTAGAGAGGTTTAACCGTTAAAGGTATACTGTCACCTGTTCCATTTTGCCACCGTTGCCATGGAAAGAGAAAAGCTAACCAACAGATTTTAAGCGGATGGCCGCTTTTTAAAAACAGCGCCCTCGCATGGGCATTTTGAATACCAAGGAACGCCCCTTTGACCATATATGGGCATATGTAGATTACAGGTGACTGTTTACTTTAATGTTTGGGAACTGTTCAAGATGAAAGCATGTATTCCTCTCTGAGTATTTTTGACAAAGTCTTCCATGATATCTGTAGCATTTCTGATACACAAGAATTAAATTGAATGGTATGATGTTTAACACGTGATGTCAAACTCTAACCCATAACGTCTCTTCTCTGCTTGCCAGAAGAAGCAAGATCGATACATACTTCCGCCAGACATGTGAGTATAATCGGAGACAAAAGAAAAATTGGGAAAAAACATTCTAGTTAACGTTGTTTTACTGGCTGTGAAAACATGTTATTGCGGGAGATACAGATAGCGAACCTATGTCATCCTGGTGTTAATGAACTTTGTTTAAGTTGTCTTCCTGGTAGAGAAAAGAGCGATCATAACTTTTCACACTTAACTTGCTTCTTTGGCTCTCTATCCTAACAATCAAATGGGGCAGCATACAAGTCTAACACTATGTATAACACCTGTAAGAATTCTGCTAGGCTCAAACCAATAACGCCATTGTTCTTTTCGTTGCATGAATGTGCCTTATTTGTGTAATTCCAGTTATGTGATGGCATCTAAGTTCTTTTTTGTAAATTTAAACTATACTCTCTTATATCAGAGGACAGATGATAAACCAGAAAAATACAGGGCGCGAGACAGATGAGTCAGCTCGTGGCAGTAGACACAGAGAGACAGGCAAGGTGGGGGAGGAGAAGGCATTGAACCCTGTCAGCACACAGCGGACAGTGTTGAACAATATCAAATTTTGTTTACATTGCAAATTTATGAATTGATTCAAATAACCTCCGGTTCTTGCAATATGTCACTAAGCAAACGTTAGCTCGTGGCTTTTTGTTAAAATGAGTATAAAATTTTCATCATACGTGGCGATTGATTATAATTGCAGCGGGTTCTGGGGATGTTTAACGGACAAATTGCCCGCGTCCACGAAACGATATTATTACTATGGGGCACATATTGATAAGGCGTCAATTTGTCATGCTACTTTTAATACTAAAATTGTAAATGTTACATTATCACAAAGACCACCGAGGCAAGGCAATTAATCCTTGACGTTCGTTTTACAACTTGTGTAAACAATTTCGCAATAATGCTCAAGCTGCATAATTGAATCATAAAACTACCCGCGGTTATTAGCACACCTCAAATATATACACGCGGGGGAATTCAAACAGACCCCGCATTGCTTACAACACAGCGTCATCCATCAGCGAAGGTCGCTTTTTGTCCGTGCAACGGGAGCAACAATGAGCGAATTTGCAGCCTACGAATGGTAGAACTTGTTTTCACGTCAATTCAGGCTTGCGTCGTTGATCTGTTTTGACATCATATCTTGGTGGGAGACAGCTCATAATTCACTTCCTATCTTATCACTTCTGAAATTATCTGCACTAGTCATTTTCTGTGCAAAATAACGTTGAAACTCTGCATAATGATTTTAACGCGTTCACTTCGCCCTCTGTTCAAAACCTGAAGGTAATGCTTGCTTGGAAACGATGAGATTGTAACACTTCAGAGCAACATTAGATCTCCAAATTCAATTCTGAAAATTTTGTTAAAGTTTTGTCGACATGGCAAGACAAAACGCGGCATTGGGTCTTTGAAGGTGTTCTATATTTTGTAATGCGTTGATACTTACATCGTTTGCAGAGACATTGCATGTTGAATATAAATTGAATTTATTCGTTTGTTCATTTTAAAGCGGTTAGGATTATATATCCTGCACGACGACCAGAAATGGCCGCCACTGGTATACACAAATATATTTTACATGCTGATGACACCATATACAGAAATGACTGCACGACCAAATGTGAAATTTTACTGAATTTTATACATCAAAATTACATCTTTTAAAGGTTGAGTATATCTTGACATCCTTGTCTGGAAATACACTCCATACGCATTTTATACTTTGATATCAATGATAGAAAGTTCAAAGCTTTCAAAGCGTTTTTTAATTGAAGTTCATTAGTCTAACAAGACTCGTTGATGGAAGCGTCTGCGCATGTGTGTGTTCGTGGTGACCTTGCCAGGTATTGTTGCCCAACAATTGCCGTCTACTCTGTACAAATGATTGCATGAAAACGCAATAATACAGATAAATTCACATTAATGAGTTGCCTGTATTATAGAATAATACACGTGAATTCACATGAATCCACATGAGTACAGGCTTTCTGAATACAAGCAATGGATTATTAACTGTATTCACCTGTATATGCACTATTCAGCTAAAATACAGGCAATAATTCATGCTAATACAGTAAGTATTAGAGCCTTTTTATGCAGTGTAATGTTTAATTGGCCTTTTAATCGCCTATATCGTGGTACCTCAACAAAAAGCACGAAGTCTATCTGTATCGTTTTTGCTGTCAATGACATGTGAGGAATTCAATGCTGACATTAAATCATGTTTGTAAGGTCACTTTGTGTTCATAAGCCATGGTCGACAAATAAAAGGTCACAATATACGACACGGGCATTTATGATTGTCGCGATTTACGTACTCGCTGCATTCTTGCAAGGTTGCAAGATTGTCTTCATGGTTTCTTTTGTGATACAAATGTTAGTGTTCGCGCCAGCTACAAAAGCGTATCTGTCTCTTCAGAACAGAGATGTACACATATCAGTCTTGTTGTCGACAGCTATTTTGGCAAACTCTATGTAAGTTAACCCCTCAGAACAAATACGTGACCTTTTAGGAGTGTTTATCATCCATTAATTTATGACACCGCTTTCACCCTAGTTGCACAGAACATAACTCATTGAGATACACATGTACACTGAACCTGCCAAAGAAACAATCAACGTTCTGAACTTTGTAGATGTGTTGATGTGATGTACAAGAAAAGAAAGTCATTAGGTTTTCACATTAACAAAATGCCATCTCTCATCGGCCACTTCTTTGGTGTACTTTTTCTGAGAATTATGGAGAGTGGTACGTCAACGGCGGCGCTATCAAACATAGGACAATTACAGTGCGTTTCTTTCGCGTTAGAACCCACACGCCTTAAGTACACTGGCCCTTCTTATACTCACCTGACAATAAATAATGTGCTGACAAAAACAACCATGGAATTGCTGAAAAGGTATCGGCAGTTCATAGTGATATTTTATGACTTCACCTAGGAGAGCTCTCCGTTATGAACCCACGGTATGCGTCCACAAATCAGCAATACCCCACAGGGACAATTGAAGCACGCAACAGGCGAGAAAACAGTGGTGCACGGTTGAATAGGAGGACCATTGCTTATAATTACTACCGTGACCGATGTAACCCCTCAATTCTCGTCAACGCACAAACGCTTATAACGTTTTCTATGGTCGATGAATACTCATGGTGTGATATTGTTTGAGGTAGCCTGAATAATATAGATGGGTAAAAGCGATAATTCTTAACGGTTGCCTGTATGACTACTCAGCTTCCATCAGCAAATAGTACCACGTGACCGCATCCTGAACCCCATTTCAATACGAGAGAACGAACGTTGTAGTGATTTAACAACGCTTTCACTGATATGTAATCTTATTTGATGCATCTTGGCAAGTGATCAACGGAAGAGCTATTGGCTACGACCTCTGCATCGCACAAATACACTTCAGAGTCAGTCTTTAAAGTAGCACCTATTATCTGTATGGAATACAGTAATACTTCTGCGTAAACTTTAGATAAATTTTGGTGTAGACTCGTAATTGAGATAAAATGCAAGTTAGAGCTGTAAGTAGATCAGCATTTCTTTGGATTAGCCCATGTTTCTCAACTGCTTAATCACTAAACATTTCGCACAATCCAGCGGTTTTTACAGATGAAAATTGATATTGGGCCGGTAAACACATCTGTAAGTCTTATTTGGCACGTGTTATTTGTGACTTCACCTCTGATGTCCGGGTTCAACGGACGATGCCACTTAAAGTGTGTCATCAACAGACAGACAGACAGACAGTCTCTCTCTCTCTCTCTCTCTCTCTCTCTCTCTCTCTCTCTCTCTCTCTCTCTCTCTCTCTCTCTCTCTCTCTCTCTCTCTCTCTCTCTCTCTCTCTCTCTCTCTCTCATTAATTCGTGTATTACCTGGGTACGTATCTTTCAGAACAACGGGCATTCAGGTCTTCTGTCAACCTTAAAACGTCATTTTATTTAGGGCCTTGAAGTTTCAGAATTTGCCTTCCCGGCTCCTTTTTTATATAATATACTAAAAGAAAGTAGTTAGTATTTTCACACAAGAGGAAAGTGTTACTGATCCGTAATTAGGAAAGAATGCAACGATTTATACAGCAGTTCAAATATGATTTCACATAAAAGTTAATTCAACAGGAAAAAACAATTGCAAAAATGCTCCCTCGATTTTGCGCTGTACAAAACAAAACTCATTTACCATTTTTAAAAGCTGTCCCAATCAGATTGTAACTAAGTTGGGAAGCAGGAAATGTAAAACAATGTGCTTACTTCCCTACACGTCCCTACCACCTGGCTTCTTCCTTTGATATTGAGTAAAAGTAGACGCTATATTACCCTTAGGATGTCCTTAAAGGAAGCTAAAATTATCAATGGACAATAAAAAGTGTCATTTTCTGTAGGACAAAAAAGGAAAGAGAAAGCAACCGATCGAAGATCCGATACTTTGCGGTAAAACTGTTCGCTAGGAAGAAGCGTATCCCTGTATACGTGTGCGACACCTGTTCATGATTTCACACAGTATCTCGCCACTACAAGTAGCTTATCTGTTAAGGTAAAACGTCGACCATCGCGTCCATTACGGCATTCATGTATGAAGTCATTGTCCTTCACAACTACTATCACGTTCTCCTAGTCGATGATACTTAATCTTACCCGTAACTACATCACTAATTCTAATCTCATCTTCCCGAGGCAAGAATTCTCTCTCAATCAGCAATCTCGGCCTTGTTATTAGCGGGTCAGACGTTTCGCGATTTCTGTCACTTCTTTCTCCGTATCTCATTGGTATCGATTTCAGTCGTTTGAATCTCTTTGATGAGTTGAAATTCTCAATAACCTTCAAGACGAAACAGGTAATGTGATTCGGATGGGTATCTATTCACTAACCTGCTCTCTCTCTCTCTCTCTCTCTCTCTCTCTCTCTCTCTCTCTCTCTCTCTCTCTCTCTCTCTCTCTCTCTCTCTCTCTCTCTCTCTCTGAGAAAAAAGTTATAGACAAAATGTAGACCACAATCCGTTTGTCTCGTTGATCCCTGTGGCCTATTGATTTAAGATGTTACATAATAAATATACAGTATTACACTAATAATGGCTATTCTGTTCTAGCCATTCTACAATGTATTTATTTATGTATCTATTCTATCCGTATTTAATACCTGTCAGTCAGCCATGAATTAACATCCTCGATTAAGTATCATCCTAATAATATCAAAATATGATGGAAGGAACAAGTGAAGAAATTTTTGAAGAAACTGTCGACGTATTTGTTGAACTTTTTAATATCTTAATATCTTAAACGTCATAGGACTGAACATTCAATAATCATCGATTTATCGATAATAATGAATAATTCTTGACATAAAAATCGTTTTCTGCCTCTCAGAAGACACTGCAATGATTGTAAGCAAGCTAATGAAGCACGAAGTCAGTTTGTACTACAGGCTCTGATTGTGCTCACGGCCGCCGGACATATGAGTCGCTTCGATTCCAAATGAAGGATAAGAGTGTTATTAAGTAAAAGGTTAAGACAGAGATGTTGGGATGACCTATTCGCTGTCAAATGTGAACGACCGCTAGCTCTAGCTTTGGATAATATTTAAGGGACGGGCGAGAGCTATCAGAATGCGTACATCTACGTCACTTTTTGATATTATTATTGCCATCGATGATGATGATGATGGTGGTGACAATGATGATGATGGTGGTGGTAATGGTTTGGGTTATGGTTATGTGAGGTTGGTAGCAGTAGAGATGATATTGTGGCCATATTACGCCCACTGTACAGGCATTGATTGCTGCAATATTGAATAAATATATCCAGCAAATGAACAATTGGTCAAATTTCTAGCATTTGGTAAGTGTGTGTATATTAATCACTGTAAAGTGTGAAGTTGCAGGAGGAGTATTAGATGAACCGGAACTCTCAAAATATACATCTACATGTACATAACCAACATTGTCACTGGGCTGTCATTTATTTAACTCCGTCAATTGTCCTTGCCTTCTTGGGAGCCTTTGCAACAAGGTGTTGCCATGGAGCAACTGCTTGCGAACGTTTATCGTTAAATAGATTTAAGTCACGAACATCTCGAGCCAAAAGCATAAAGTAACTTCTTCACATGATGATGTTTGCTACGCTAGGGTTCTTAATGATACTTTCGCACATCAGTTCAGTCCTTGGTGACGTTACTTCCTTATTTGATACATGCTCTGCTTAAAGATACGCTCTTTCTAAACGAGAAAATAAAGTCTGACAATATTTTTGCCATCTAGAAGTATTGTTGAACGTGTGGCTGTGGTTTGTGAACTCTACATGGACAATGGAATCCATTTCATTTTCAGAATTCAGAAAGCTTAATTCTTCTCCTTTAACTTAAGGGTAGTATGCGCCTCGAAAATGAAAGACTAAAACTTTTGCTCAAATTTTCCTCAAGGTATCTTTCAACTACCCTCTTTCAAAATCACGAATAACAATCTGGGGTCACCGTGCAAATTTTGGTACCAGAGAAATAAATTACTCAAGATTTACCGATATCTGAAATTCAAAATGGCCTCAACCACATGTTAATTTCATGGAGGAAAATAAAATTTTCGATTTTCGAAAAACTAAGATGGTGAATTTTTTTTTACATCACGAGCTTCAAAATGAACTCTATATCAAGTGGTTGAACAAAAAAAGTTGTAAAAATTGGGAGTCCCAATATCTATCCTCGAGGCGCATTCTACCTTAAGTGTAAGTAATACAAAGAGAATATTGTTATAGGACATACTCAGATGAATCTAATGAAAGGTCTACATTTTCTCGGTTTGTTTTGTTCTATATGGTCCATATTTCATGTAAAATGTTACCTCGGGAATTATTTTCAGTTGAAGAGAGTGGTTGACTATGTTGTTACCAAATTACCACTTATATCATATTTTAAACGGCCGATCGACGTATGTCAAAGTCTATGATACCGTCACCATGGCTTTAACAGAGATGTACATGGTTGCCTGTGTAAATAAATTGATAGTCACCCAGTCTTTGTATAATCTACTCTCTTTTGCTGCCTCTTAAACTAACAATTGACACAAGAAACTTCCAGTGGAAATGTTTACAGAACATTTTACCAACAAATACAAAATTACACAAACTTTTCCCTTCAACAGCGTTGTCCCTGGCTGGCACATTTTGTGGTGTGGAAAATGAGACTGTAGAACACCTGTTTTAAACAATCTTGTTCAAGCAAGTTATTTACCGTAGGAGGGATAAACACCTAAAATGTAGATTCCTTTCCCTAAGGAAATTATCCTTTCGAGAGACCCCATGTTGAATGTACTCTTAAACTTTCTACTTCTAGACATCAAATCAGGTCCAATAATCATTAACATTCAAGGTAACTATGAAATTTACCAGGTCCAGGGAATATATCGAAAATGACAAAGGCAATGGGGTCATCTTGAACCACGAAATAGTGGTGGTACCAGGTGTCCGGAATGGGTAAGCGTACCCTGCCAGCTAGATGCATCCGTCAAGATTGACCCAAAGCGATAAATCCATTTCGTGAATTCACCAAAGTACTTTTGTGGTTCAAAATTTGGTATGCTGTCACTTATGATTCGAGAAACAGATAGGTCATATTTTGATACAACATCTCCGTATCTACCGTAGAACTTCTTAATTTTACTAATCTACTTTAAGCGGTACATATATCTAAGAAGATGTGACCAAAAAAGTCCTTTCATTTGAAGTTTTTAGAGTATTTGTAAGCAACATACAAATACTTGAATTGTACGTTGCTAAACGAAAAGGTATCGTCAGAAAACATAAATATTATATTCATTCAATGTACATAGCGGGTTTCATCGACTAAAAGACATCAATCACAATCGCTAATTAGAAAAGTTCGTTAAATATGCAAATTAGTAATAAGATGATTTACAAAATCAAAACGGACTTTTGGTAATATTATGTCACAGCATCGACAATATACATGACAAGTTTCGTCAACTGTGGTCAAGTCAATCAAGATATAAATCCCTAATTAGGCAAGTTCGTTAAATACGCAAATTAGTAATTAGCTAAAATAAAAATGCTAAATAACTTCAATAATTTTATATCCTAGTATCTTCACTGTACATAGCACATTTTGTCAACTTTGATTAAGCAAATCGAGATATATATCTCTAATTAGGAAAGTTAGTTGAATATGCAAATTAGTAATTAGATGTTCTAAAAAATCTAAACCGACTTTTGGTCATTATTGTTTCTTCAATGTTCAGAGCAAGTTTCAACAATTTTGATCGAGTCAATCAAGATATGTCCCTAATTAGGAAGGTCGTTAATATGCAAATTGGTATAATATGCAAATGTATTGAAACATGTAAGCCACGCCCACAAACAGCTAATCCGTTCTTGCTACTTTCAAACAAAGTCTACGAACCAAATTAAATTCTGATCCGATAAGCCACTCTTGAGATATCGCGCTTCCATTAGATCTGTTATAAGCTTCGTAAACTTGGAGAAGGATGATTTGATTTACGATAATCCTCGTCTGGAGGAACATCGACGATTTTTTTTCATAGTTCTCGGGAGAAACCAGTTTTGGAAGAAGAAGTCTCTGGGTGAGCTAAACTGATTTGTTTATTTAAGAATGGCCAACGTCTGGCTGTTACAAGGAATCCTGGAACACAATTGGTCACCGGTGTAAGTTATGTACTGTGCGCATGGTAGTCGTAACCTGAGTGGTCGTTCCGTTAAAAAAATGAACCCAGTTATTATTCAGCTTTTCTGCTGACACCCATTCATCGCTGTTCGCAAGGAAACGCACAGAGGCAGGCGTTTACCATTTGAAAGAAAACATGACGTACGCATAGTGAACGCTAACGCTGGTCTGGCATTGTTAGGTGTTACATTGGTTCGCGTAACACTGATGATCGACAACACCACTAAAAATGTAAAATATGGCTTCGCTATGGAACATTGGCCAAAAGATGTAATCGAGTTTTTGAAATAGGGACCAAGCAGGCACAATCTTGCGTTCTTAAAGTAGAAGAAAATTCTGAAGTCCATTTATTCCGACGGAACAAGAATACAATCGGGATTGATTGTTCGTTAATCCACAGTATAGTTACATTTCTACGTGACTGTCAATTCTTGGCGACAGCACAAACAGAAACTTCCTGACTCCGGAACGCGATCATTACTCCCCGACAAGCAATACCGACTTCAACCGGTTTTCTAGTCTACAAAAACGATGTAAACATTCCATTGTTCTCTAGCTGATGCCATATGTATTTTAATATTCAACCATGCCGATACCGACCATACATGTATTTGTTACAATAGCTGCGTTTGCTTTTGTAACCGTGACATCGTCTCAAAATGTGACCACCACAGCGACACCTAAGAAGACCATCAAAGTTGGTTACTTGGGCGCCCTATTTGGCAGCCACGCGATGCACTTTGTCTCAGGAGGGCTAGTCTACGCTATAGAGGAAATCAAGAACAGTTCCCTGTTGCCGAATTACGACTTCGAGATAATCAGGGGCTCGACAGGAAATTTTACAGGAGACGAGCTGGAGTCAATCAAAGGCTACACAAACTTGGGTGTGTCGGGTAACACCATAGAAAGACCACATGTTGTTTTCGGACCCGATTTTTCATGTACAGTTGAAGCGCGGATAGCAGCAGCCTGGAATCGACCAATGATATCTTTTGTAAGTATGAGACTTATCCTATTGAATTTGATTGAGAGCATATAATACATAGATACATAGATACATAGATACATACATAGATACAAACATAGATACATACATAGATACATACATAGATACATACATAGATACATACATACATAGATACATACATACATACATACATACATACATACATACATACATACATACATACATACATACATACATACATACATACATACATACATACATACATACATACATACATACATACATACATACATACATACATACATACATACATACATACATACATACATACATACATACATACATACATACATACATACATACATACATACATACATACATACATACATACATACATACATACATACATACATACATACATACATACATACATACATACACAGACATATGTGTGTGTGTGTGTTGTGTGTGTTTGATGCGATGATACCACCAATTAAGCCACCTTGTCAGGTTAGGAATTTCGATGAAGTAAGAATTCTACGCATGACATACATGTACATACTGTCATGTTTGTTTGTTTGTTTGTTGGTTGGTTGGTCATTGTATCCGAGTTTCACTTTTGTATGTTCTGTAACTGGTGTCACACTCACAACAAAATATAGCTGCGCTTAGGAGAAGTCCTTAACCCCAATTATAGATAGAACCCTGCGTGGACTTTGTACTGAGCTTCGTTTTTCGGAAAAAATAAAACACAATCACGAAAATCTAGATAACATTGCATTCGTATATGTTCATCACAACACAGACACACATATTAAAAGCATCATGTACGCCTTTCGTCGTGTACACACAAAGTCACACTTGAAAAAAAAAACTGTTGTATGATCCACTTCTAGAGGTATTCAGTTAGCACGATTTTTTTACAAATACGATTGATAATATACTTTAGGATACGTGTGTTAACAGAGGACTTTCCTCCCGATACCATTGAACGTACGATTGCATGCCTGGATATGTCTTCCTCCGTGGAAAGATCACGACTGGGTTCACACTGCCAATTATCAATGAATTAATCTACTGTACCTGCCAACGAGTGAAATGCAGACCTTTTTGAAGATGGCGATAAAGAGTATCTCGTCGTTTGATATAAGTCGGCAGATTGGCTGGCAACACTCAATGAATGAAATTTGAACATTTGTGCAGTTTTAAGAATTGTGCTATTTAAGCCCTCTAGTCAAAAGGGTGGACATTAAAATCTGACCTGTAAAGCGAGCGTCACGCTCTTTCTGTCCACATTTAATGGGAATGAGTTGCGAGCAAATGAACGTCAAGCGCTCGAACTATTTCTTGTTACGGCTTCCATATGTTCCACCGCAGTTGATATATAACCCTAATTAGGAAAGTTCATTACGTATGCAAATTAGGATTGGCATAAGTAAAATTGCTTTATGACTTTCAATAATGTTGTATCATAGTATCTTCCATGTACATAGCAAGTTTCGTCGACTTTGGTCAAGTCAATCAAGATATATAATCCTACTTAGGAAAGTTAATCAAATATGTAGATTTGAATTGGCTAAGGTAAAATGCTAAATGACTATCAATATTGTTTGAACGTAGATTATCAATGTATATAGCACATTTTGCAAACTTTGATCACGTTAATTCAGGTATATATCCTTAATTAGGAAAGTTCATTAAATATTCAAATTATGAATTGGCTTAAGTAAAAATGCCTAACGACTTTCAGTAATGTTAAATCATAGCATGTTTAATATACATACCAACTTTCGTTAATTTTGATCGAGTAAACTCAGATTTATTTCCCTAATTAGGAAAGTTTATCAAATATACAAATTAGCATTTAACTGTCATGTTAGTGCTTTCTATCTTTCATGTCGGATAAATTCTCGTGTATTCAAAATTTGTTGCAAATCTCATCCAATCTAAAACAATTAATTTGCAAATGAGCATGAAATATGCAAGCTACACCCACCAAAAATGAATTAGATTTTGCTATATTCGAACACAATGTATGTTTTAAATTTGATTCTGATCCTATAATCCGTTTCTTGAATTAATCGGGTACACCGACGAACAGACAGACAGACAGACAGACAGACAGACATGGCTGCGACATTAGCTCATGTGGGTCAACACGTGAGCTAAAAAATTGATTTTCGATTTCAAGAAATATAAGCAGGTGAAAACTTGATTCACTCCATAAGCTTCAACTTGAGCCCACCACAAGTGGCAGACCAAACAATATTGTAAAATTTGAGAGTCCGAATATCTATCCGCAAGGCGCATTTTCAAAAAATAAACACTGGGTATCAGAGATTCACATATCTCAATGACGTGCACGCCATATTCGCTAGGTAAGTGTTTTATTGTTTTATCTTCAAATAGACAGAACGCGACGAACCAAAAACGTGAATAGCATGTTGTATACCTTCTATTCTACTCTAACGTGATGAGTTGCCATCAAATAAATATATAACACTCACAGTATCTGTTGTTGGGGTCCACGGGGACACATCTCTACCCCATTTAACAATGAACTGATTGTCAGTGAGTATAATACCTGACAATTTTTGTATGTAAATGATAGTCTATGACACCATATGTTCATGTTGAGTGGTATGCGACATAGCAAGTTATTATGCTGAGAGGAATGCTGAAAAGCCGCTCATATTTGTCATCCATAACTTAGGTCAAAAAGAACAAGTGTATTTCCAGTAAGCCGACCTATCAAAGAAAAACCCGCGAACACTAGATATTTTTTCGTATTTTAAAAAAATGGATGAAAATCTCTAAATTTTGCCGTATTTTACAAGCCTCAACCAACATAAAGATAAATCAAAATCCCTCCGACCTACTTACCCTAAGTTTTTCAAGCATGTTACCAGAAACACACATTGTTTTTATTTGGCCTTACCAATTGAACAGAAGTGACACAACCGTTTACGTAGTAGAACTGCAAATGAGGGTCGCACAGCGCATGATGAAATTTCACAAGTTTAGGATGTTGTCAGAGGGACGAAATTTAGAGACGCATAGGGTCTTGTGTTCATCATCATCAGACTGATTTGTATCGCATCCATTGAGATATCATTGGTCACGGTGCCATCGTTTCTGGCACAAATTAGGGTGCAGCTTAACACTTACACCTCAAACAGTAGCGCCTTTGTTGTGACCTAGTACCAGAATTCTTCACTTGGTCTGTTTTCGCATTTCAGGTTTAATAATGAGGAATATTCTTCGGAAAACCCCAAATTGGCATATTTTTCACAATGCTACCGTGTTTGATCCATCTGCTAATCTTTACAAATGATCTACATGCAATATACGACAGTTTTAGCGAGGATTTTTTTCTGCGCACAATCTGTGACTCGCGATGACACTTTCAACACGACAAGACCCTCCGCAGCAAGCATCTTCACGCGTGTTAACATGCATGGCTCAGCGTCAAAATCTAGCCACACAATTATTTTAGGGGATATTCATAATTTTAGGGAAACCTAAATTTTATCGTCTGTTATCTGTGCGCTCATTGGTTACCTGCAACACGACAATCACGTGACTACTGGTGCTGGTGCAACTCTTGCAGAAGCGTTGCAAGATATCCCGTAGAAATTTGCCATTTTACTGTAACATCAGCGTGACACATTTAAACTCCTGCATTTACATCACAGGGGGCTCTTGCTCCTTGTTTATATGTGTCTGTGTTTGTTTGTGTATATGTGTTTGTGTTTGTTTATTTGTTATTTTTAATAAAATAACAGCGAAAAGCTGTTTTGTTAATATTTGTCAATAAAGAGCAGTTTATTTGTTTGTTTGTTTGTTTGTTTGTTTATATTAATTACCGATGGTTAGGGTTAGGGTTAGGTTAGGGTTAGTGTTAGGGTTAAGTTAGGGTTAGGGTTAGGGTTAGGTTAGGGTTAGGGTTAGAGTTAGGGTTAGGGTTGGACGTATTCACTCCCTCTATATATTCTGAATATATAGAGGGAGTGAATACGTCCAACCCTAACCCTAACCCTAACCTAACCCTAACACTAACCCTAACCTAACCCTAACCCTAACCATCGGTAATTAATATAAACAAACAAACAAACAAACAAACAAATAAACTGCTCTTTATTGACAAATATTAACAAAACAGCTTTTCGCTGTTATTTTATTAAAAATAACAAATAAACAAACACAAACACATACACACAAACAAACAAACAAACACAGACACAAAAAACAAGGAGCAAGAGCCCCCTGTGTTTACATTTGTGTAGAATTATATTATTTATGTAAAAACGACGATCAAAGAAGGGATAAAACTGAGAAACGGTACATTCATGTACGACTGGGTATCTTTAATTGGGCTGTAATGATGAAAAGTTTCTCAAGTTTGAACTACATTTCACTAAATGCAGTGTTATGAGATGTATATGATGCAATTTTCTGTGCTCTGTATCATTTTATTAAAACTGCTTACGGTGACTTTTCGAAATGTGCCCTTGTGTCTTTCCCCGTGTTCTTGCACCTGTTTTACTTATATGAACACAGGCAAGGAGAAATTTTTCTCCTTGTCTGTGATATGTAAGAAGATAAATTAATCAGCGAATCATATTACTGTAAATGAGGAAAAGAAAGAGAAGAGATTTTCAAAATCTCGGCCGTACCTCTTTGTAATTACCAAGTGAAGGTGGCCAGTGGAAAATATAACAGAATCTAGGATGATTTTGGTAAAACTGAGTTTATCAATCAAAGAAGACATTCACCAATTCACAGTCCCTCTATCCGGGGATAGAGGGACTGTGACCAATTGTAGTATGATGTAAACAACAATTACATATACAGCATATGTGGCTTGAAGTCTCGGCTGTGAGCAGTTCCCGGCGATCAAGCCTTTTTACAGAAGGGATGATTTCTTTGAATCCCAAGTTAAGAAATAAATCCCTATCGAAATGCTTGGGTTAGCAATGTCAATCTACATCAATGTTTTAATACCTGAACTGTGGATTACTAATCTTTATCGCTTGTTAAAAGTTACCGACGCAGATAATTGAGCTATGTTTATTTGTCAGACTAAATCCAGGGATCCAGCGTGCAGAAGCGCCGGCTGCGTCCGTGTAATGCAGCCTTTGAAATAAATCTAATAACGGATTACGATCAAATTGGCCATTACGGGGCAGCGGGGTCGAATGTCCTGAATCACTGATCGTTAGAATGTTGTTCAACATTTCAAAACGTTGTTTCTACTTTATTTTGTCCAAATATTTGTCAGTTACCTATCATGAAAACTTGTTCTGTTTGATATTTTCATACGATTCGAAATTTTTTACGGGTCATCATGAAACGGCCGATGTTAAAAAAGCTAAAGAAACAGACATACGTGTTCACGCATTAAGACACAAAAGTAGACAGACAGACAGACAGACCTCAGACAGATAGGCAGACAGACAGACACTGCTGAGACGAAGAGAATGTGGAGTGCTGCAATACGTATGTCCGTTGGTAAAAAGGTTGACAAAATGAAAAAAAAAACGATGGTGGAAACTTTCTTATAACAGATGTGTCGAGAGGCAAGCAGGCGTACAAATTTATAGAAAAAAGCAGACATGTGTAAGGTAGACAAATAAATTTGTCTCACTGCCGAATATGAAGATAGAATTCAGTAATCGACGGGCAGCGATGTTTCTGTTCACCCCACGATGCCAAAAGTCACTACGCGCTAGAAAACCGGGCCGATATTCTTCTCTGCCTATCTGCGCCATCTTCCTGGCGTAGTATATGCATCTAATACTGCACCACGACGGTTTACACAGCCCATAGAAAGCGTGGCACCTCACTCCTCACTCCACAGGCAAGCAACGATGGCGCCGAGAGGTACACACAGTGAGCTTCTGACCCGTAAATTCTTAACAACAAGCGTTTTCCAGACTGACGGAACACGTCGTAGCAGAGCGCCCCCACCAACTGTTCGCAGAGTGGCAATCACCTCCAAGCAACTGCTGTTCGTATCTTAATTAAATCGTATTTTTGCACATGTTTTGTGCAAGCTTCTGAGATGCGATATCGCTCTTACTCTTTTCCGCTTCAGTTGACATTACAACGCCAAAAACGTCCCTAGCAACCGCGTTCACTGTGAATTTTAAAAACCAAATTATAAGCAGGTGGCGGTAGGCGTTCCTCCAGGAGTAAATGGGACAAATACATGTGTTTAATAGTCAACTTATCCATTGCAATTGTCTAGTATCAAGCCATGCTGTACAAACGTTGCCAATGCATCTGTTTTTCCGTATTTACATATCAAAAAGACGTCCTTGTGAGCGAGACGACCCTTCCATCGGATCAGCAATTAGCTTCGTAAACTTGGAGAAGGATGATTTGATTTACGACAGTCCTCTTCTGGAAGACCATCGACGATTTTTTCTTAGTTCTCGGGAGAAACCAGTTCTGGAAGAAGGAGTCTCTGGATGAGCTTAACTGGTTTGTTTGTGGAAGAGTGAACAACGTCGTGTCCGTTACAAGGAATCCTGGAACACAATTGGTCACCGGTCTAAGTTATGAAGTGTGCGCATGGTAGCTGTAACCCGAGTGGTCGTTGCGTTAAAAAAATGAACCCAGTTATTATTCAGCTTTTCTGCTGACACCCATTCATCGCTGTTCGCAAGGAAACGCACAGAGGCAGGCGTTTACCATTTGAAAGAAAACATGACGTACGCATAGTGAACGCTCACGCCGGTCTGGCATTGTTCGGCGTTACATTGGTTCGCATAGCACGGATTATCGACAACACCACTAGGTGTAAAATTATGGCTTCGCTAGGGAACATTTGGTAGAAGATATGTGATTGATTTTTGAAATAGGGACCAAGGAGGCACAATCTTGCGTTCTAAAAGTAGAAAAAAGTTCTGAAGTCCATTTATTCCGACGGAACAAGAGTACAATCGGGATTGATTGTTCGACAATACATAGTAGCTCGATTTACGTTACTGTCAATTCTTGGCGACAGCACAGGCAGAAACTTCCTTACTCCGGAACGCGACCATTGCTCTCCAGCATAGGCTTCAACCGGGCATTCTGGTCTACAAAAATAATGTAAACAGTCCATGGTTCTCTAGCTGATGCCATATGTAGTATTTTAACATTTAACCATGCAGATATCGACCATACATGTATTTGTTACAGTTGTTGGGTTTGCTCTTGTAACCGTGGCATCGTCTCAAAATGTGACCACCACAGCGACACCTAAGGAGACCATCAAAGTTGGTTACTTGGGTGCCGTACTGGGAACCCACGCGTCGCAGTTTGTCGTAGGAGGGCTAGTCTACGCTATAGAGGAAATCAAGAACGACAGTTCCCTGTTGCCGAATTTCGACTTCGAGATAATCAGGGGCTCGACGGGATTTAACTCAGGAGACGAGCTGGAGTCAATCAAAGGCTACACAAACTTGGGTGTCGTAGGTGACTCCATAGAACGACCACATGTTGTTTTCGGACCCGATTTTTCATGTACAGTTGAAGCGCGGATAGCAGCAGCCTGGAAACAACCAATGATATCTTATGTAAGTATGAGACTAATCCTGTTAATCTGTTTGAAGGCTATATATGATTATAATATCTATATATATATATAATATATATATATATATATACTATGTGAGCGGCTTTGAAAGTGCTTTTGATACGATGATAGCACCGATTCAGCCACCTTGTCAGGTAAGGACTTTCTATGAAATAAGAATTTACGCATGACATACATACTATCATGTTTGTTTGTTGGTTGGTTGGTTGGTTGGTCATGGTATCCGAGTTTCACTTTTGTATGTTCTGTAACTGGTGTCACACTCACAACAAAATATAGCTGCGCTTAGGAGAAGTCCTTAACCCCAATTATAGATAGAACCCTGTGTAGTCTTTGAACTGAGCTTCGTTTTTCGGAAAAAATAAAACACAGTCACGAAAATATAGATTCCACCGCATTTGTATATGTTTATTAAAACCATCTACGACATCTTTCGTCGTATACATACAAAGTCACACTTGAAAAAAACTGTCGTATGAGAATGATCCCCTTCTGGAGGTATTCAGTTAGCACGATTTTCTTAATTACACTGCTTCCCCGCACAGGCTCAGCTGCTACGGAATGTATTGCCACTTACAAATACGATTGATAATATACTTTAGGAGACGTGTGTTAACAGAGGACTTTCCTTCCGATACCATTGAACGTACGATTGCATGCCGGGATATGTCTACCTCCGCGGAAAGATCACGACTGGGTTCACACTGCCAATTATCAATGAATTAATCTACTGTACCTGCCATCGAGTGAAATGAAGACCTTCGTTTTTGAAGATGGCGATATAGAATATCTCACCGTTTGATATCAGTCGGCAGATTGGCTGGCAACACACAATGAATCACATTTTGCATTCGTGCAATTTAAGAATTGTGCTGATGTTCAAGCCTTCTCTTGAGTTGTTTTCTTTTTAAACTTATACTTATTTCCTTGAAATTATCGCTGAAGAGAATATTATTTGGTCAGCATTTATCAAATTCAATAGATTATGACGTGACCTGTTTTTTTCATTTGTTTACGTCAGAAAGAGACAATCATACTGCGAACAACCCAGGGCATGAATGGCCAACCGTGTACACTACGTCGTCCGCCTGTCTTCTGTATTAGCAGGTCTAAATACAGGTTCCACCATGTTGAAGTGTTCTTGTCAGAGTACCTCTGATGAACTATCGAGTGGATGTCAATGCGTCCGTTGCTGCTGTCTAAAACAGACACAACGAGTAACGGGCTCGCTTCTATTCAACATTGAAACATAACTGCGACTGCACAACATCTGCGCAGTCTCCAGGGTCCTTTCTCTCACATATTCAAAAGGGAGAACATTAAAAACCGACCTGCACAACGAGCGTCCCGCGCTGTTTTTGTCCATTTTTAATAGGAATGAGTTGCGAGCAAATGAATGTCAAACACTCGAACTATCTCTTGTTACTGCGCCCATATGTTCCCCACAGTTGGACAATGAGTGGAGTATATATGTGAGTTTATTACAGCACACATGGTTTGATAAAGTGACGCACAACGTAGGGGGTAATATGCCCGCAGCAAAACGCCTATTCGTACCTAGCGTTGCAAAATAAATATAAACGCCCCCCCTCAAAAAAAAGACAAAGAACTAAGTGAATTGAAAGTGAAGATAATTCGATGAAGAATTGCACGTGCTCGATATGCTATAACCTCGTTTTTACATCATCTGCTCGTTCTCTTAGGTCCGAAAAGGCACGAAGTGTAAACGAGGGTCAGTGGACCAGATCGAGTCACAATCAACGCTATAACATCTGCTACGATCTGCTGGTCGTAACAATTGTTTAGCGAAGGCACACGAATGGTGCCAATTCACTACTAAGTAATGATCACGCAAATTAAGGCACTCAGGCTAATTCACCACTTTGTATTCAAACTCCTGAAATAATCAGTGGTCTTACTATGGCTATGATGAAAATCGCATAGAAACTGTCCTTCGAGACACAAAGTACAGTTTCAACGCATTTCAACATTACTTTTCTTCGGTCCTATAGCACGTCGAACTACATCAAATGCAAGAGCGCAAGCATGCACAGAGGTGTGACATTTCTCAATGTCAGCCTCATAAATATTTGTCAATGTCAATCTCATGTTCATGACGCTTTACATATGTACTTTGTATGATTTTGGTTTTGGGTGCATTTTTTCGTGTCTTTTATATAACTTAACACGTTTTTCATATTCCTATAAGATTCTCCGTCTCTCTCATCATAATGAAATGTTCGTGTCAGTCATCTTGAACTTCAAAACAACACACTTCAACACGCGATTAGTCATTAATTAAAGTGACTTTGCAGCACGCTTTTGTCAAATATTTTTCACATGATATCTGAAAAGCAGCGGTGATTGAAGGTTGTGAACTGTACTTTTTGTTACACAGGTAATTGAACTTCCCATGAAATTTCTTCTGTCACTCTTTACCTTCAAGATGGACAATACCTTGAGATATGACTTTTAGAAGCTGTTAATTTGTGGAAACTAACATGCCCAACGACTCGTGTTGTTATACTTATTGTTTTAGTTCTACCTGAAGTACTAAAACCCAACCCCGTAGTGCATCAAAGTAGTTCATTCTAAATCGTCTTTGTTAATCGGTTTACGAAGAGCAGAGTCATTGTTGATTGTCACCGATTGGTGCATTCTTCGCCTCTTCTTTCTTGTCTTCATGGTTTCGCTTGCCGACCGTGTCTTGGTTTATAGCGTCCCTAATAAGCCATTACCGACTTGTAATTGGACCTTTTAGGCCAGAGCTGTATATTTAAAACGTCAAAATGCATCATAAGATAACAGAAAGCGTATTTTTGAAAGTGTGTAACATGTTTGACACACTCGGCTAACCACCACGGTTATTCAGCTGCTACTTGTCACACTCTGACCCATCCTTCAATCTCTCTGTGGGGCATCCATTTTTCTTTTGCCAATCACGACAACACCACAATGTGAGAGACCTTTAACACTCAGGATTCGGATTCGGAAGAATGCTTTTAGAAGATCATATACAAAAAAAAACAAGATTTTTTTTTCATTCCCTTGCTCCTTACAAAGAAAAATATAAGTACATGAAAGAAGCTTAAAGGACAATCATACAAGGACACTAATTGTACTCCTTCAGAGGACTTAAGCCTGCATCGCCACCCTGTCCTTTCTCTTTGTCATGATAGTGAAAACTAGAACTGACATAAAACTTGAGCTGTCGTGTGACCAAAGTTGCGTTCTTTATGCAAAGTAGAAATTTAAATCGATTTAACAAGTCCATCAATGGAAGTGATGTGGCAAGTGTAGCAAGGAATGTCTGACCTTCAATGGGAAAACAAACGTGTAACCATCAAAGTTGTGCATCCATTAAAATAGGCCCATGTATGGACTGGAATGCAAAGTAATTGAACACAGAGACTTACGAAACCAATTGCGGTGTAAAAGAGAATTATTTGTTTGTTCCTTGTTGTGTTTTGGCCAAGCGAGGAATAAACTAGAAAATCAAAGAATTGGAACACTGACTCAGGTAACTAGTGTGGCACCCAACAAAACCGATGTAAGATTTAACATCACTATTGTCAAACACAAACTACATGTATGAATAATGTGATCGTCCAATCCAAATGGCGATGGACTGTTTGAACTCATAGGAAATTATCATCCAGATGTGATATTTCAGGGACATTAAACAAGGTTCTGAATAATAGGCAATACTTATTAATCGTTTATTAGCTTAATACCTTATGTCAATCGGTGTACACAATTTACTTGCACAAGTTGCCAAACCCAACTCGGATGCCAGAGAGCTAAATCACATCAGAATACGATTCATATTCTTCTTGAATATTTGAATGCAAATAGCCTTGATGAAATCCATTACCCATTTTATGACTTGAGATTGGTATTGACTTTAACCTTGACGAATATTCATATAAGCAAAGAGACAACAAGATGACACATGGGAAGATCTACAGGAATGCAAAATCCAATCTGAAAAAAAAGTCTCGTCGACTCGTCTTTTGATTCTTTGTGACATATTTAAATTATTCAGTAGCAATTTTCTCTAGTGCTTCTGCGTAACTTGCAAAATCTGCCAGCCAATTACAACTTTGTCACGGTCATCGAGTACTGAAATGTTACGTAGCGCGTGCGTGATGGAGGAGCATTGGGCTGCGAGTGATTTATAATCTAGGCGCGTCACGTGCTTCCACTGTTTTTGACTCTGCGACGGCATCTCAAGACCGATCGGATGCTTTCCGATCGAGCCACCGTTATGGAAGACCATAAAACACCGTCATGCATCTTGATTTTTACGGCAGCGCAAAAACCGGCCTCGGTAAATTTAATTGAAACTGTTTGTGTTTCCGAAGTCCCCTGCCTTTTTGTTGTATTTTTGGCGTATCGTCTATTGAAGGGATCATTTTGTGTCGCCACCAAGCAGCTGTTTTCATCATCTGTTCTCCGATATCATGACTCTCAAACTTGTACAATATTCTTTTGGCCCACCACTTGTGGGGTTTATTTTGGAGCTTATGGAGTAAGTAAAGAATTAACTCGCCTTGTTTTGCGAAAATAGGGGATTCTTTTTCCCTCCACAAAGAGAACACAGGGTTGATGGTCATTTTGAATTTCAAATATCGGTACGCGGTATATATTGAGTAATTTGTTCCTCTAGTACCAAAATTTGAACGGTGAACCCTGATTTTGATTTTTGATTTTTAAAAAGAGGATGTTTGAAACTTTTCTTGACGAAAGTTTGAGCAAACGTTAAAGTATTTCGTTTGCCCTCTCTGTCCCTGTTTCTCCCTCTCCCTCCCTCCCTCCCTCCATCTCTCTCTCTCTCTCTCTCTCTCTCTCTCTCTCTCTCTCTCTCTCTCTCTCTCTCTCTCTCTCTCTCTCTCTCTCTCTCTCTCTCTCTCTCTCTCTCTCTCTCTCTCTCTCAACGATAATACTGACACATGAGCTGGTGCCTTTAATTATAGTAGGTGTAAATAACTTGCGTTCATTGTACCTGCAAAATTGAAAAGAGAAAACCGCATTCTTTGTAAAGGATGAGGATGCAGCGTAACAAAGGCAACTCAAAATGACATGTGTTTCATAAATACAGGCCAATCATAAACACAGGGAAAAGAAGAATTAGGATGTCTTAGAACAAACTTAAGCATTCAGAAGCACAAATTCCCAACCAACTAAGCTATCACAGTGCCCCCTTGTAGCATATAATTCAAATGCTTGATGGAGTAAAATCTTGCTAAGAGCAAACAAAGTGGCGTTGCTCTGCGGGGATTAGCTCCGATAATGGCGGGGTTAATGACTCCATGTTGCGAGTGACACGATACCTTTTTAATATAAATGTTAATGGAATTTAGCCAGTATTAAAGCCTTAATCAAATCACGATATGTTCCCGGGACGAAACTTATTATTATCTTTATATGGAGAATTGGGTCGAATTTTTTCGAAAAGTGATACATTTTCGTAGCATAACATGAAACAATTACACATCACAGTTATTTTTGAAAAGTTCTCCTTAAACACTGATTCGTTTGAGAGGAATTTCAGCACGTGAGATGTAGAGAGCCGATCGTCTGCCAGACAACAAGAAATCTCTTTAGGGGAGATTCACTGGGCGTAAAATTCTTTGATTTGTCGTATAGTAGTTTTGCTATCTAAAATGACTTCGATCAAATAAGTAACTCGGAAAGGAATGGCCATTTTCCGCTGAAATAACTGATAACGTCAGCTACTAAGTAGACAAGAATAGTCATCGATGTTTATAACAGCATGAAAGAGTGTATTGTCGCACATCATTCAATATGTTTTATTCATCCAACTTCAACAATTCGTTTATTCTATATTAATCTGAGGTGTGAAGTCCACTTTTGAGTTTCAAAACGCTTGATATATCACGTGTATTCTTTGCATGATATCGTCATCACATATTTATTTAAGGAAACCGCTAATAGCTTGGAGGAGTTAAAACTCGGTAACAATACTGGGCGGAGGATTTATAAATTACATCTTTAATCGCCAATGTATCGTATAACAAATGGTATTCATCAGTCTATAAATTTTTCTCTTGTATTCGGCTTTTTTGTCAGTTTCTAGTTTTCTCTTACCGTTTTAACTCTTCGACCCAAACCATGCAGTTTGTTCCCTTGCTTCTATAGCAACTTAAGCTGAAATAGCATTTGATTGAATATATAGGTACACCGATGGTATTTCACGCTTTCGATAAATTATCCACACACACATACACGTGGATGATGTATCGAGGAAGTAGTCGCGATCCAATCTCAGAATATCTAAGTAACCATGGCAACCGTCAAATTTTCACAATTGTATCGATGTTTCAAAGTTTACATAAAACGAGTAAATTTTCTGTTAAAAGGCCCGTCAGACTTTTGAGAATCGTAGATACATTTTTTTCGGTTATTAAGAACGTGACTTGAATTTAAACAGTGAGTGTCTTTAATCTTGCCGTCGTGTACATGGTCGCACATGATGACCTAGGTCAGAAAATGCGCCGACGTCAGCAGGTATGTCAATGACGGTTTGTTTCCCACGATGCAGGCACAATATGAAATCATAATCGTGATTCGTGACCACGCTTATGTACGAACAGCCATTGCTAAATGACACGCTGCAGATGTCACCGTTATTCTGCAAAATAGAGCAGATATAATCGTACTTATGGCTTCTAAGTGAAATATAGGAAAATGTCCTTCTCTTCTGTTGAATCAAACAAGCCAAGACGAACTTTGTGGTGTAATTTACTCTTAGCCGGACAGCGATTCCCTGTCAGGTAGATGGAAAATGATGGAGATATCCCCCGTGGGTAATACACAGTAATGGGAAGCATTGGATTATAAGTATCCACAAAAACCAGGGACTCTGTGATACATACTAATGCTAGACCGATGCAGTCACCAAGTCCATGAGAAAATAAGCCCGTCTTGTTTTCTGTGCAAGGAAATGCACCGTAATGGCACAAGCTCCGTCTATTTTGCAATTTGAGTGATGATACCTTATTAAGTCAAACAACCATACATGTGTGCTTGACAATACAGATGCCATGACATTAATGTAGCTGGAGTTTGCAACGCAGCAAGGGAGAGCTTTTTTCCTAAAATCAGACAAGCACACGCTGTTTTTACTCAGGAATGCACGTCACGAAGTGGAAATAATTAAAAATATTCTCAACTCGATGAAGTCATCAAGTCAATTGACCGTGCCAGAGAGCTGCAGTATGATCATAGTCTGTAAAATTTCAGGTATAATAGTCTGGCTATCTCGGGTCAACTCTGTCAAGTAAACGGGCCAGTTTAATCTTCTCTGTACATGTGCGTGTGTTTTATTCTCCGCCGGTCATAAATAGTTTATTCGGTGAACGGTGACCGTTATGTGGATTTGCCGCCAATCCCCTCGTTTTATTCTCCCTTTTACTTTTTAGTTCGTTCAGAGTTTTGATTGACTTTCCCGTACGGTTCCATCTGAGTTGACTTCAGTGTTTTTTTGGTAGCGGTGACACGACCCGAAACCTCCCGGACTGGTTAGGGATCATAACTGATGAGGGATGTAAAAATTGCCATTTTTTGACAAAATGAAGCGAACAGCCACCTTGCGTCCTTGATAAACTGCCAGTGGTTTCCACAGAGGTCGTTTCGGGGGGTTAACATGTCTCTGTGTTCCTCCCGTGACCATCAAAGGCCAGTCTCGTCAGCATTGAATGGGTCAGCCGTGCAACCATTGTACGCTGCGATAAATTACCATCCGATTGCGAGGATCTGTTGTGGTGAGTTGCCAGGCGTCGTTATGTGCGTGCAACACCACAACCAATCATTCCTTTCGATCGTAGCTTCAGAAGAAAGAACAGGAAGATTCCTGATAAAGTGCCATGAACAACATGGTAACCAAAAGACATTAATAATGTACACACGAACGAAAAATGACCCGGCAAGCGATCAAACAAATAGCCACGTAGATTGGACGACTTCTATATGAGGCTTATTCAGAGTCAGAAAATCTCGCCATGAAACCGTTTCAAATACGCCATCTGCTACTTGTAATGAAAGTCTAAATCTTTTATTTTTCTCTGCCTTTTTTATATACACGAAAGCTACAATCTTATTTCCGCTAAGAGTAACGGAATAGTGCAGGAAGCTTTTTTAATCAAGCGCTCAGGGCTCCCTTTAATTTTAATGCCAACAAGTAAGCTTTACCAAAAAGTCCTAATTACTTTTAATAATTAAAAATTGATTATTTTAGCGGAATGTATCCGGCAACAATGATTCACTACGTTAACTAAACCAGCGCGCAATCATTCGAGAGTTTTGTTCATATTAATTTGCCGGTGTTCAAACATTATCATGAAGTTTGAGTGAAATCAGCAAAGGTTCTTTGAACTCGTGGGATTTGTGCTGGTTTGCTATTTCAAATTTTAAGTAGTAAAACTAGCGAAGGATACACTACTTTTGATGAAAGCAGTACATGATATGCAAGCGATTACATCTGTAATATGAAAACTTGCTTTTTTCTACTTCTTGGTGTGCTTGCTTTCGTTTTATGTGAAATGCAGAGTGACTTTGGAATATTCACTCCTTGATATGGCTCTGTTTGTCATGTACTGTCTCTAAAATTCACAAACAGACGGCGATACACCCAGCCCAGCGACGACCACACTGACCAATATATTTGTCTACAGTGCAGGCTCGCTTACAAACCAAACAACAAAGCGTACTGATTCAACAAAACCGTTGCAAATAATGGGATCTGGTCTTTATTCAACTCCGTATCAATACACTGCAAACCAATTAAATACCGACTTGTATTTTGCTCTTGGTTTATTATAAAATAGAGAATGGTGGTTCACAATAAAGCCTTTGTCGCCTTAGGCTGAATAATCTACCCGAGTCCGTTATTCTTTCGCCTTTAGGCACTTTCTGAGTGCTAATCTCGTCCTACTCTTTACAGGACACTTAGATATTGGACTTTGCTATTTTTCACATATTTAATGTACTTCTTGTGTTAGCCTTTGTTCTTTTTCTTCATTATTTTCTTCTCGTTTCTTTACAAAGCCTGCTTGGTCTTCCCAGGATCGTTTAATTGTTCTTCAAGAAGGGGAGAACTCGTCTGAGGCACAACTGTCGAGTGAACTCCATGGACAACAAAGATCGGCAGTAAACAATTGTTTGTTTTCACCTTTATCCAATTCGCATGCCACTGCTGAGCTGGGGGACAAAACCCTGCCCCGTCAGCTAGCTGTAGAATGACGTCATAGACCGATAGCTATACACTAACAGATACCGTCCCATTTATTTGCATCGATATACCAACGTTTCATTTTACAAAAGGAAAGTCAGAATGTTAGAGTCTCCGCGAAGACAAGTCGTAAGATCATAAAAATGAACAATTGGCACCATTTCTCCGTTAGCGTATTGTCAATCGCTCAAATTACCAACAAAACTTTCATTTCCTTGGAGACGTATCTGAATTTCAAAATTTCTTTTGCACAATCAGTTTCCTGTCGCCTCTTTGATCTTTTTAACAATACCTACCGCTTCTTTCGTCCACCCATGCGACAAACACGATTCTACCATCGTGCAAACGTTTGCTAGCTCTTCCATCCGCTTATTATACTTTCATTTTTTGAATATTATGGCCCTTCATATATTTTTTTCTATCTTATGTTTTTCCTGTCGTCAAAATGTTAAGACGCACATAAATTCTCCCTGTGTTTGATCTTCACCATTAAACACTCTAGCTAGAAATGTAACACTCGACTACCGACTCAACCTCTGATTTCGTCTTAATGGTAGTTCAAAACACCGAAAGACTTGTTTGTTTGTTCGTGTATTGGGATAGTACTCTTGACACAAGGAGTACTGAATATGTGCCATATGTATTGATAGATTCTAACCTGAGAGAGAGAGAGAGAGAGAGAGAGAGAGAGAGAGAGAGAGAGAGAGAGAGAGAGAGAGAGAGAGAGAGAGAGAGAAGAGAGAGAGCGAGAGAGAGACGGACAGACAGACATATCACAGTCACACCAACAAAGAGAGAAAGATGAATGACATTCATAGCAAAGTTATAACCTCTTTCCTCTGCAACTTTGAGGCTTTCATGGCTTTTACGAACGACGTTTAGGATAAACTATTCAAACTGTTACAAGTGAATTTCGCAGATGTAGCTTCGCTTTTTGTTAGTGCGTTAAAATCCGACTTTTGCGTGTTGATGATAACCGACAGTCACAAAAGGCGATATCGCTAGAGTTCGCAGAAGGGTCTGCCAGTAAAGTTCTCGTTAGACGACTTTGTGTGGAAGAAAGGGTATATAAATTTAGATCACAGCGTTTCTCTAAGATTGCTCATTTTTTCCTTTCAAAGCTCTCTACGCATACAAATATTGATTGCATCACACTGGGTTGATAGCGTGCAAGGCTTTTTGCCATTTTTTCTCTACATCTAGATTCCATTCATGCAGTGTTGAGCGCCATTCATTCCGAGCCCAACAACCGTTCCTGCCTTCTGACCTTGGCGGGTTGTTACAGTAGGTGACATTTGTGAGATTTCAGTGTAATGCAATTTGGTTTCTAAGTCACGTGGGACTGTCCTGATAATTAGGGAAAAAATAGTGGTATATATATACTGGTTACTTTTACCCGTAGAATGTAAGTACTCCACAGACGCTAATAAAATGACTGTTCCTTCGTCTAATCATTGGAAATATGTTTTTGCCGAATAACGGAATCGCTTTCGATTAGATTAAAGTTTCCAATGTAAACAATCCATTAATCTAGATTTTTTACTGGGAGTCTGCTATGCACGCCATAAGTTTGAAAGTTGATGCAGTCAAGACTCTGAGCACCATGGCAACGAGCCACAGGTGCTTGTTAAACCAAGAAAAATAGCCAACTGAAAGAAACACGATTTGCCATGCGGCGCAAATTGAAAATGTACAAAGCAGAGAAACTGCGGTTGTAGATAACCTACAGAGAAATTACAGAATTTTAAGCGTATGGGCGGATATTCAAATTTTTCATCCTCTATATTTCCGATAGTACAAAGAAAGAGAACGCCAAATCCACTCACCCACTTGCATTACTCTTTAACTGTTGCCTTGATTTCTACTGATGACATTGCAGAAACTAGAGCGAACAGTTTACGTTTTTCGCAGTTAAAAGCCATTTAGGGTGCATTTTTACGCATGGTGCGGAAATTGGAAGTCGATTATTATGGAAAAGAACAAGATGACAAACCTTAATGGGACATTGATCACCGTTTGGCCGTAGCAGCAGTTATATAGCAATCAGTTAATTTGGATTTTCGCCTCAGTTACCAAACAAATTCACTCTGAATGTTTTCATAAGGCTTTTGCGAGCCCCATCGGAGGCCAATTGTTTTGAAAATGCTTTGCTTCATTCTTAATAAAGACTCGCAGCAAGCACACAGAAGTGTAGTGAGATGTATCTGTTCTCGAAACGAATCACACTACAGCCAGTTTCAATGCGCAATGCGTCGATATTGGCCTAAATCCGCCGGTAGCCGAATATCTGTTCAAATCTCATATGGCAAAGGGGATGAAAGCTTCGATGAATATACGTTGAGTATGCAGCCGCCAAAAGTGTTTTCGTGTTTCTTTCGGTAAGTAGACCATCTGATCGAGGGGAACCGGTTGGGTTATTCATGGGGCGAGGCGGACAATAGCATACCGTGACAGAATGATAAGCAATATTACGTTCTGCAACGTTTGTCCGCGAATTAATGCGACTTTCACCTGGGCCGGTGTCACAAAAATCTCGCTCAGGATTTATATAATGCGCGATTGTAAATATATTCGGTCTTGTTCTTCTGTAATCTGAAAACATCGGGGAGACTTATTTGCAAAAGGAATATTGTGTGAGACTGAATACAGAGAATATAGCAAATACCATCCTTCACGGCCCCCTTTCAGCGTTTATCGCCAATTATCTGATCCAACAGATACATGTAGCTTACGTGATTTCTGTCAAAATACTAAGTTGTATGTCAACGCTTGTTTTGGACTTAATATGATATTTATATATTATATATGTATATATGATATTTATATATAGGCATATATATATATATATATATATATATATATATATATATATATATATATATATATATATATATATATATATATATATATATATGTGTGTGTGTGTGTGTGTGTGGTGTGTATTTATGTACGTATGTATACAATGATTTTAAAAACGCGGAACATTAAAACGAAGATAAAAAGATACCTGTAACACATTGTCCCCGTTTAACCTGTGATAAAAGCAACAATTCAAAATTTACTTGAATGCATGCACATGTCACGTGGGACGACAAGCTGAGTGTAAATACAGTTTGTAGACTTGGATGAAAGGAATATTTGAAAGTATCTTAATTGGCTGACTTTTGATAAATTTATTTCTCCGTACAAATTTCTTCCATCACTGAACTTTTTTAGGTTTAATTATCGTCAAAAATATATATTCAACACACGTTTTCCTTCGCTTTCGACCTTGTCGCATATCTGCGAAACAATCTGTACTACAATTCTATACTTCTTTAGATTTGATTGTTGCAAGAGAGTTCACATGAGCGGTCAAATGTTGTGATCTGTTTTCAAACATGTCGGTATGTAAGCGCAACAAAAGGTGATTTTGCCTAGCGGGAAGGTATCAATGATTTGCCTTTCATTTTAATCTGCCCTTCACACGCCGATGATAGAAGTCGTCGTCGTCGTTGGAAGCCGTTGCATTGAACTATCTCTCACTGTGCGGGAGACGGAAGACAGCGCCCCCAGGCAACGTGATTCCCAAACTCCGCTGAGACGACGGTCGAATCACTTATACGAGTTAAACATACTTAAATAATTATAGACTATGTGAAATCATTTCAAATATAATTGGGTCAAATTTGCCACGAATTTATGTAGAACTACAAAGCAAGTTTTTCCGAAGAAAAGGTCCTACCTGAAGCGGTTCTCAGAAACTCAACTTACCACCCACTATGCTTGCCAGAAGTGTATCAATAATAGACGACATGGGTATGTTCACTTCAAACTGGATCTCAAACAAGAGAGTGTTCTACCGTGGATAGATACATCGTAATAAGTCTTCTGTATTTTATGGGTCACGATATGACCTTTTCGATATTTCGGCACACTCTTTCAAATTAATCTATCGGTATAGCAACAGCCCGTTGCCATATAGTGTTTCCTTAACGACGTCAGCATTGCTATATACTTTGACGGGAAGAAACTGTTATGTCACTAAAATTAATTAAAGTATACTCGAATGTTAAATTAAAAGCATTTTTTCAAGTCTCGTATGATAGGAAAAATGCTCGTGTATCCGAATAATATTCATCAAATTAAATTTTGCCACTTTCAAAGCCGACCAACCCAAGCGGTGTGATATTCTTTTATGGCGATCAGTGTCCGTGTAAATATGGTTAATAAGATTGTCACCAATTACAGTTTATGGCGGTTCAATAAGTCTGAATCAACGCTTGTTATGTGCCAGACATAGCCATCAATAAAATGTTTATTAGTTTTATCTTCCGTAGGAATAAGTGGCCGAGGCAATATTGCTCAGATTCTACAATTCAGAGCTTTGAAAGTACACATGCCTATAACCAGAACAATCGCCCTAAAATGTTAATAGAGTATTTCGGATGTATAAATCGTAAAGATGATGATGATGATGATGATGATGATGATGATGATGATGATGATGATGATGATGATGATGATGATGGTGGTGGTGGTGGTAGTGGTGGTGGTTGTGGTGGTGGTGATTGTTATCATCATCATCATCATCATCATCATCATCATCATCATCATCATTGATTTAATATTGTGCAGGACGATCGGCATAGTTGAAACCGAAGGATGCGTGTTGTGCAGCTATACGAACGAGTTCATGTCGCTTAATAACTTTTTCCAACAAGACAACCGTGATGGTCGGGTTCCTGTCATTAAATGAACACTAAAGAAGCCGTAAAATTGTCCTGAAACGTTTCTGCATCAAAGCCATACAAAGTTTAAATACCCAGGTAATAGACTTACAAAGAACATGTCGCGTGTGTTTAAAAGATCATTAGGAAATGCCGCCGCGACAACTTTGCCCGCCTTGACTACCGTGTAACGTATGGAGACAACGAGCGGAAGTCCGCTCCTTTCGGAAATCAGCAAAATTTGCCTTTGACATGTTCATTTCGTGCAAGACAGACGAAATTGAAATTGAGAGGAAGTTGGCAATTGATGTTACCGCCTTGTAATACTCTCATAACTGGTTAAATTGCCAAGAATGGACAAAGCAAATATAAAGTACAGGTTGTGGCTTATGGAGCAGACTCAGATACGCCCGCGTTCCTGATGCCGCAAATTACATCATCGATAGAATAGCTTTGTCAATACGGTAGTGCACTCTTTATAATCATACCTAGGCAATTACACAAATAAAATTATAAAGCACACAAGCCCTTTGTCTGTCTTCAAATATTTTCCCCTTTTGTGAACATTAAAAGTCGATATTTCACAACACATTAGGCCGTTGCTATGTCAACAGGTGTATTTGAGCCAAGATTGATGTTAATGAAATATGAAAGCGGATTAAATTAAAAGAAGCTGCCAGGTTACTGACTGTGTGACCCTCATTGCTATTTGTCGTCGGGGGGATAGTGGTATCAGCGTTAACAGGTGTGTGTGTATGTGTGTGAGGTGGCTGTGTGGGGGCGCTACAGCTGCGATCCCCTACAGTCAAGATTTCTTACTTTTGTCTTCATAAAAAAAACGGGCCGAATTTGAATTTCGTGCTTGTATTCTTAAATTGCATTATTATAGCGCATTAGACGCCTACTAAACTAGAAACTACTGATACAGTTCAGATTACTGAGCCACCAGAACAAAAAAGAAATAAGAAAAAAAAGGCAAACATTTGAGCCTCTATCAACGGCCTCTATATATTTCTATGTTTCTGCTCCCGTGTAAAAGATCACAGATATTGACGTTCGGTTAAAAAGTCAACGTTGAGGGTTTTTTAAATATTTTCTATAACATTCCTGTGACGAATCTACAAAACCATTCCAAGGGAAGACATGTCAAAATAAATCGTTTGCAGCTCATATAAGGGATTTTCGATGGGCGTAATCAATAGTGCAATTGAATTATCAACTTATGTGTCAATCATGTTTCTCCGACGGCGACAAATACAAACGCAGATGAGTGACGCCGTTCATGGCATCGCAAGGGCCTATCCCATGTTAGGTCATATGATTTACGCACCTGATACAATCCTGTTTCCAGGACTGGTTTCAGAAAGACAAATAAGAAACAGTTTTATTTGACCTCAGCAAGTCAACCCGTCACTTTGAGTATTTCATTTTATATCTGCTCAGCGGACTCTACGCTGACAATCTACTCCCTGGTTCTGAGTCAAAGTGAGATAGCTGTGTATTCGACGGGAAAATAGTGAATACAGTGCATCAGATAACCTTTCGGCACGTGTGACGTCATGATATTGCAGCAACAACAATCAACCACGTACTTCGCATCGGTGTTTTCTGCATTTCATGGTGGAAATATTGCAGTGTGGGTACCATGCACTTACTCTGTCATATTCGATTAAAGTCACAGTGTAGTCATCACAGGCTGTCGGATTTTCAAAAGACAACTGCCTTCACAGAACTTATTAAATACGCTTCATGCTTTCATGGGTTTCTATCGCTATATTCAGTGAGTATTTCAGTATTCGCGACGAACTTATTTTTTCACTTATTTGAAAAAATGAATTACTGCAAACCCATACCACTCCCTCCGCCCCACATCTCTCTCTCTCTCCTCCCTCCTCTCTCTCTCTCTCTCTCTCTCTCTCTCTCTCTCTCTCTCTCTCTCTCTCTCTCTCTCTCTCTCTCTCTCTCTGAAAACAATTCAGTACGCAATTTCAAAACTATCAGTTTGTCATCCATCCATCCATGTGTATTCAGCAGATAATTGTTTCTAATATTCAGAGTAGGCCAAAGAGAGTAACATTCCCATTCCCCATATCACTTCTTCTTCTACAATTTGCCCGATGGCGCCATATTTTGCTTCTCTGTATTCTGTTCCAGTCATTTACAAAAATTGCCATACTTACTTCTATGTAGACATGTCGGATAACTATTTAATAACCTGCCTTTCATTATCTTCATCTGCGTTACTTAATTTTTGAAATTTCAAGGCATTTGCATTCGCTTGCGTTGCGTTTCAATTTTCATCACACAAGGGAAGAAACATTCGGCTACGGTTTTTAGTAAATACAGATGTCGACGTCGTTATTATTCTGACAATGAATCTGGATGAATGGAGAGACATTTCGATCGTTTACATGAAGAGGTTATATAGGGAAGGACCATAGGTCGGATTCCAATATTACAACTCTGTCTATGAGGACGTCTAATTCGAGAGGCAGTATCCAACTCCTCGAGTCCATATCAAGATGATTGGAAATTCTTTAATTTACAATTCATCTATTTCTGGTGCATATTAGTAGTGAATTCGTATAATCTTGAAATACTTAAGTGAATACAAAAAGTGTCCTAGGGGGTGAAATTTAATCAAGAAGATGAAATTACATTACAGTATGTCGTGACGGTCACCAATGCATCGTCACAATGCATCCAGAAAAATTGAGTACCTTTCCAAACTGAGTCGCCGGGGTTGCTAGGAATGAACTCAAGACGAAATGAAGCTAATAAGGGCCCTGTATATCCTCTCTCGTCAAGAAAAATACTCGAAGTAGTTGACACCTCGCTGAAAAGACAGAGAGGCCATCAGATGGGTACACACACAGGCAAAGACACGCCTTCATAGACATACACATGACAACTCAATTGCCTTGACATCTAGCACGTTGAACGTACAATTCTGTAAACGGCATAGCAAGGGCTCCAGCCTACACAAGAGACGTTAATTGCGTTCACGGTCAAAGCTTAAAAGCTTCAATAGAGGATTTTCTGTGCACTAAATAAACTGTAATTCATAAATGGGAAGTGATTTATATATTAAGTGCGACTGATGGTGGAAGCACTTTGCAGGGATAATGCTGACAAGTCAGGTGATTTTTATCTACCATTGTTGACGCTCTGCGTGCCACAATCATCCATATTTCTGTTTCTTTACAATAATGAAACTCGTCACCGAAGACTCAATTTCAAATCACGTACATGCATTCGATCACAGCCAATGTGCGTTATATTGAAACAGTTGCCCATATGGTTATTCCGTACAAGTTCGGTCTGAGCAGTTTTAGCGATTGGATTGAATGGAAAAAAATCGTTTGATATCATGAAGAATACGTATAGTGATATGAGTTGTAAATGTCATCTTCATGCAAAGATGAATGATTTGATCAAAAGAAACTGTCCAGATTTTAATATCCTTTCCATCGCGATTCCATGGTCTTAAAACTGCTCAATCATGCCGTTAGTAATCAATATCACCAATATTTCAAAAATATAAACACAATTTAATTTTATTAGCGATTTTGATTGTTACATATATGTATGTATGTATGTATGTATGTATGTATGTATGTATGTATGTATGTATGTATGTATGTATGTATGTATGTATGTATGTATGTGTGAATGTTTGTATGTGTGTATGTATATGTGCGCGCGTGTGTGTATGTATCTCTCTCTATCTATCTATGCGTCACTATACGTATATCTATGTATGAAAGTGTTTCAGCGTAAGAGATATATTACGTATTTTGTATGAATAAACGAACTAACCTAATATTTGTAACTAGTGGCGAGTGAGGGCGTCTTATCATCGAGTGTACACACATTTTTCTGTCAATGCATCCGCCTATTATTTCGACGTGTTGATGCACCGTGTAAGTTTTGGGGTAATGGTTGGGATTCCCTAATTAAGCGAGTTGCTAAGTAGGTTAACTGGTTTCAGACTCCGTGCTAAGATGACAGGGTAAAACACAGGTCTAAAGAGAATTCGTCCGCCGGCAATTAATTATCCACAGCTTCAATTTTTGTAATGGAATGTGAAATAGTACCAAGATGTATCATTTGATCGGTGTAGTCATATATACACTCGTAAAAATCGTACGAGGTAGAATATGTGCGTTTATATATATATATATATATATATATATATATATATATATATATATATATATATATATATATTTATATATATATATATATATACATACATTTATCTGCCATTAGATATTGCACTCAGACTGTGCTCTTAACATCTCTATAGCGCATTATAATAATTTGTCCCGCATTTTTCAAAATAACGTGTCACAGCTGACGCACTCCAAATACCTCGGAATTCTGTTCACTTGGTGACGATTATGGTTTTATGAATAGAAATAGACAGAAATAGGTCTTATGGTGAAACACTGTGCACTGATTTGTAAAGCGATATCTGGGTATCCTCAATTTAGTTTCTAACGCTGCAAAAAATATTATTTTAACTTCGGTAGCAATGAAGAAGAAAATCTATAAATCGAGAGTTTTGGCATACAAATTACCATCTACGTATCATAATAAAGCGGTTTCAGACAATAGCACACCAGGCATGTGGAAAACATTTAATAAAAAACAAGAGGCCACAATTTCAGAAACAAACAATTATCCTGGTACAGACAGTAGCAACAGACACAATTACAACAGATAAACCATGAGGAACTGAAAGTGAAAGTGAGACTTTCGTGAGAATACAACGAAGTTTAAGTTTGTGCTGAATAATCGACGATATACTTGCAGTTGATTGATTGTAGATGCAAAAGCTAAGTATATATATATATATATATATATATATATATATATATATATATATATATGGCTAAGGCTATAGCCTGGTGACTATAACAATAATTTTCCAAGGTAAACAGTTGTCATCACGTTGTATACATTGATATTGATTCTAAATGTCTATTGTGTGAATATTTTTATTGTTATAACAGGGTATATTCATTTCATTGATTTATATGTGACATCCCATAAAGTTGAAGAATGGCCCATAAATTTGAAATATACGAGACACAAGATTGCTTTTTTTAGAGCTGAGTACAATACTGCCTTTTATGACTTCATGGCTTGATTACTAGAGACTGTTTTCTGTTTTAGTCTCACGCCCTCACTTTTTGGGATAAAAAAATAAATCTATCAATAATTGTAATTACTAACTGTCGGCTACAGCAGCCTGAGAGTGACCTTGTTTTCGACACCATGTAACGGCATGGGTACCCTTAAATTTTTTGCAGTAACAGATGAAGGAGTCGAGAATATCAACTTTAATTGACTTTTCCGGACAAAAAATTTGGTGCAGAAACAAGAGTGAGATATGTTGTTAGTAGGTTTATAGAGAATACAAGTGCGATTCTAGATATTCGTTTATTAGTAGAAGATTACTATGAATTTAAAAACGCTTGGTTCATGTCATGTATTCTTTGTTTTTGATATTCGTCTATAGTCTAGCTGCTTTAGCTTCGCTGGTATTTGACCAAATTTGACATCGTGTAAACCTGTAGGACTGAGCGTATTTCCAAGTGTCATTAAAAAAAAACTTGAAAAATTGATCAATTTTGCCAAAGTTTGTACTTGTCATGAGTGTGATATTCCTCTTCCAAAGACATACATACTCTATTTTCCGAACAAGATTCACAGCGAATATGCTGGTAGATATATAACCATTACGTTTTGGCATACACGAATACCTGTAAGCTGAGTAACTTCTGAAACACATGAAACAATGCCCTAACCAAAAATACACCTTTTATCGAGACCCGACACTAAGGCAATAACAGACGTTACTGCCGCTTCGCTTATTTTCAAGTTTCTATGAAGCCGTAAATGTATTAATGGCACCAGCTAATATTATAGAAATAACGGGCGACGCGCTGACCATTAACGTTTATTTATGGGCAAGGGCGAGAGGAAAGCCAAAAATTAGCGGGCGAGGCTTGCCGAGCCCGTTAATTTGGCTTTCCTCGAGCCCGCGCCCATAAATAAACGTTAATGGTCAGTGCGGAGTCTGTTATTTCCATTATATTATCAACAAACCGAAGAAAACCGTCAAAATTTTCGAAAATTTCAGGAGCGAACGACAACTGGGCCCAGAACTGAGCAATACGCGACAAAACGTCACGCGCGTTGTAAAAAATTGGCAAATCCGGAGATGTTTTCAGAAAAAGTATCTCAACTTGACCTACAAGTGCTCCATTTTATTTTGTGATTGCTTATGATTTACGTTTGAACTGTAAAGTTATGATACTTTGAGTTGTTAATCTTATTATTCATATTCACGGGCATGCAAACAGACCATTACTGTGCATTTGTGGTCAGTCACGTGGTTCAGATCGACCAATCAAAATGTGACAGCCAGGGCATGGTAATATAATGACTTTTAACACATCGGCGCTTGTTATCAGACTTTCCGACTTGGCTCGGTATGAAAGTACTTAATTTTAAACCTGACATAGTCATTTCCATGCCAGTATTATAAAAAGCAGCGGAACTCATGAAATGCAAATTCAAATGTTTCGTGTGGTTATTTTCTTATCAAGTCACGTGTCGATCAATTCTTAATTGTACTTTTTACCCTAATGATAAGTTGTGAAAGATTTGGCCTTTTCACTTCCGTTAATATTTGACAATGCACTTCCTGTCACAGTGTTTACAAACAAAAAGCGATATTACCTTTCCTTCTATACAGCAACTCGTGTCTCTCAATTCAAATTATCATCGCGAAGTCATGGTTTGATAAATAACGTCAATGCACCAGCACAAGGCAATGAAGTCTCCGCCGTGACTTTCAATCTTCTGAGTAATTATCAGACTTTATTTTCCAACAATATGACTTCAATCGCCGAATGGCAGCGATAAATAAAAAAAATCTAATCAGTTGTAATGATAAATAGTTTCGATTATGAAAAACTTCTGAAGCGTGAATAACGGTGTTTTTATTTCAGCTCACTGCGTACATGTAAAATATGTGAATGCATACACCAGGGAATTCATACAAACATCTCTATTACAGTAATTGTTTCGAAAAGTCGACGTTTTCAGACCGCTGGGAGGGTCGCATAAGGTGTGGGCCGTTACATCTTGGTAGGGGGGTGGATCAGGCTGCTGATATGCTCAGTTTTTCAGGTTCCAAATTCAAATAACGTGAATTATATTTCAGAATTTGCATAGAATGCTAACTATCTTCTTTCTCAATTTTACACACTTGCTATTGACCAACCTCGATGCGAATGGTTTTGACCCAAAAATCAGCTTAGCTGTAGACATTTCTTCTTGTTTGATATCCCCTCCTACGATCTAATGGTCCATCCCTAAAAATTTCAAATTTTGAAGACGATCTGCGCTTGCGCATACACGGCCCTAACCTGTCGTTGATCGAAGTTGTCCGAAGTGATTCAAGTATGGTAAGTCAGTGTCAAGGCAAACGTGTTTCTATGAAGATGTCCTCACGGCCAATATAGTTGTGTGGGGTAAGATCAAGGTCAACAACTCTCTCCGCATTTGCGATTAAAAGACGTAACCACAACGAACGCGTACGCTTAAAACAGGTATTGTTGAGTTGTCTTGACAACACAGTGACCGCATATTGACTTTCGCATCTCGTTCGGGACGTAAGTTGTGCATATATTAATCGCATCAAGCTGAGCACTGGTCTGAATAACTGTCGAGACCCATTAGGACCTTGCGATCCGTCAAAAGTGGAACGAACTGGCCACAAACATCGATGAATATCGATAGAGATGTCATGTTCTACCAATCGAAATCAATTTATCGTCGATCGAGCGTTTCCTTTCACGCTCGCACGTCTGTGTACGTGCTGTAAATAGAGTTTGTACTGAATAAACAGCATTTAAAGATATCTTATTCAACTGACGTGTGCGCTATTGATTAGCATAGATGGATTGTCGGTTAGTTTGCATGGTAAAGTCAGCGCTAATGGTGATATTATTTCTCATTATTGTTTTTTTTTTCTGTACAAAGAGTGGTCTTGGACTATTGATGTAATCGATGTTGCACTGTATGTATGTATGTATGTATGTATGTATGTATGTATGTATGTATGTATGTATGTATGTATGTATGTATGTATGTATGTATGTATGTATGTATGTATGTATGTATGTATGTATGTATGTATGTATGTATGTATGTATGTATGTGTATGTATGTATTATGTATGTATGTATGTACGTATACATGCATGTATGTATGTATGTATGTATGTATGTATGTATGTATGTATGTATGTATGTATGTATGTATGTATGTATGTATGTATGTATGTGTGTATGTATGTATGTGTGTCTGTGTATGTATGTATGTATGTATGTGTATGTATGTATGTATGTATGTATGTATGTATGTATGTATGTATGTATGTATGTATGTATGTATGTATGTATGTATGTATGTATGTATGTGTGTGTGTATGTATGTAGTATTCAAGTACGTAAATTTGTAGCATTGTATGAAACTGAACGATCTCTAATACGTGAAAAGTACCCGGTTGAATGAGCGCTCGGACTCTTCGATACAACCCGTGTAGCTTTTTAAAAAGAACTGAATTAAATGGACGTTTGACACCCTTCACAGTGTCTTGTCGACTCTATCATGACGCACCTAACACACAGACACTGCGCTGTCTGGCCAGCAGTTCCGTGCCGATGACCAATTGCACTCTCCAAAACAGTTGCCAGTCGGATTTTTCTCATAGTTGTCGATTGAATGATCCACGGATACATCGTGCTGTTCACTGAACTTGAATTCTTTATTTTCTTCGTTTCTAAATTGGTCTTCGTCTACAGAACCCACTATGAGGTCTTTACCATTCGCAATGCACCATTTCGATTTGAACAACAGCTTTTCTTAACTGATTTTTCGTGTCTTTTTCCCTCCATATTTTCTTGTTACAGAGATATTTTCTTTTTCTTCTTAAGTTCTTTTTTTCAGAAAAACAAGTGACCGGAGACAATTTTCTGCATAAAAGGAACAGTAGGGTGGAGACTGTGAATGAAAGAATAGTGGCTTACAACAGAGTTCAAAGTGTTTATTGTTCAATGGTGGAGGTCTGATGACTGTTTCATATATCTCATGTCACTCCCAGCAGCATTCAGTGTTGTTGATGGTGTGACTACAGAAAAAAAATTACAGGATTCGTATGTTCATTGTAGGATTATTTATTTTTATAATCTTTCGAAACGATGAGATAGACAAATCGCCGAATCGCTTTCCAATACAATATGACAGAGCGTGTATGTTTGTTTGCGCTGTTATCGGTTCAGAGGTCCCGGATGTTAGAAGTGCGGCCTCCGCAAATTACGCTCTCTTCTCCCAGTGTTCCCATCGTAACCGTATTAGAAGCGCAACAAAGGCGCAACTCTAACTTCAATAAAGCGATCTCAGTCCATGAATGCCATACTTGCTCCCATTGTATGTATAGATAAAGCTTACTGAACTATGTGCAACCCGACTGCAGCAATTTCGTTTCGCATTGATATCGATCTTTTTTTTTTTATAATTATCACTCGTCTGTCGTTGATAATTTTAAGCTTGATAATGAACTTAGTGACCTTTTGTCCTTCCACAAACCGTTTCTCAGGGAGAAAAACCAGAGGTGGGGTGGCAATTTTCAGCGGACACTGTGAGTCCTTCTGGTTCGCTTTTATTTTGCCTGGTTACGCTGACTCTGATACAATAACTGAATATTGAACTGATAACATGATGTGCCATCAGACACTATGGGATAATAACAAACACACACACATACACACAGATACTCTGTGTAGCACGATTTTCATTTGATGATGTATCTGACATTTAAATCAGAAAATCGTGGAAGGCATCAAGTGCACATTCAGACACCATGTACTTTTTATGAATTAAACCACTGGAAAACGAGATTGACAACGTCTGAACTCAGTTTGTGATATGCTTCTGGTCGACCCCGTCTCCCTGGTGAACACGCAGCCATCCGTCCATACGGTAAGAATTCAATTTAAAACATTTTAAAAAGTTCCCTCTATACAGCTGCAGTCCACTCCACCCTTTTCAGTGCAATGGTATCGCCTGTTATCTGGAAAGCCACATCTCTTATATGTACCCGATGAGATGGACGCGGCGAGGTCCCTTGTTGATAACATTCTACCAGGTTTGTTGTAATGTTCTGACGTCGAAACAACCAGGGATCACCGAGGGAAGGCGATTATTGATATAGAAATGGGTTAACGAAGACGGCGAGATCACTCACCTCCAGCAATCCGCCAGTCAACTTTTCATAGCGTATTCTGCAACACGTATAGACGTGTGATATCAATTGAAATAGAGACGCCTTTCATACATACGCTCGCAGTGTTGAGGACCTGTGCGTGGTCGATGTTGGCTAGTAGAACTCTTTTGCGGTTGTGTGTACTGTGAAACCACAATACTTGGATTCGATGAGTGTTTTGCCTTGTCAAGTTCTCGGATTAGACCGAACATAGGCAGTTAGACAGATCTGGTACGTCCCATCTGTGTTGACAAGTTTCAAGTTGCCGTCTCTCACTGGATTCCACTTTGTACACGTAGCCGCGTATTGGTACGTGTGAAAATGTCAACTGTGTGGAAGAATAAGTTATTTAGACGTTGTCTTGTGACGTGCATGGCAATACTAGCCCTCATAACTGCCATCGGAAGCCAGACTACCGACCCACCGCCAAAGGAGTTAAGAATCGGATTGCTAGCGGGTTATTTCAAAGAGCTCAGCTGGGCGGCCGTGTCAGGTGGACTTGTTATTGCGCGGGAAGAAATCATCAACAGTAGCTCCATACTGCCAGGTTATGAACTGAACGTATTCGTGGAGGACACGGGAGGGGGTTTTTTCGATTTCACGGAGTTGGCTTCCATCTCCGCCACCACGGCTTTGCATGAACGACGAGTTCACGTCATGTTCGGTCCGGACGAGTACTGCCGCGTAGAAGCCCGCCTAGCCGCTGCCTGGAACGTTCCGATGATTTCGTTTGTAAGTATAGTACCAACAAATTTGTACCGCCGGGTTTGCCGAGTCGCCCAGGTATCAATTTCTTTGCGCTGTATAGCGATGGATTATTTTACATCCAAAAGGTATAGTCGGATGACATCACTAATTGATTCGGGGGGGGGGGGGGGGGATACGGAAGAACCAGCGCCGCATGGTCATGCCTACCAGCAGATTTAATAACTTTTAAGTTGAAACGCCAGACTAGTGTTTAGGTAGATATATACGCGTCATAAAATCTGCTTCACATCAGAGTCTGCTAGACACTTAGATTCCACAAAGATATCCTGAATTACATCGTCCCTGCATCAACAATGTCTTATACTTTTCATTTCCAGGATCGCAGCCGTGCAAAAACAAATGCGCAAGTGCATGGCTGTTGAGTTTTCTCCCCAAACAATTTCAAATTCGTACCGTGTTCGTTTCATCGACGAGGGCAAGTGTCTTGTGCCATGCCTCGTTATGCCTTGGTCCTAACTGAAACATACAATGCACATTTGATTTCTACGTCACTCAAATGAAAATAACAAAACTTATGTTGCCATACACGACAGCGACAATACTGAAAAAAATGTCGATAGATGTACAGCTATATTGAGACAGTGTCCCCGATGTAAAGAAGCCAAGATATGCGCTTCCACGTGTGCTGTCTATAGCGTGTTGTTCAAGGCATAGAAACATACACCTCTGCTCTTGCTTGAAGTTAGCAATAACAACAAAGAATTGACTCCAGCTTTCCTGAAACACGACTGCCGTTGTAATGACGACGCCAGTGCAACGGTGTGGTTGGAACGTCTGTTTGTCGTCACACACAATCAGATGAAATCACTGAACAACGATGTCCAGTGTTTCCTTTGCTATGGTGCTGATTTAATTGGTGGACTAAACCAACATACTATGGCTCCAATGGTTTTGATGATTTTTCTTTTTCAACTCATGTCACTGGTGCGTCTATTGCGCACTCACTTTTTCGACTTGTTGATGCAATTTTGAATAGAATTTGCAGCAGATGATAGCGGCGTTATACTTTTATATTTTGCACACTACAGCGTGAAGGAAAGAAATGTTGATAAAATGGAACCATTTTCCGAGCAGCACACGACCCAATTTCCTGTGTAAGCCGGGCCAGAATCCAGATTAAAGATTGTGACCGGCGGTTGATCAGGATTAATGATTGAGTGTTTCGACTGAAAAAGCAGGAATATATACCACATTGTGGTCAAATCCCTGTATTAAATGACTTGCATACATATGTCGAAACATACGTCGAATGCATGTTTTTTTTTCCGTTGCTATTTCTCTCCATAACAGCTTTATACGTGCTCAAAATTATAACAAGCTTCGAAACGAACAGTTGTTTTTTTCCTTGCTATCATCCATTTGTACTGCTCTCACGACCCAGAGACTGTTAGAGATTTTTAAACCCAGGTCTACTTTCAATTAGTATTCCAATGCTGAGCTATTTTTAGAACCAGAGGATACGAATATTTACGTGAAAATCATTTACCATTATTGCACAAAGAGGTGATAAATATACTTCAACTTAACAGTCGAAGTTCTCAGATGTTCAATGCAATCTAGCCCACAAGGGGAAACTTCATCCAAGTGTTGCGAATTCCCAATACGCGGTTGTCATAGAAACAAGTAAACATGAGTAGGGATGGCTCGAGCCTGTGGACAGTAAAAGCACTGTTTTGCATTTCAACGCATTCGGAAGCTTAATGATAAGTTCAAGTTGATGACGTAAATGCAGCCCCGAGGTTTCATGGCAGTGATGGGCCATCACTGGACCCAATGGACATTGAAATCGACATGGTAAATCGATCCAATGACACGTGCAGAATGCGTAAATTTCAGAGATAGAACTAAAACAATGAAAAGAAGAAACCCACACATATGTGCAGCGATTGTCTGCAATTGCAACCGACTGTGAAGTTTGCTATCATTTAAAATTGGATCAAACCATTTATCGTATATTGGGTCATTTCTTTTAATAGGCATTTTTCATTGAAATTAGTCTATCACAGCATGAACCAAAAACTTTTCGAAGTTAGGGGGCAGTCATTATTTACGACCTGGGGGTCGGAGGAATCTGAGGGGATCACTCAAAAAATTGAAAGCTATAAGGGGATGCTCAAAATATGGAGAGGAAGAAGGGGGTTGGTCAATGATTGGTGCAAAATAAATTGAAACACCTCTTAAACTGCACCATTGCACACATAAATATTTCGATGCGAGAGGGGAACACCCCCTCTCGTGCACTCCCCTTAGGGTGTTCTAACAGTTTAATATAGTAAATAAAAAACAAACTGAAAACACATCTCAGAATGCATCAGACCACACCATTGCACACATACATTTCTCAAAATTTTCCACACAAGAGCGGGGACACACACACACACACACACACACCACACACACACACACACACACACACACACACACACACACACACACACACACACATATATATATATATATATATATATATATATATATATATATATATATATATATATATATTGTCGTGACTTTGAATTTCATTCTATTGGTTTCACCTGTTTCAACCGTCACAAGTAACCGATGATAATCTAGCAGGGCACACCAGGATTTGAAAGGTTCCGACTTTGGCCGTATTTTTGTAAATTCTACAAATACATGTATTGATATTTAACTTTTCTAAGTAGTGGGGGATCAGTCAAAATTCCTGTGTTAGAGATGGGGGTTACTCAAATTCATCATGATTGGCGGAGGGAGGGGTATTCGAAATTTCAGAGTTTCTGATGAAATACCTCCGACCCCCCAGGGCTTAAATAATGATGGCTTCTTTAGAAATGAAATGAATGTATTGTTTCACTGATACTAATTTATGCACAATATCACGAATAATTATAATTTTTTCACACATTACCACAAACATTCACCTTGAATGTATTCTGCAAAATTACGGCACGCACCATAAATCAAACGTTTTTTGAAAGTATGGTAAAAACAATATATTTGGAGCAAAAAGAAGCTGGAAAATATCTTGTCAAGCACCATATTGTATACAATGGAGGGGAACGTACTGTTAATTTCATTGTTAAGGTTGTAACAATTTTATGAACTTATCGATGGCTGTGACATTGATAACTTTCGACAAAATAGCCCTGGCGCTCTACGACATGACACGTACTAAATGAAAGACTTAAAGTTTTGCTCAAATTTTTCTTAAAGGGACAAAGTCGGCCATTTTTTCATGAATTTTGTTTGATACGAGATATTATTTATATATTGTTTGACATGTTGAAAGATAATGAATGATTAAGAATAAAGATCGATGATCACCATGCAAATTTTGGTATAAGAGATAAAAATAACCCAAGATTTACAGATATCTAAAATTCAAAATGGCTGCCATCCCTTTGTTAACTCTATGGAGAAAAATAAAATTTACAAATTTCGAAAAACTAAGCTGACGGAAAGTTTTCTTGCACCGAAATCTTTCAAAGGAACCCCAACAAGTGGTAGATCAGAAAAGAATTGTAAAGTTTGAGAGTCCGAATATCTGTCCCCGAGGTGTGTTCTACCTTAATTCGAAAAGACAACGTGTGTGGAATCTATCCGGATTCACAATAGTGATTACCAGTATTTCAATCGAGATGTTGTTATTATCAACTTCAAATTGGATGCAGTGATACCGCGTTTCGATATTTGCCTCGGCTACGTGTACTTCAAATGCCGCAAGTAAGAAAACTTTACGTTGATTTGTTTGTGCTTCCCACTGTTTATGTTTCGACGCAGTTAAGCCATGAAATTGTTCAAACCGTTCAGCTTTCAGCAGACCGTTATGTGATGCGAACATCCATGACTAGAATACCACTTTGAAACATCGGAGGAGTTCGTAGAATTACGCTGTGCCTTGAGCGTCATCTCAACCTGGGATACATCAATAGCAGTGACGACACCGCGGCTCCTGCTTCGTTTCATGAAATGCATTGATCATGGCAGGGGATAAAGTGAACGCATTTATTCTGTTTAACCTGAGACAGATCACCATTCCATATATCCACTTAATACCGTCAGGTAAGCGGGCCTTCTTTTCACCGATGTCTAGACTCCCCGGCGGAGATTGTATAAATTGACTGACCGGGCGTGGATAGTCGATGTCCTCAACATTGAGATATTTATCTGCAATTCTTTTCGACTGAATTCTGTCTCGATGGCTCAACAAATCAGCCAAGTTGCTGGAGTGAAACACAAGATTGATTAAGTTGTGTTTTTTTTTATTTCAACTTCATTAAGTTTGGTAGGCTGGACAGGCAAGCAATCAAGTGTGCCCTGTGCAATGACATTGCGCTAATTTGAGTTGTCATTCTCTTAAAAATTGCAGCGAACAAATGACATTATTTGGACGCGCGCATGCGTGACGCATCGTTTGCAAACCATACATATATGTTGCCACGGCTGACATGTCTTCTTAAACACGTTATCGTAGATTATAATACAAATGTCAAGGCTGGTGTGAACGCTGGGTTTTTAATATGAATGTTTCTTTTCTGTGTACTTTGGCGTTTGGTGTTCTACCTGTAACCATGGCTTCTGAGGATCAACAATAGATTAATTTGGTCTTTGTCGCTACCTACGGCCATGTTGATCGGCTAATGTTTAATGCAATAAGTGTTCTGTCGAATTTGAAGTAAATAGAGTTATCTGCGGTAGCTTCACTCCTCCGTTGTGTAAATAGTGCGCTCTCCTTTACAAATGATATTGTGTGTGCATGAGCTGGACAACTGCACCAAAATGAGGTGCATTTTCTACTTTCACTGTGTAACATGTATGCCACAACAGTGTTTTATGAGTTACACCTGTCATGATTCTTTCGAGAACAAAATGTCTCCGAAACTCCCTTGAGAGAGCTAAGGGTGGGCGAGCGTTTATGAAGCGGAGCTCTAGAGCCTTAACATGCATCTGCAATACTTGTTAAAATGGCGTTTGTTAAGATGTGAACTCTATTTCACAAAGGAGAATCTACTAAATGAACCAAACAATGCTTCGAAACGGACAAAGTAAAAAGTATTGGGCGGACTGTAGGGCTCTATTCTTCATTTGATGCCTGCGAGTGCGGTCTTCAAAAATGAATCAATACCCCTGAGATGGCAGGCAAAGAGCCCGGGCCGCCAGCGACATATTTGTTTTTCGTTCGTGGGGCCTTCTATGAAAAGTTTACCTTGCCCCTTGGTGTTTGCGTAGCACGGAGATGTTGTAAATGGCGTGTGCATTCATTGACAAGAAAAAATACGTTCCCTAGATGGTGTGGACGTGATCTGACCAGTGAGTGTGATCAAGCTAGTATCTTCAGTCTGTAATGAGTACATGGTAACGATTATGACAAAAAGGTCTCATTCGTGACAAAAGTCGGAATCCCAACTTGAATAAAAGCATTGATTACCCAATCCGTGTTGCCACTTGACTCCATCGTGAAACTGTACCAGCTCATTTTAAATCCATTTTGCTGCGAATTTCTCGCCCGATGCAGGTAAATTTCTTTGCTTCTGAATGTAGAATGCGGTTGTCTAACGTGCGAGATGTCGACATACTACTGTAAATGCCATTTTGTTTAAAAAGTGGGCTTCGTGAATAGCCTGTGTTTTTCTTCCGGTGAACATATAGCGAACTAAACTAGCATTCTGTGCAGGTTTATATTTCAACAGCGTATAGGTTTACAAAAGGGTCTGCTCAACATTGATGATTGTGAGCGAATTCTTGTCGGAAAATTTACCGACTGTCGGACAAACTAAACGTTCAACCTGAATTTCTTTGTCGGGCCAAGTCGTTCTATTAAATTTCTTGCGTTTTAATCAAGTTTAAACTCATTTAATAACCTAACGCGCCTGTGCGAGAATTTACCGAGTCGCTTAAAAACACTTAATATAAAATGAATTAGGAAGAGTGTGCAAGGGGCATTAAAATCAAGCAAAATGTAACGGATCGTGTTGGATGACGTCACTTCTACTACATTGCTTGCAATATTTAACGTAAAAGATGAACGTTGATTTCAATGACGATATAGAACAAAATAATACCGTTTGAAAATAGGAGAAGTCAAGTGCGACTTGCGTTAGGCATGATGTTAGCAGTTCAACAGGTTCCCCGCAAGATCAGTGTTTTAAAGTAGCACGCATCCCCCCCATTTTTAAAGTTTCTTGCCTAATCAGAACTTAAAATGGAAATGCAATGCCAAGTTGTTTTCTTACCCGTGCGGCAAGACGAAATTATTGCAAAGTTTACAGAAAGCGTACGTGTTAGTTAGTTAGGTGCATCTGTGACCTGATTTTTTTGGTTGAAGCTTTGATCAAAAAATTCTAAGTGGAATTTCTTGGATATTGTCATACAGCCTTATAACTACAACAAGTCGACCATACGACGAATTTCACACCATTAAGTAATATATTACTATTCCATATTCATAAGTCATTTGTTCTCGACTTGTTATCAACGTATAATGGTGTCACGTTCAGAACCGGAGTGGAACTATATTTTTTGAAGTCATTACGTTTCTGAGCACTACTTCCAAGTTGTTCCATTCCGTTGCACTCATACAATGATCAATTTCGCTTGTCAATTTCATTCCATCAACTTAGCTTCCTGTGTGGCGATGCGGTTGATAAACAACTCTAATTCAAGCCCAAAAGAAATATTATATCGAATGTAATACATGTCAATCATCCGTTCTTGTTACCACAATGCCTTGCAACCATGTTTATTATGGAAAAAGGCAAAAAAATTACCTACAAACAAAGGGGAGCCATTTTACATGTCGCTTTAAAAGGCACGGCCAGCGGTGTGGCTTGTATTTAAATTGACAGCCGTTTAGATGGGCATGTAACAAGCGACCCCTCCGACATGACTCCATAATAACAGTAGAGATCATAGTTTACTCGTAACACCCGCTGGGAAGGACGGTGCATCCTTTCTATAGGGGTTTCCATATGTTTGCAAAACATTCTTGATCCAAATTTTAAAGGTAGAAAGAATTTAGGAAAATCAGGAAACTTTGGTTTAAGCATTCAAAAATGTATTGGATCGAGAACTTTTAAGACAGTGTATAATAAGTGTCGAGGATACGTCACGAGGTAGTGGATATGATATATATATATATATATATATATATATATATATATATATATATATATATATATATATATATATATATGTGTGTGTGTGTGTGTGTGTGTGTGTGTGTGTGTGTGTATGTATGTATTGGTAGCGTCTTCAATAGTATAGTCAATTGGTGCACCTTGGCATTTATCTTCGATAGCATATAGGAAAGGCCGACTTTTCATTTTTTTTTTCTGTGAAAATTCAATATGTTGAGAAGTCATTTACCGTTGTATGTAATGGAATGTTTTCAGAATTGTCCGTGAAATATGATACGCGTCCGTAAAATGATATAAAGCGAAGAAAACGTTCCGCGAAAATTAGCGATAATTCAATGTAGTTAGGGATGCATCAGACACGGAGAGGATGTGCAGCGCCAATTGATCGGCTGGATCATTACTACGCGTGAAGTGCGTTAAATTGAAACGCTGCTCTGTAATCATCTGAACGTATCTCAGCACATCATTTGGTATACAGTGACTGAACTGAAGCTGCAAACTGCCGAGGACGCAGTCAAGAACATGCCTGACTGAAAAGATTGTCGTGATCTGTGAGTGTGGCCAGGAACTGACACTGTCATCTCCTTCGCAAAGGAGTAGATGATGCACACAGTGGACTGGCTTATTCCTCATCGATGATGACACACGAGAAGTTGATTTGCATACTTGAACAATAACCATTTCATACGCATTGTGGTGTATGAATGTAGTTACCTGGGAATCACAGTATGACAGGAGACGATAGCAATGAATGAAACAGACGTGAACAGAATCTTCCGTTTTTAATATTTTCGGCAGAGTGGGTTTCCGGTAACGAGTGGAATTGATTGACATGTCATTAAATTGTGTCAGGTAATTCAGCGTTGGGCAGATGGTGACTAGCGTACCAAGGGTCGATTGCGATCACTGATGTAACAGTTTGAAACGAAATACCCAATCCACATTCAAGAGTGTGCATTCCTTTGATGTCACCGCAGTCGCCATACTTTGTAAGAAGGATCTATCAACTAAGACAATCCTAAGCAGTCTTGACGACGTTAGACAGAAAAGTGAAGTTTTCATTCGTGAAGTCTTGCTGTCTTTCATCAAGATTCTCGTCAATGCGTTAAATCGTACCGCAAATACAGGGCGTTTTTACATTGTAAAATTTCTTTTGTTTTGATTTCGTGACAAAGTTTTATTTGGTAGTGTACACACTATGTGCGCACAATGCCCAAATATTTGAATAAAATTTGTGTTATTGCCGAAGTGTGAAATATATCCATATTGGAGTTGTACAATTCACGATATTTTTGAAACATGGAGAATGATGATGGCGATCATCAAGGAAAAAGTTATTTCCATTACTTGTCAAATGGGGTAATGGACATTGCACTAATTTGTCGAGTACAATTCGTGCCGGAAGAGACGTTCCATGTGTGACGTCATCCTTTACTAGCTATCACAGAATGCTTCCTATAGAGTTTAATGACGGTTTGCTCGGCAATTCATAAGCTGAATACATTTTAGAGGTCTGGTAGCTTGTATTGCTTATTGGAACAGAGCGATTTTCGAAACCAATTGCAACCTCCTCAGCAAGGCGTAACCAATCGTTTATCTTCCGATATACTGGAGGGCAATATTGCTTTACGGGAGGGCACTATGTACAGCTAACAGTCACGCGATTCGTTCTGTCTGTCCGATTACTCGCACGTTAAAATCGCTTTGATAGTTTAACTCTATACAACTTTTTACCGCTGCCATGACAACAGGGACATCGGAGGTCGAGGCCTGCGCTGTACGTTTTGCCCTTTCACGCACTCAACTGTCGAAATTTGTTTCAGTGATTTCCTGTCTCTAGAATGCATCTATCTGACTTTTATCCAGTACAAGTAGCGTTTCTTGTGCGCCGGTGGAAGCATCCCAGGTTTCTTTCATCAATTCCCAAAATCCACAAAAGAGTTACCGGGATAGTACCTGGTCTTAGTTATCTTTATCGGTAGGCAGACCAAATATCTCGCAGAGTTCGTTTGCTCGTTCACCGCGCTAATGAAGTAATGCTGTATATGAAAGCCGGTATCTATCGATCTTCCTTTCCCGCCGATCAACCGACCTTCAAACTTTGAATACTCAGTAATTTGATTTGGAAATCCTGCTTTTTTCACCAGACGCGGCGGAGACTTTTGACTTCTACAACTCTAAGGTCTCCCACAGAACCATTTATCCTCATCGACTAATCCAAGAAAGCCACGCCGGTCTTTGATTGAAGGATTAAATATTGACGTATGAGTAGTTTTATCCTTATTTACCTTCAGATGGTCAGTAATCACTGTTTAATGAAAGAAATGCACTTTGTAGCTGGCGCTTGAATGAATTCCGTTGCACCGTATTTCAAGTATATTTGTTTGTACGGTGGTATTTTGTAATATATATATATATATATATATATATATATATATATATATATATATATATATATATATATATATATACGTACATACATACGTGCATACATACGTACATACATACATACATACATACATACATACATACATACATACATACATACATACATACATACATATGTACATACGTACATACATACATACATACATACATACATACATACATACATACATACATACATACATATATATGCAAGAGGGTAAGGTCAAAATGATGTACATCATACATTATGTACGGCGAAACATTTACAAACAGACAGAGTAACTATGTCAAGAGACAACTCGAAATTTTCAGCGGTAAAACAGTATATTTTCCATGCCATGCCAGATGTGCGTATTTACAACGGGAACCTCAAGACGACGTTTAGAGGGAGAACTTAACTGGCTTAGAGGTGCAGGTTTCTGAACTTTATGTTTTGGACCGGCCTTCTTGGTGACCGGTGTGATATGTGTCGTTGCTATGTTGTGGAACTTGTTTACAAGAAGACGGGGACGAATTCCCAGGACGGTTCTAACATAACTCCAAGTCAGACAATGGGATTTGACCCGGTGCCCTGGTTCGGTCAACTTGAATAACCATCCTGTTATAGCAAACCCATCGACCGAAATCACAATCGATGCAGGCATTCATGGCACATCTTTAAACTTAACTCTCAATATTTATATTAGACTACCAAAGACAAACTTGGTTTCCAAAATACTGGTCTTTTGCAGCACTTTCTCAGTGACAATGATTTTCATAAAAAGGCGGAAAGCGATAATAATAGCGTCTTTTCTTTCAAGAAGTTGGGACTTTTCAGTTATGTGCCTGTTTGCAGTTCCCTACACTTCATTTAACATATTGGCGCACCGCGGTCTAGTCTCTCCTGTGCAAATTTCCTTTGCGACCGACAGAACAAATTTTTTTGAGTCACTCACGTTCTTGTTTTATAACCCCTATTCTGATTGTTTAGCTGTTTCACACAAAACATGTCATCCGTTCAAACGATGACATGTGTACACGTCGGCTGTGATGTCTTCTGCGGCCCGCAGAAGACATCACAGCCGACGTGTACACGTGACGATCACCTGACCCGTTTGTTGCCATGATAACATGGACATAGTGCAACAAAAGAAACCACAGCAAGCAAACATATCAAACACCAGGGCGAAGTTGTCCAATTCTGCTTCGATGCACGTTCACACTCCGAAACAGAGCTGAAGAACAAAGGCCCAGGCCGCCAACAATGAACTGCTGACCTTTGACATCAATATGGTGAAGGTATTCACTGTAACGCGCATTGTCAGACTACTGCTGATATCAGAATTTCTCCATAACATCACACCATGTATTATTTTACCCTTTGAGAAACAAAACAAAACTGCCCTCCCCTCTTTTCCTACGGCTCAGCACATGGATTGTTTGCCTTCCAATATCATAAGTGGATAGAGCGGCAAAATCCATTAACTTCATGTGCTCAGTGAGTCATTTGCGCTAACACTTTAATAAGGCTATACTGAATATTATACTTTCGAAAGTGTTCATAGTTCTAGATCTACCAGCGCCGAGTTTGCGTGGACTGGTCTGTTTTCTGTATTTGGCAAAATGGCGGCGGAAACGTCACGTCTATTGATGACTCGCTTTGCCGCTCAGAAATTTTACCGGCTGCCTCCAACATAGCGACGGACAAGCGTCATGATGGAAATTCTCATAAAAATAGCAAAATGCTCCGAGGTAGAGTTGATGAAAATACAATCGCCATAATGAAATATAGTGTAACCGGTCCAAGCTTTGACTAAAAACCAAGAAAACCATCAGAGGTTTTAAGGTAGTATGTGCCTCGCCAGTGAAAGCCTTAAACTTTTGGTCAAACATGCCTCAAGGAATCTTTCAACCATTCTCTTTCAAAATCAAGAATAAAAATCGGGGGTGGGGGGAGGCCACCTAACAAATTTTGGTAATAGAACAAAATTACCCAAGATTAACTATATTTCAAAGTCAAAATGACCGCCATATACCAGTGTTAACTCTATCGAGGAGAATACAATTTTTGATTTTCAAAAAACTAAGATGGTGAAAGTTTTTCCTTACTCCAAGGGCTTTCAAATGAGCCCTACAAGTGGTAGATCGGAAAAAATTGGAAAAGTCTGAGAGTCCAAATATCTCAGATGAGCCATAAGTACGATAAATTTATGCATTCACATGGTCGGGAATATGACAGAGAAACCCGAAAAATCACTTTAGATGAAGAAATAAAATTGTGTCTCAGCTTTCGGCATTTGTTTGATGGATAGCGATTGCAGATAGGTTTAATAACGAGTTCCAACATTAAATAGCAGAAACCTCAATAGTAACGCCACTATTAGTGTAATATGTGGTCGGCGATAAAATATGTGACCTATGACGAGCAGCACATCAATCTCCCGCCTTCAGAATACAACTTAATGATTAGATTAGGCTATTTTTATTCTTTTAATCCCAGAAAAGAAAAACAGGTTAAACACAGTCGGACAATCCACACAGAAGAAAACATGACTTTAATTCGTTGATTTTGGCTGGCGTCAGGCTGCTCCGCACTCCGCACAGCTTTACGAAAACGGTGACGTACCGTAACATCAACAGGTCTCTAATCCGATTAGCTCATTATTCTGTTGGCCGGTGAAAGGTCAAATAACTCACTTTTTAGGTCAGTGATTGTTTTGGGGTCAACTTTGTCTCAAAATTTATCATGATATAGGACAGATGTGGAAAGCCCGCCCGTTCAACTCCTCACAACGCATTGTTGCAGTGCCACATAAAGGCACATTAAAACAATAACACCTAACAGCAGGATAATATGTAGTGTTTTATAATTGCCTTTTATTCGGGCTGTATCGCCGCTATATTACTCCTTCGTGGCAGTGCATAACAGAAGTTTATTGCTATTTCCTGAGACCGAAATAGCAATGAATTCCCAATAACGCAAGGGCCCCTCGGGGTAATAAACGGGCGCGATATAGCCCTCATGACTGGGTAATAGATGGCCACTTTAAGCCTTGTATCGTATGCGCAGCGTGTGCCACGCGTTTGTAAGGTGTTGAGTGTGCTGTGTGCATTATATTGCATGTTCCTTTCATACTTTGTTAGAGAATGTTGTCATATCATTTTGAACATAGCATGGAAGTTACATCTTGCTTTGGAGTGCGTGGATACCAGGACTAGTTTGAAAAGGCATGAATGGGCAAATTAAATCACAAGTGCGTGGGCGTGGATTGGCTGACGCAGAACGGTTTGTTTGCATTGGCTAGGCTGCGGCGGAATGTGACTGGTATAATGGAGGATGGCAAAACACCGATCGGTTAATTATAAAGAATTGTACAGATTGAAAAACAGAATAAATGGCGTGTGACCGCGCTATTCAGTCGTTCAAACTTATTACATCTGTACGTGACAGTCAGAAGTGTAAGGGATTATACCTCAGATGAATATCGTGATTAATTTTTGCCTCAAATTATAAAAGGAATATTCTGTCCACCGAAATTGAATTTTTCGAGCATCCGTTGAAGTAGGAGATCAGGAGCAGCGCCTGTAAAAATCTATATGTCATACATAGATACTCATAAGATTTTTATTTAAGTCGAGCTGGTACTTGAATGCGGTCGAGCTAGCTAGGCACGCAATGACATTCAAAACAAACTGGGTCATTTACAGCTATAAGAACACTTTTCTTTTGACTTTTTCCAGTGAATCGAACTCTTTGCGAGCGGGAAATGAGAATTTTCAGTCAAACAATTATTCCTGACAAAAGGAGAGCACTTTTGAACATTGTCCAAAGTATTATACAATTCTTCCATCGTGCAATGGCGCAATTTTGTTTCCAAAATAGAGTCATTTAAAGACAATATATTAAGTTTACAGTCGTTCTTGCAAGTAACCAGTCAAATAAACAAATGGGTTGTAAAATCCTCTAAATGCTAAAAAAACAGATGTTGATGGGAAATTTGGCATGGAGCTAGCACATTTCTGATTTCAAACGCTCTTTACAGCGATACTTTTTCAATAATATATTGGCCGACAAACCATATTGTTGCGTATGTGTCTGCTGTTTTGCCTTTCGGTTTCAAATATAGCTAAGTAACCACTCACCGAGCCTATCCAATAACATCATGCCATTATTGCATGATGTGCCTTGACAGATGTTTTCAAATTCATTTCCTCGCTAAAAGTTGACAGGAGGTCATTCTCTCCGGAAAGATTTGCCGTTTTTGTAAACTCCTGGACAAACTCAGATCAGAATAGACTCCAAGATTTAAAAAATATGAGAAAGCAGTATAATTAGATGATGATGATGATGATGATGATGATGATGATGATGATGATGATGATGACGACGACGATGATGAAAAACATTGTGTTGCAGGGTTAATGGTTGTCGTTCGCCCATTAAGAATCACAAAGACCCTCCCAGCAAAACTAACTGGATGTCAATTAGTGTACACCCAAATATGTCTTATTACTATATGTAGCGGCACCTTGGAATTATCAAGGGAAGTATAAGGCAAATATTAAACTTAGTTATCATGAAAGAATTTTCTTTAATTTAAATAGACTTTATTTATGTTTTTGCTAGCTTCGTTTTTGATAAATTATCACCCGATTTCAATTTATCATATTCCCATTCATTCTCAATAATTTTGAGTAAATACTGTACAAAAGCATATTATAAATTAGGTACTTTGCGAGGTAATCTGTTGTGGCATTTAAAAATATTTAGATTGAGGCAATACTCCTCATCAATTTGCCGAACACGCTTGTCAACGCTATTATGTTTATATAAAGGCATTTCACCTGTTAATCTAGTATTTTACTTTGAAGCATTTGGACTTCGATTATAATACGATATACTGTTAAGTTACTGTATATGGTGTTATTTATGACCTTCATGACAGATTAGGTTTTTTTCGCATTATATTAAAGACTGACTGCGCATGGGCACATGGGTCCATGTCGTGAGCTTTGTTCCAGTATTGCTGACGTTACATATTTATTTATTTATTTATTTACACTTTTATTGAGCGGCCGAGTTACTTGTACAGTAATTTTCATCGGGGCTCAAGCAAAATTACAATAATTACATCTACAAAGGAACATTCATTTTCACATAATCTTTCAAGTCAGATTTAAAGGTGAACAGAACAGTAGTTTGTTTGATTTCATAGCTGCCCTGACTGCTATCTCTCTGCACTGAAATGTCTCTGTGACCATAACTGAAGAGTGAAATTGTCGTAGTTTATACCACCAGGGATACATTTAGTAATAAAAACTTACAAGGCAAGATCAAGAGGCTCCTAATCTGCCTGAAGCTGCGTTAAGTACGTCATAACGCTTTTGTAGTCCAAGTCGAGTTTAATTTCCTACAGGCTGCTCTATACCCGATACTCACGTGTATCTCGAATGTTGGCTATTGCTCTTTTGTCTCGTTGTACAAAATATCTGCATAAAGGAAGGTTATTAGCAATGCTGAAAGGACGGGCTCCAAAGGGGAGGACGAAATCACGATTTGAAGGTGACGTTGCAACGCCATTGAGCGATAAATGATCACAGCTGTGGACACGTTTCATTTGTGTCTCTTTGTGTAATAAACTCATCTCTGTGGGGTTTGAGGGCGTATATATCGGAGCATTCTCAGTGACCAATACTGAACAGCAAATTGCAAAGTAAAGACTGTAAACACACCATGGAATCAGGTATTTAGCGTTAAATATACGAGTGATCTATCCAAGCCAGTATACCTATATGAAAGACCCATGGACTGCATTAATTGTGGTTTTACTTCCAAATGATATGAGTTTACGTAAACGCGCTTACTTAAGGATGCGATACACGTGCCATTTACCAAAGACTGGAACCGCATATACGGGTTGACAGAAATAAATAATAAACGGGTGCCCTACTCAAATATTGCCGCCTTGGTGCAAAATATGTGAAATGAATTTTTCACAGTGCATATGTGGGACGGATATATACATGGCACTGAGTATCACCCATCTCGATGTTTTATTTTCTGTTTACCTTGTAACAAGTCTTTGAAAATGGCGTGAAAGTTAAAATAAAGCGTAGACGGTATAGAGAAACAGGATGGGAAGCTGCGGCGGTATTTCCTTTGAACGAACTAGTCTGGAATAAATAACGTTGGGTTTGCATACCCATTGATAAACAAATCTAATTACCATCCAATTGTCACACAATCTCGCAAAACATGTTTGCAGGGCTGTAATTCAGTGTGTCCTAAACACAACTTTTTCGCAGCAAAGAAGAGTGGTTCTGAATACTATTTCTTCAGTATTAATTTATATTATATTAAATACACGCATTTCGGCACACTTGGAAGCTAACACGCAAAGATGAAACTCGCGTCAGTTATTCCATGGTGGTTTTTTACAGCCACGGTCATTACTGTCCTGTACTTCCGATTCATCTGCTTGCTCTCTCCAATGCGATTGTTTACATATTTTTCTGCAGGACTCAGAGGACTGACCGTAAATTTTGCAACAGGTTTCAGATCAGAATGCATAACTACACCTACCATAGATAATATACACATTTACAACAAAATATGCATACATCCAACTTGAATCCGCCGATAACACGGAACACAAAATCGACACACGACAGCTGTTACGATGCCACACGCATTATGCACGAACGGCGAGGTGTCGATTAAAGCACGACGTAAACTCACGATTTCTCCAAATCCTCGCCAAGCATCCACAATCAATACATTATTACATCCGCTGATATCACTGTTCAATAATACAATGAACGGAACCGACATAAACGCAACAAATCATTACAAATCGGGACACAGAGATCCAACCAGTTTAGCTCTCATGAATCAAAACATTCCATTCAGTGCTATCGCATAGGGAACCCAGAAATATGGTTGTTGTTGTTGTTGTTGTTGTTGTTGTTGTTGTTGTTGTTGATTGTATTGTTGTTTATATTTATTAGTCGTGCTGTTGTTGACCAATAAAATTCAACGAACATAACTGTTGTGTTGTTGTTGGTTCAAACGTAATGTAGATATCATAAGAAATGCTACAAGGACACCATCGTCATTTGACCCGATGCAACTCTCTCCAAACGTACACTCTCTTCATATACTTAAATAAGGGGTTTAAGTACATGAAGAGAGTGTACGTTGACTAATGAACATAAACAACAATACAAACAACAACAACAACAACAACAACAACAACAACAACAACAACAAGATTTCTGGGTCCCCTATGGTTAATGGTTTTCTTTTACTGACTAACAGAAAATCATGCGAGTAATCCGAAAACGCGATACGCCATTACATTTGTAGTTGGATAAGCATTTCACTTATTACAGTAATTCAGACTATCAATATTAGTCTGGCGAGAAAAAAAACGGAACACAAACTTGACTGGACTGACATATGACACACTACTGCACTGTGTACATACGTATGCTATGGGGTCGCTGACTTTCTCTATGCGATAAAACAATCTTTGTCTTTCATGGGCAATAAATGACAAGTTGTCTTTATTTATCTTGTATATACATTACGTCACTGAGGTAGAAACAAATCTGCAGACTCCAACAAAAAAGTTTAAAAGCTTCCGTAAAGATGGCGATCAGGCGAGACATTGGGACGTACGTACTGTCTAAGGTTTGAAACTATGACGCGGTTCATTCGGGATCGCCACAGCTTCATGTTGGATTTAAATCATGACTCTAGATCGCCAAAGTTGCGCTTCAGTGTGGCAAAATTTAAACTTTAATGTCATTTTCATTGTTTATTAATGGCATTTAGAAGGAATGCAATGTTTCTTTGTCGCATCCAGGGATAAATCAATCTTTAGGATGATGGAATCCGACTTCAATCGGAATGACAACTTGATGCTGAAATTGCTGTAAAAAATTGAGTTTTAAAGGTTGAATTCTTTATCTTCTTGAATATCAAAATATAAAATTCAACCCAAACCTTGGCTACCGCAAAAATTGCAAGTGAAAGCAAAATTTTTATTAAATTTTCTAAAAATCCATTCCAACTGTGCAAATGCAAAATGACATTTCATTATCATGCACTAATCGCACTTAATGGCAAGAATCACCGTATGTGCAATATGGATTGGTGAATGACAGCATCAGGATGAACATATGCCGCTGAGGCCACAGCGAATCGGACGCAAAATGAACAAATTACACAGCATCGCTCTTTTCACTGTATGCATCTTATCCATTCACGGCAGACAGCTATTTACAAGTCTGTTTCCAAATTGTAGTCATCAAAGCAAAATGAGGTGTGCTGAGTGAAAGCATGTTCAAATATAACTCATTAATTGTTTCTATTTTCTTGAAAGGGTAGAACATACCGACTGTGATCTCTTCAGAACTCAATTTCCATAAATTTTGGTTCTTAGTCTAGGGCCAGGGTTGTGGAATTAACTCGACGAGATAAATCTTGCTCCTGAGTGTTTGAAACCTGAAAGAAACAATGCGGAGAAAAGAGTAACAGTAATAGGACAAAATTTCGGAAGATCTTCATTGAAAACTTTAAAACATAAAACTTCAATATATTTTATGCAGATGGTTAAGTTTAACTTTCGGTGACCGACAGGCTTCGTGCGTGCACATTTCCCTCATTTAGAAAAATGAACGCAAAGATTCCTTTTGAAAGTGTGTGTAACATTACAACTGGCGAGGAGATACCCAAGAGTGATAATTAAAGCAGATATATTGGAAAAACATGTGACGCATTGGCCCAGAACGTTATTAACTGTCAAGGTATTATTTAGCAGTGTATTACTAATATAAAGCGCGTTTATCTTTAAATCCACCGATTACCGGCATTCAACACGATGACCTTTTCATGTCAAGTCAACATTGGATTGGGTTTCCTTGAGACACGTTCAGTCGTCTTTGGAATAATATGGACTTATAACTTCCTGGTTAAGTGCTTCACCTCAGCCTTTAAGTCTCGCCTCCTGGCTTTGAGGATCTTTGTATTTGCTTTTAACTGTCATGTAACTATCGATGCTTAAACTGTCGAGACATGGATTTGTGGAACTGCCCAACAATTTTATCTGTTCCCCATTTTGAGATATATGAGACAACATCATTTTGTACTGGCCAACAACTTTTGAAATAAATTCTTTAAGTTTTTAAAAATATTCAGAGAACACATACACATACACATATACATACATACATACATACATACATACATACATACATACATACATACATACATACATACATACATACATACATACATACATACATACATACATACATACATACATACATACATACATATCGATATATATGTATGTATGTATGTATGTATGTATTTATGTATGTATGTATGTATGTATGTATGTATGTATGTATGTATGTATGTATGTATGTATGTATGTATGTATGTTTGAATGTCTGTGTGCGCGTGTTTGCATGTGTGTATGATTGTATTAGTCTGTTTGTCATCATAAATCGATAAAAACATACCCCCACGCTCAGTAGACTGGAGTCTGGTATGGATTTAAAATCTCGGGGACAGCTGTTCCCCTTCCGCAGTTTACTGTAGTGTTTGCCGTCTCTAATGCGTTAGCGTTGTAGATCACATTGTCGGTGGATTTTGTCATCAATCATAGAGGGACGCGTTGGCTGTCACTTCTGAAATTAGAATTCATCCTTCCAATCAATCAAATACTTCCTATCGTCTCTCGAAAAGATATTGTCGAAATACGCATTCCATTAAAAACCGAAAAAGTCGAATGATGGAAATACCGACATAATTGCGGATGAGTTCAACATTCCTGGCATGTCATTTAATCATCAATTTTTTTTTATATTTCCATATGTGTTGGTTGCCATACCAACCACTGGAGTAATACAGCCACCTATCAAAGTATTTTTATCATATGCCTGTGATACGATCTCGCTGTACGTTCAGTCTTGCTGCAGTATTTAATACATTGCAGACATGATCACAAGTGTTTTGTAAAGATGTGCCCAACTACAGTAAAGATGTATTGTAACAGCAAAGTGATGCTCTTACAACTAAAACATCTATTCATACGCACCCGTCACACAAGTTTGTGTAATTTGCTATACTATTCATTTGGTCAACATTGTATGTAACATTTTCCAAGTCATGCATGGAGAGAGAGAGAGAGAGAGAGAGAGAGAGAGAGAGAGAGAGAGAGAGAGAGAGAGAGAGAGAGAGAGAGAGAGAGAGAGAGAGAGAGAGAGAGAGAGAGTGACTGTGGTAACTTCGTTGTGTATACATACATACATACATACATACATACATACATACATACATACATACATGTGTGTCTGTGTCTGACAGGTATGTATGTCTATATGTATAATATATATGCATATATGCACCTTAGTGGTCTCGTTTTCAGTCTCATCAGAAAACGGAACATCTATACATACAGCACTAACTGCTGAAAGACAGTCTGTCACCTAACATTATATTAATGCGTGCATGTAGCTGCAGAGTCACGTTCTTGGCAAACATAAGTGCTACAATTGAATCAAAACTACAGAGATAAAACTTAATTGACCAAGTCACGGACATGGGGGTTACGTGTGATAACATCGCTCAAAAAGTCCACTTGGGTTTTGTTCAGCGGGCATTTGTCAGGGTCTTCTGTTGTGGTTGCCATGCCAACTGAGAAAGACGATAAGAGTAGAATAGCTGTTTTGAAATATGAATTGCGGCACTGATATAATCATTTTTATCTTCGGAACTGTTTTTTTAATCGAAGTTGAGATTACGTTCACGTGATTTGATTGAGGAGAGTGTTCATATTTAGATACCAGATTATCGATGTAACACTATCTTTTCATAAGTGAAAGTCAAAACTCCGATTGATACTTTCTGGCGTTGGCAATCACACTGGGCATAACATCTGTGTCGTGTTTATTTCTCCCACAGCTTAGTAATTGCTCGATTTGTTATGATTGATTCATAATTCGTGAAGGTCAGGTTTGCTCCAAGGAATTTGGTGGATAATTTTGTTCGCTTGAAAAAAAAAACTTTTTTGAAACGAAATAGAATTAAACTACTTTGCGTCTCGGAAGATGTAACGACATACAAATAATATATAATCCGAACGAAATGCATCAAATTGAAGTTTTTCGCCACAATATGTCGTGGTTAATAAGTTCAACATTACAGAAACAAAAAAATAAACGGCAGATGAGTAACCCCCCCCCCCTTTCCAGACCTTCAACTGTCTCTCGAAATAGTTTCATACAGACCTACAACAGCAAAACATTGCTTGGAAAAACGTACATTTACCATGAAAAAGACAAGAAATTAAACTTTTGATTATTTAGTGACTCGTATCATCATTCACATCAAATACGATACTTTAGCTCAGCTTTCTAGACCTTGTATTCCTCCTGCAAAACACATCCCATAATGTATTTATGACGTTTTTCCACAGTAACTTGGATTGTCAGAAACCTATTTCCTCTGCATTTTTATATCCCGTTTTGCTTATTCGGCCTGGAATCCGAAATCATTTGTTGTACGTAATAATATGTCGTCTTGTAAGCTCTTTAGCCCACGCAAGAGCATTCGAACGCTTCCAAAAATACCAGATCATGGCAAGTGCTCAACTTTTGGGATTCCCAATGTCAATAGTTTTAACAGTTACTTAAATAAAAATATCTTATTTTTAAACAGGGTTGCTCGGAAAATGCCGTGAGTGACAAGGAAATATACCCAACTTTTGCCCGAACATATCCGACAGACGCCTTGTATGCAAACTCCATCTTGGCCGTGTTGTTGGAATTCAACTGGGATTATGTGAGCATCATAAACGGCTTGGACCCAGAGTTCAAAAGCACGAGCTCCAGGTTGCTGCAGTTGTTCGGCGATTACAACATCACCGTGCAGAATCACATAGAGTTCGAAGCTCGCTACAGTCATTCCATCAAGATAAGGGGAAGTGAAACCATATTTGATGACATCATCGAAAAGACTTACGAAACAACAAGGAGTAAGTTGTGTAACGGTCCATTGTTTCTGTATCGTTTCGTATTCGTTGATCAAGTACAACTCAGTTTCCCTTGAAAGGGATACAGTCGTCGGAACTGCGCTCAAAGGTCGTATGGGACCCATACGACCAATGTGATCACTGTATCCAAGGTACGATGGTGATTGATGAAAGTTAAAACATGTCTGTCATATAATTTAATAATTTAAATGTTGCAGCTATGATGATGAGGTGCATCTAGATATCGTGCAAGAAATACATTGTTTGTAAACAAGAAGCTCGCACAGGCGCAGCTCCGACGACAGTTTCCCTATAAGCTCTCACTTCTCTTGCACCAATAACACAGCCGTTCATGCGTAGATGAGATTGCAACGTGTTGAATGCCTGCGAATCTCGATGAAAACAGGATGATGTGACAAGTCACCTTTCATTTCAGTCTATATACTGCTGTGCCTGACCTCGGCCAGGTCGCTATTCATGGGCAAATTGCAAGAGAGGGGATTACTCCAGAACGGAGAGTACATGGTCGTATCTACATCACAGGATATTTATGAGATAAACGAAGAAAACCCATACTTGGATCGTGAAGGTAAGCTTGCGACCTTTTTTTCTGCTCCGTCGCTTGATGCCTGCATCTGTTGCATTTTGATACAATGTTGAACGCTCTTAAAACCAGTCCAGGCTCTCATCTCTATGCACCCGTCTGTCTTTTTCGTGCAATGCCATTCAGTTTCCAATATAAGGGGAGAGGGTGCCATAAACGTCGCTTTGCACCAGGCATGGTCTCAGATCTTACATTTATAATGACTATAAGCATTGTTGTTCTACCATCCACAGTGTGGATAGAGGGACTGTGTACCATCGTAGCCTTCGTTAAGGAAAAGAAGTTACTGAATCGCCACGAATTTACATATGGATGTATTCTGAGCAATATAAGCCATGGTTACAGATAGAACTACATCGTTGGCGGAGCCCCCCCCCCCCCTCCCCTGGTTTAAATTAATAATTCGCCACCATTAATTAAGTGAAAGGATGGATTTACTTTCAGTGTTGCATATCTACAGTTTAAAATAACTTATTACTAGGTTTTTTGCCGTCCATGTACCAAAAGGTGTTTCCTCGACACTTTGTTACGAGGTAGAGCGCCCTTGCACTGCTTTTTTTTCACAGATATATGGGAGAATTATCCGATAATCAGCAAAATCGATTCATATCAGAGTCTTCTCCTGCTGGTGCCGCGGCCACCTCCAGATCCCGTCCAATGGCAGGAGTTTGAGGAGAAAGTGAGAATCTATCGAACATATCCACCATTTAACCTGCGATACAGCAATGCAAAGGTACATTGACAACATTTTCACATTCATTTATAGCTTTTAATATCACTCATCTAAACAGTTTTGTATTTTGAATCTATTGGTACTCAATATGGATTTAGTGAATGTTTCCCGTAGTTTCTGTTTAATAAATACATAAGGTATTTTGGGTATATTGGTATAGAAAGACAAAGTGGGTAATTGACGACTTTTTTTCTGGAGTCCGGCATGGCTGTACTAATGGAAGCAAAGGCGAGTTGTTTAATCGATTTAAAGCGGCAAACCATTTTAACCCTTTGAGCGCCAAAGTCTATTTTTGTCCGGCCTTACACAAAATAAACCCCTGTCAATTTTTCTCAGATTTTTGCCAAAATTTTGTAGAAAAAAACTGTAGCCAATGAAATGTGATGTACATTTGGTCCAAAATTATCAAAAAATTACAGAAAAATTCAGAAAAATTGGTAAAATTTGCACTAAAATTGTGGCGGAAATTACAGCACTGACAGGGTTAAAGGGAGTAAAACGATAAATGAAATCACAGATAGAAGATTTTTCGCTGAACCTTAGTTTATGACGTCATCTTTACTTAACCTTGTTGATTGGATGTTTCGCTTGTCACCGTTTTGTACAGGTTGCTGTGTCAGCTGCATATCTATACGATGCCATGTACGTGTATGCCCGAGCCCTGCAAGAAGTATTGGACGAGGGAGGGAGCATCACCGATGGGAAGGCCATTATATCAAAAGCCTTCCGCCAAACTTACACAAGTAAGGCTAAAAAGTAAATAAATTGTGCTGTTCCGATAACATTGTTTTCAAAAATATGGTTGGTAGGTCGGCTGGAATTTTTTTTCCCAAAATATTTGTATTTTTGAATATGCATTTTGCAGGGGTTCAGGGCGGTCAAACACTTACCATAACGTCTCCAGAAGAATGTATAATACATATAAAAGGAAAAAAAACCATAAAAGACATCTTTGTTAAAGTAACAATCAAATGCCAAGTAACGATACTCATGATTTTACTTTTCTTTTCTTTTTTTATACCTATGTGTTTACGTAGCTCTAAAAAGTTTAGGGTCGGCAGGTAAAAAATAGGGTAGGTCGGGTTATCGGAACAGCACATTTTTTTTGTTCGGCCTAAGCACCTTTGCAAGTCTATGGTTTACTAGCTCACCGGTTTGCTCTCCGGATAAAGTGGTCATAAACCTTACAACAACTGCTTGCATTTTTATAAATGTGTGCACAAACTCGTTCTGAACAATTGACAGGAAATAAGCAGTCTGATTAAAATCCAATGTATGGGTCGCTCTTTTTCGCTCTCGTGTTACGTGATACGGTCCTTTTTTCCTGCGGTCCTCCCCTCCCCTTGTAGTGAGAGGAGCGGACAGCAGAAAAAGTAGATCGTAACACGATAGCGTAAAAGACCGACCCATCTCTATACATTGGGTGTTTTGATCAAGATAAATAATTGCATGGCTTTTAGTTTGTTCAAAATTATAGACTTAATACACGTTTCGACAGGCCCTACACAAGTTTTTTTCTGCCAGGTTTGTTTGATATTTGGCCTTTCAAATCCGCTTCGTTCTTTTTACAGATCTTGCTCTTCTGCCATCTTAGTATGAGCATACATGTACTGTAGGGTCTCGCATAGCTAAACCTGGACTAAGTCTGCTTTCGTACCTATTCAGTAGTATATTTAATTTATCATTGCTGTAGCCTCATTCCCGTGTTTTTTCTACTCGAAAACACGTTACAAGTAGTGTAGGCTGGGAAAATTTACGGTTGGCAAGCTACTGTAGCTAAGGACGCAAGTAAGAACTTAAAATAAACCATTTGGCGTTCTGGTATACTGATGTATAATTGCTTAACAGAATTTGTAACCATTCATTGAGAACTTTAAGCAAACGTCCAGATGTCCTCCATTTCAAATACCTAATAAAATTAAACCTCCTCACGACCTCACATTGCAATAGTGTTTTTGTCATGTTTTACTGCTTTTCCGGGTCGGACGATGTACTTCGATTTCGTACTGGGCCGTAACCCTTTGCGGTAGGTCTTCCCCAAAGTGAGCCAGGCCCTGTGACGGTAGCACAAAATGACTATGGCCATTTTCCTTGTCTCATGACAGGTGCAACTGGTATCGAACAGTATATGGACGAGAATGGTGACGTAGGGGCGAATTTAACACTTCTGTCTCTCCAACCGGCCAACTACAGCCCTGGCTACGACATGGCCCCCGTGGCAAATTTCGATTTATACCGGCGTATGAACATGTACAACAATGCCTCTGTAGTTGAAGTGGTAAGTGATTATGGCAAAATGCGCCTCTGGGACAGACATTCGGACTTTCAAATTTTTACAATTCCTTTTCTAATCTACCACTTGTGGGGGCTCATTTTAAAGCTCTTTGAGAGACATAAAATTTTCAAAAATAGAAAATTTAATTTTACCTCATACATGACAGTCAATTTGGGATGGCAGCCTATTTGAATTTGAAATGTCGGTAAATGTTAGGTAATTTATTTCACTAGTACCAAACTTTGCACGGTAACCCAAATTTTTATTATCGATTTAGAAAGAGAATGGTTGGAAATTTCATTTAGGAAAGTCTGAACAAAAGTTCAAATCTTTCACTTCAGAGGCGCATACTACCTTATTCGTAATTAGCCTCCTTTACATTCACGTCATGTTTTTTGCAAGATACGATGAGCGACGCAAAATCTTTTCTGTTAGTGATTTTGAAACAAATCCATGCCCAAAATTTGATATTTTTTGACAATTGCTGTAGTTTCAGAAGACCTGCAATGCTATGGTTTGAACACGATTCCTTGTAAGTGATTTTGGTAAATGTGTACAATAAGAGATATTTTAGTCATGGGACCAATATCGCCACTTCGGTATCAAATAAGCTTGCTTTGTGTGTATTGCTTCTTACATTTGGAATAGGTTAGGTGCTAGGCGAATGTGTTTACAATGGTTCGAAGAAAAAGGAATATGTAATATGCATTGATAAAAGAAAATACGTTCGCAATAATCTGCTCACAAAATTAAACAAAATGTTGCTAAAATTTGCAATACTTATTTAGATATTTCAGCAATATTCAATCCACATCTATTTAATCCCTTCTAAATATGTTCCATATTATACTTAAGCAATAAAGCACTCCCAGCGATGGTATATCACCAGATTTTGACCAGTTCACGAGCGATAACGAGTGCACATATGAAGTGGACTGGTCGAAATCGAGTGGTATACTGTCGCTGGGTGTGCTTTATTGCTAATATATCATAACAGTAATATGGGAATTCTGGGACGAAACGTCAAAAACGATTTTCGCACGTGCCGAGAGTTTGCCGTTGTGCAACCGTGGTATATCGCGAATATACCACGGTTCTCTTCACGTCTTGATCAATCAGATCGCTGCATTTGCGCCATCAATATACTGGTATGATATAATAGACTACATTATCACTTTGCGAATATTATTGGGTAGCTGCCTCTGCCTCACACGTCTGCTATGTAGTTTCTTCCGTGCGAACATATTCTAAAATCTCGTTTTTCTACAGGAATATGTGCCTATAGACAATATGTCTATTCACTGGCCGAGTGGATTTCCACCAATAGCAATACCAGACTGCGGTTTCTATGACGACTTGTGCCCGAAACCAGTAAACTACACGAAGGAGATAACTGGAAGTGTCCTTGGATTCCTCCTGCTTGTTGTAATAATTGTAGTCACAGTTGTCTATCGGTATGTATGTATGTATGTATGTATGTATGTATGTATGTATGTATGTATGTATGTATGTATGTATGTATGTATGTATATGTATGTATTGGATAGTAGTATATAGTAGTAGTGATTTATTATTGTGACTAGTGATAAACACCAAGCCACCACGGGCTTATTAGTCACTTTAAAATAAAGTTAAATACATGTGAGGAAAGCTGTTCCTAGAAAATCTAAATACAAACAGTTACATTTTCACAGTACAAATCAGGTAAGTCATTTGAAAACCAAGATAAACGGCTGAAAATTAACATGTTACATATGTTAGCGATTGTCGTCTTTTATAAGCTTTACAAATAAATTTGATTGTACGCCCACTGGCGTTTTTAATTAAAAAATCGAATTTCTGAACATCTGAGTAATCTACAAAGTTTCTACAAATATTATAAACAGCATCAAATAAAGTTGTCCGGTAATCAGTGTACAAAGAACAATGTTATACAAAATGCATTTCATCCTCAAGGGCGTTGTCGTTACAATAAATACAATTTCTATCTTGTACAATTTCTCCTCTATATCTGCCGTTTTCTACACGAAGTGGCATTATCCCAAATCTAAACTGAGTATAAAGTGAGCGGGTACTGCTCTCTAAATTATATAATAAATAGTTTTCCCTTTGATAGATATGGATATATATATATATTATAATATATATATATAATATATATATAAAGTATGTAACTTTGTGAAGTTAAATTTGCAACATTGCTCTCATGAAATGCTTGAAAAAATAATCTAAAATCGATGTACAACGTCCGAGACCAAATGAGCCGATCAGGGCTTCACACGCATGGTTATCCATGATTCTGTATATCTGTATATATTTTTGTATAAAATAAAAGATTGGTCAATACTTAATGGCATATTGTCTGCTTGCAGGAACTGGAAATATGAACAAGAGTTGGCTAGTCTCATCTGGAAAATCGACTACAAAGAAATCAAATTTAACACCAATATTAACGCATCGCAGTACAGCCTTGGAAGCAGAGTAAGTGATATGTATAGTCACATGTCTTCAATCTGTCTTTACTGCCTGACTGGCTGTCTGTATACGTATGTTTGTCTACATGTCTGCCTATACCTGTTTGCAAATGTATGTCTACATCTGGTATGATGTTAAGGGTAGCTGATGGACAGCGTGCCATAACGACCAGTCTTTATCATTTTGAATCCCTTTTTAATAAACCGGCCAGTTGCTTATTTTCTCAACTATAATGTTCACAGATGAGTATGGCCTCACTTGGCTCCGCTGGCAGTGGAACAAGGATGCCCGCACAGATATTCACTACAGTGGGAACGTATCGCGGCCAGCTTGTAGCCATACAGAAGATAAATAAGAAGAACGTGGATATCACTCGCGCCGTCAGAAAGGAATTCAAAATGGTGGGTAACAATTTTCGATTATTGCATCATGAAATTTGAAAACATATTTAAACATTTAAAGATAAGATATAACTCGTCTTATTTGTTCCATATCTTACATAGATGTGTCTTGTCAACTTTTATTTACATATCCCACCCTCACGAGGGACTGCGGATACCCAAAAATTGTTTTTGATATTTTAGCATTATTACGTAGAGGTGGCTAATTTCAACGTGAAGAAATGTTGCAGTTACATGCATATGACACTCGGCTTTCAAATATGCATCAGTTGTTTTAGAGTCTAAAGTACTGTGTTTGATCAAACAGCTAGATTGTAAGGTGGCGATGCAAGCGCCAAGCTTGGCGCTTTTTCCCATGATTCAAATTACATGGAGTTGGTGAAGCCCTAAAATGCAACTTTTTATCGGTTTTTGTAAAAAATCGAGCGAGTTATAATTGGTGAAAATAGCTTTTCCGGGGTAAGTGACCACAAAGCTAGCACATATGTAAAAATCATCCTTTGTGAACTTCCCCTTTAAGGTAGAATGCACCTCGGGGACACATTTTCAGACTCTCAGACTTTTACAAAATTCTATTGGTCTACCACTTGTAGGGGCTCATTATAAATTTTATGGAAAAGTTCACGTTTTTACCGGCTTATTTTGTGAAAATCGAGAATTTTATTTTACCCCATTGAGCTACGCAGGGGTGACGGCCATTTTGAATTTCAAAAGTCGGTAAATGTTTGGTAATTTTTTTTCTGTAATAGTATTTGACCACTGATTTTTGTCCTTTATTTCGAAAGCGAAAGGTTTTAAGTTTCTCCTCAATAGCTTTCATGAGTCACATATGTCTCTGCGTTGCTCATTCCAACCGAAATGTAAGCTCTGTCAGGAAAAGCAGCGCATTCTAAGTCAATGCTTTAAAATTAGCAGGAAAACCTTGACAGATACAAAAAGTCTTCTTCCTAAAATGTTGATAACACTTTCTTCACACTGTCTATAACAGCTCAGGGACATGAGGAACGACAATATCAACCCTTTCGTTGGAGCATGCGTAGATGCTCCGAACATCTGCAGCGTCACGGAATACTGTTCTCGTGGCAGCCTTCAGGTGAGATTTTCTTGGAGATGGAGAGAGGTTTTGACGACTCCTGTGACAGTTTCTTGAGGAGGTATTTGAATCTTTGAAGGTGTTCGGGTTGTTACGTTTTGAACCATTACTGTCATTGTGAAATAGCGCTTGAAATCCTTTAAAATATCACTACTTTTTCAGGAAATTTCAAGTCATAGCTCTGATCTGTAGAATACATCTGATATTTAATAGACGACAATTTCAAAAATGCCCAAATCTAAAGGATTACTAGAACTAAACTTTGTCATTTTACCTATGTAGGATATTCTAGAAAATGATGATATTAATCTTGATAATATGTTCAAGGCTGCTCTCGTCGGTGACCTGCTAAAGGTAAGATTGTCTGTCTGTCTCTGTCTGTCTGTCTGTCTGTCTGTCTATGTCTGTGCCTGTCTGTCACTTTTTCTCTCTCTTCCTTTCTCTCACTCTCTGTCTGTCTCTGTCTCTGTCTCTGTCTGTCTGTCTGTCTGTCTGTCTGTCTGTCTGTCTATGTCTGTGCCTGTCTGTCTCTTTTTCTCCTCTTCCTCTCTCTCACTCTCTCTGTCTCTCTGTCTGTCTCTCTGTGTCTCTGTCTCTCTGTCTCTCTCTGTGTCTCTCTGTGTCTCTCTTTGTCGCTCTCTCTCTCTCTCTGTCTTTCTGTCTCTGTCTCTCTCTCTCTCTCTTACACAAAACAACAGAGTTTTCAAATATCCATATTTGTGTGCGGAGCGCACAGGAAAATTTGAAAGTTGATCCTTGAGGCGAATTTAACAGGTGACGTATTTCACTTTTTGTGAAAAACGACTTTGCGTATACAGAGTCATGAACGTCGTAAACACATATTGCGCCTCTAACCCTTTCACTCCATTTCCCTCTCTAGAGGTCCAACGTTGTCATAAAAAACAATGAGATTAGTTCAAACCATGGTGGTGGAAGGGTTAAAATAAATCCGTTTGGTGAGATTTTTGAGATTGATGAATCACATCAGTGAAGTAACTTTACACTTTCTTATATTGGAATATTTTTTTTTATTTTCGGAGCCGCTCAGTTGCAATAGCTCATGATGAATGGTCTTGTTGGGAACACTGCTCGCCAACTATAAGTTGAATTGCCTTGTTTTGATATTCTATTACACTTGTACGTGTTCAATAGCGTTAACTAGGTGCCTTTATTTTCACGCGCCTGTCAAGAGAAACTGAATCCACAATTGTACTGTCTGTATAGTTGTAAAATGTAATACTTTACCTGTCAACCTACCCTCGAGCTCAAATATTTCCTACAATTTTAGTTTTCATTTCCACTCTTGTTGAAATTGCTTGTTTGACTTGTTACAAGATCTCAGTTCAAAATATTAATCTTCATCAGGACGTCGTATTTGAGTAAACATACAATTTGACATCTCGTAGGTTTTGTCCATATTCCTAATTGTAAATTATTACGAACAGGGAATGATATACCTACACAACAGTCCTCTAAAATCGCACGGAAACTTGAAGTCGTCAAACTGTGTCATCGACAGTCGGTGGGTGCTGAAAATAACCGGATACGGACTCCATGCGTTCAAAGAGGGCGCCAAGAAGTACAGTGAAGACATCGGCGAGCATGCGCTATATCAAAGTATGCAGCTTTTTGTATTTTTATTCATGGTTGATACTTTTTCTTGTCCGTTTGTGTTCAAAACTACCCCGTTCCAGTTCCACAGACAAAGCCATCGGACGTCCTACTGCTATAGATTGTGTGCCTAACTATACATTACTCCGTAAACCGAGGATGAGACGATCATGAGAGAGCATTAGAGTTATCAATTAGGTTCTCGTAAGATGCCACATTTCTGTAACGGTATTCTGATAGAAACACAGCCTTCCTAATCCTTGAAAGAGTCACACGATCCATTTCAATAAGAACCCCAAATCCCGTCATCTGTCTGTAAAGTTCTCGGAGAATTCATGAACATTTCACGAATACGGGCTTGTGCGCTTCGCAATACTATAGCCAAAGCTACGTTATTTCTACACTTTTTGAAGCTGTCAATCTACAGCGCCTGCGAGGCTTATTTCCGATAAAAGCACTGAAGAAAATTTCCATTCCAAGTTATATACTGAGTCAACTTTTCTAAATGTCTGTCCGACCTTAATATCGTGATGTTCGCTGTTTATATTTTACCAATGAATGTTATTGCCGTAACAGGTCAGCTATGGACCGCACCCGAACTGCTCAGAATGGATAAAGCGCCCCCATGCGGCACACAGAAAGGCGACATTTATTCCTTGGGTATCATCCTCTATGAAATAGCATTGCGACAAGGGCCATTCGGCAACTGCATCCATGAACCTCGAGGTAAGAGAGTTACATTTGCTACTCCAAGGAGGCTTAACTTATCCATATATGACGTCAAAAGTTGGCAACCTCGTTAAGACTTATTCAAAATATTTTGCTCCTGGTTAAAGGAATGCATTAATGTCAAGCATATTCTTTTCAGTGTCCTCCCGAATTTGTTTCATTCTAATTGAATATAATGTCCTACTATTTGTATGCACATCTCCATTCTAAAACTCCCACCGCAGATGGGATGAATAATTTTATTTTGATCATTGAACGGGTTTCAACTCTCTCCTTTATCTGAAACAAGTTAATTTATACAGTTTTTATAATAAACTTTGTAGCAGCTTGCCCCTCTCTCGGTGTCATTGCATGAAATTGAGTCTTTCAATATTTCTCAACAGAAATAATCGACCGCGTGAAGTTTCCGCGTAACCCGCAGCGCCCCTATCGTCCGGTCACCTCGACACTGTTGGAGAACGACGTCGCCGATGCTTTGATTAAGACTATGACAGCATGTTGGGCCGAAGAACCCGATTCCAGGCCGGATATTAAGGAAGCTCGGCTCAGACTGAAATCATTGCAGAAGGGATTGTGAGTGTTGGATTTATTAATCATAGATGTTACAGCGATAATCCACGTTAGACGATAGAAGCCAATCGCGGTCAAAACGTTGAAGTTGAGACCTACCTATCTACATGTATTTATAACGGCAGTCCTCAATCCCTTGTTCTCGCATTTGTGCTTGTTGACAGTTTATCTGATGTTAAAGCTTTGTTATTCCTTATAACCGAGTTCAGTAATCAATTCGTTCAGAGATATAGCTGACCAAAAGACTAACCATTCATCTTACCAGAGGAAGAAATCACGGTTGGTTTCTTTAATGTCCCAGTAAAAGAAATACATTATCGACATACATGCATCATTCCGAGCCCAAGGTCTTTCCGAGATTGCGTTTCCTTTCTCATTTACATTGGGATTTCTGACTCTTGATCTTCCGCCGAAACGCGGACCTTGCCAAAGCACAGAGATTACCAAATACCCGTTTCCCGCACCTGGTATACAACTTGGTAACACATACACTCTACCATTCACAGCATACACAACTCACAAACTTTACAAGCCATACCCATTCAAGACACAGACATTTGGACCATGAGTTTTTGTGACGGTTAAACCAATCTCTCAATCTTTTTTCCTCCAGAAAATCGAACATATTCGACAACATGATCCAGATCATGGAAAAATATGCCAACAACTTGGAGTCGATCGTCGAAGACAGAACAAAATTGCTGGTTGAAGAAAAGAAGAAAACGGACTTGCTGTTACACAGTATGTTACCAAAGTGAGTTTACATTAACAGATGACGTCTCAAGTTGTTCTAATTTTTACAGAGAAACGTTGAAATAAGATAAGTACGTCGACCAAAGGCGTCAACACTTTCCTTGCCAAATTGCGACAACAGTACAGTATATGTTCCTATCTGCTGAGGATGACTGTATGTGAAAAAAGGCTGAAAAGTGGCACTTCCTGCCGTATTGCTATCCAACTTTGCCTATGTGCTGTTCTCGAAAATATTAAATTCGGCGTTGAGTAAGCAATAGACCATGTTCCGAACCGCGCGTGACATTCCGAGATATCGCGAGAATATGTGGTTCGCAGTGGACGCGTTCTCGCAACACAGGACAAACTGCGTAAAACAGGACAAGTCGCTAATTACGTTAAACACTGCATAAAATATATGAAGTTGCAACCTTTGCTCTGTTCTGCACTTTTTCTAGTTCCATACAAAGTTTGACTTGTATTACTAAGCTGGAAACCTGTTTCTACGGGCATGTATTAAAGTCTCGCGAGATCTCGCAATCAGCGGAAAATCGTCTATTGATAACGATGCTTGTATGAACCGAATCGAGATGTAAATTATGGTATACGTATATACCAGAGTTAGATCAAATCCTAAGTCTTTTGTGAAAACATTAAAGCTTTGGACAAGTATGGGACCATTATTGAGTTTGTCTCATTTTTAATTCGTCCCTTCTCCGCTATTTCAATCTATAGGAGTGTTGCTAATCAGTTGAAGCGAGGCAATAAGGTAGAAGCCGAGGAGTTCGAGGGCGTCACCATTTACTTCAGCGACATCGTAGGATTTACCAAGCTTTCATCGGAGAGTACCCCTTGGCAGGTATAAAAGTCACTAGAAACGTCGTCAACGTTTCCTGTGCAAGAAACTCCAGAACTCAATAATTTTCGATAGAAGAAAAAGCAGTAACAAATTATTCATGTGATGAAAGGAAACGTGTACCTGAAACTTTTAATAACGTCAATGATTTCAAAGAATCATTTCTTGTACAACCTTAAAGAGATTACCAACAAACTGAAGATTCCACGTTCGTAAGCATGCGATACTTGTCGCTGTGCTGTTAAAATATATCTGGAAGAATTTTTTCACTCTTGTAAAACCGTTCACAGCACGAGTACAGAATTTTTCATATATATTCAGGAGATAGAAAAACTTATATCCCACGCCGTATAGAAATTTTGACAAATATCGCAAGTTGCATAATTATGGTCACTTATTTCTACAGGTACGTCTGAGGTACTTGTGGTTTATTTTCAATCACCCTCTAAAAATAGGACTCCCTTGCCTCCCTATATTTCTCTCCAGGTTATTGACCTTTTGAATGATCTGTACACGCTCTTCGATGCAATAATCAAGAACTACGACGCCTACAAGGTGGAGACCATCGGCGACGCCTACATGTTGGTGTCCGGCCTTCCCGTCCGGAACGGCGACAAACACGCTGGAGAGATCGCCTCGGCCTCTCTGCACATTCTCGACGGAATCAACAAGTTCACGGTCAGACACAAACCGGATTACAAACTGAAACTTCGCATCGGAATACACTCAGGTAATATTTTTTTTAATCTTGTCAATGATTATGTACATAGCATAGTGGGAATTATCTGCCTGGGGCAGGTAAACTTTTGTCTAGGCAGGTAACACTTGACAGTAATGTGACGAATGGATTGGAGGAAGCATTTTTCTTTATTTTTGATCGCCAACATAACAGGCACTAGGTATACACAAAGCGTATTTGGGAGGGCGCGTAATATTTTGCTCGGGCGTGCAAGTTTTCAAAGTCACCTACACCAATGTCTTGTTGTTTTTCCTACGATTTCAGAGCAAAGTGAACGATTTGAATTTGAGAGACAAAAGAGGATCATACATAGCAAATCATATCATTAGTTTATAAACCACATCCAGCGACGGTTGCACGAGATTCTGACCAGGTCACGACACATATACACGAACAATAGCGATTGTGGATAGATGGAGTGATATAATTTTAAAAATCGAGATTTCCCCTAGCTGAGAGCTCATGAGTATTCCAACAGTACAAAATTGCGAATATAGCAGAGTTATTTTCACGCCTCGACCAATCAGATCGCAGTATGATACAATTCTTAACATCACATAGTATACATGCACGGGATGCATACAGTAATGGCGACATGTAGACATAAACAGGCAGATTTTTAGAAAGATAGACATACAGACGACACAGACAGGCAAACAGGTATAGACGAAAATGAGACAAATTGATGGCCTGGTAGGCGTAAGTAGATAGATACATGTAGGTAGGTTTCTGACCATGTGTTCAAGATGTAGGCCTAATATTCGATCGATTGATTGATTGATTGATTGATTGATTGATTGATTGATTGATTGATTGATTGATTGATTGATTGATTGATTGATTGATTGATTGATTGATTGATTGATTAACCAAAAGATACAACTTGGAATCTGATATTTATCGCTGTTTCAATGCGTAGGTTCTGTGTGCGCTGGTGTGGTAGGACTGACAATGCCGAGATATTGTCTCTTTGGTGACACAGTCAACACTGCTTCCAGGATGGAATCCAATGGAGAACGTAAGTTGGGTTTCCAGTCGTGTCTCGTTTTCGAGATGTTTGGCATGTTGGTTATTTGCAATCGATTAACTTTTGATTGGGAGGTGACGCGCCTTTTCACGCAATTTTTGCATCCTTAAATCGACTGAGTATGATTTTGCCAAGTGTTCATGTCGCAAGTAAATATAAGGGTGGTGAGGTATTTCGCCCTCCATGCAGGTTCACGCCGAGACTATATATAAGAGGGAGGTCTGCCTTGCAGGGCAGTACGGGTAACGCACTTGCTCGGTGGCAGAGGCGTGTTGGGCCCCCGTTGGCTGCTCGGGGAGAGTCGTGGGCAAGAACTTGGTCCTTTTTTGGACCAAATGGTCGGGGCTGGCCTTGAGCGCGTAACGCTGGCATTTCTCTAAATTTATTTTGCAAATCTTCTGTAACGACAAATCTTCTGTAACATTGAGATATTAACAAAAAAAAACAGGTCACAACTTTTGAGTTTTGACTAGATACACAGAGTCTCTGTTTTACAATAACGGCTGTTGGAATATCCCAATCTTGCTGCCAGTACGTTGCTGCCTCCGTTGAACATATTATCCACAATTTCGAATGATTCGGAATAAGTGTTTTTTCTTATTACCAGTGTGATTCATAAAATCATAAGATATTCTAAAGCTTCGAAATTATCAACATATTCCTATTTTGCCTTTGTGCTGCAGCATTGAAGATTCATTGCAGTCCACAATGCCGGGATGTACTTCTTCGACTCGGTGGTTATCAGCTGAAAGAACGAGGATTGGTGGCCATGAAAGGGAAGGGAGAAATTTTGACTTACTGGCTGGAAGGGCAAAACCCATCGTACAGGAGAGAATCCAAGCTTTCGCCGGATGAGTTTGTGATCGAACCAATCAGAGAAGACGCCGGTGATGACGGTACCATGGTTGAGGATCTTGAAGGCGGGGCGGACAAAGTTGACGAACAGCAGACCGAGACAACGGAACAGCTGACTCAGCCACCGGTAGAGGTGGTGTCATCTCCCAGCGATGTGGTGACAACGGTGGACGAAACACGGCAGCAACAGGAGAAGCAAGCGGCTTGGGCCCCTGTGTCTAGCAGGACACAAACGTTGCCGCCGATCGAAGAACCGATGATTGAGAGACCGGACAGCGCACCGTCTTCTACAGCGCCGCCGAACACACCCGTGGCGACTGAAAAACAAGAGGACGCCGAAGTAGACGAAACCGATCTCAAATCGAAGAAAAAGAAGAAAAAGAAGAAAAAAAAGAAAAAGAAAGATGATAAAGCTAAGAAAGATGATGACGTCCTGGAAATTGTGGGAGACGAGAGGCGCATCAGTACTGACAGCAGGAGCGCTCTGTTGCCAGGTGAAAGCAACGGCAAAGTTCAAAGGTCATCCGAGGCAAGCGAGCAGATTCCCCTCATCGACGTGATCGCGCCAGGGGCAACGATCTCACAGCCGGCGGAAGTGAACGACACAGACACAGACAGAACGAAACAGAAAGACAGTTTAACTGATTCTGGAGTTGGAAATTCCAGAGAAGGCTCGAACCACGAAGTGCCAATGTCATAGTACCACCGTTACCAAGGCAACCAGCATGAACAGTATCTCATCTTGAAGTCTTCCGTCGTCCATTTTCAGACTCACTCATTTTCTGACAATTTTGTTTACATACAGATAAATATCGAACAGATACTAGTAACACTCCCTGTGGCGAAGGTTTATCTTTCGTATGTAAGGCTTCGTTAATATTCTGTGAGAAATATTTTGTTCCTCAGCTTTCACCCCAATACAGCCAGTGTGGTGCATAATAGCTGTATACACATAACGTCACTTTTCGGAATATGTTATCAATTTTCTGTTCCTCCGTCCATCTGTTGAGTACAAAGCCACCCACAAAATAGGTGAAACTGACAATACTATGTAGAAGGATCGAGTTTTTTTTTCAAAAAACACGGGTGTGTAGAGCGGTATCTTTAGTTTTGTCTGAAGTGAATCCCCACTGTTTACTGGATTATGAATATTTCATACTTCATCAGGACTCAAATTGTGTTTTTTTAAAGAAGCGAATAGAATTCATGTAGTTGTTTTTTTAAAGTTTGTAAATATCATTTGTGTATCTTCCTATATACCCTTTCAAATTGTGTTTGTTTGAACCATAAATTATTATTATTATTATCAATACCTGTATACTACGTTATTTCGGACTTCGCACCTGTGCAAATACATTTCATATTAGAGAGAGTAGATAAATGTTCTGATTAGATGGAAGAAATTACTGCTATGGATGGAAATATACATTCCATTAATAAATAAAACTGTTCCATTAAGGTGGCGTTGCACATAACACAGTGTATCAAAATTACTTTTTTGTAAATATTCATTAACTTTTCATGAATTCGTTAACCCAAGATTGAAATGTTGTTTGTGTTCACCTTTTAGCATATGGCAGTGGTAAATTTATGCAAATAACCCGATTTCCTGGCTTGTTTTTTTTCTCATGTTTTATATACTCTAATTTCAAATGACATATTCAATTTCATAAAGTATCAAGTTTTTGCATCAAATTAATTTTTATCATTAAAACCCAAATTGAGGTTTCTACCAAATATGTACCCGCTCATCCTTCGAGTAAACTACTGCTACCACACTAAACTTAAGATTCCCTGCTTTTTGAAAATGTATAGTATTAGGAGGTTTTCATGTCATCCTTGATAACAAATACTGCTTTGAAAAACAAGTGTGTTGGTTAAGTACGACGCCACCTTAACTGGAACTTTTATGTTATTTTGCAGTTTATTAGTTCTGTATATAATGTAACGTATATTGCTATTACAAAAACTATGTCGAAACAACCCACTGTTGAACTTGACAATGCAACCTGTATGTATGTGGTAACTTTGAATTCCAGTCAAGACTAGAATTCATTTGTCAACTATAACACATGATGAATTGTGTCGGCAAGGATTCGAATTTGCATGTCAAAACACTTTCCGTAGAAAACTAAGAAAAGTACCTCTTTTACAGAAAATGGCTGAAATATTACCAAAATAACAGCTATTGCACCTTTAAATATAACATTATCTGCTTTTATTTCGGTTGGCTTTACTCCAGGTTTTTTCTCCCCAGTCGTTTTAAATTTCATCCTCATCATGTATGGTCACCGCCCAAACATGCCAAAGAAGGGAACCCCGTAACACTAAATGAAGTGGCAAATTTGACCTTGGTAGATTTCAGTATTGCCAATGCTTGGCCATATGTGTGTTGTTAGGTTGTTCGAGTACAAAGCTCGACAGACCGGAGTAGGAAAATATGTGCATTCGCCTGAACTTGCCAGGTTCTGTTTTGAAACGTTTCAATTTGCACATTTTGAGTGGCTTAGTTTTCTGTTTAGGTACTTTGTGATTTCCCCTGAAACCTAAGCCACAGAGTACTGGTGTTGACCGATTTTGTTCACTTTTAGATTTGAATCATATGTAAATATGTAAAAAATATGATTTGCTATGACAAACGTAGAAGTCAAACGTAGCAAGCAGATGAATACTGTAGCTAAAGACGACTTTCTCCTCTCGGATATTACGACAGCAATCTGGCTGGTCAAATCTGTTCTAATAACGTTTTGAGAAACTCGATGTTCCATTTCCGACGATCACAACATACCCAACTTCAGTACCGTCACTGATTTCACCGTGACTTCAAGTATCAGTTGCTACAGCGATCGTCAGACAGCCGATGTCCGCCATGACAACAATGTTAGGAACAAGCCATCAATCTTGCTGGAAACTCTTTCACATTACATCGCTCAGCGCCCTCACGTGTCCATGTGGCACTTTTCTTTCCCGAGAACAGGTGCATCTATACTTTCCTTAGCAAAGAGCCGATTGGCTGTTTGTATGTGGGGTCAACATTGAATGTTTGATCCATGAATCTCAGAGAAAACGTTTAACATAGCACAGACTCAACAAATCTCTTCCAAACAGAAAAGGAAATCAGGATTTTTACCCTAATCATTACTAATATGTGTTTTAAAATGTGTATTTGTAGAAGCATTATGTGAGTCTGAAAGGATACTGGACTGACGCATGCGCAGCTATAACTTAATGACGTTTCTTCCACAGAATCATACTCGGTTTGGTTTAATAACCAAACCTTTGCTTATTTATACGAAGTACGTATGACGTATTAATAAAGAATGTCTTTATTAATCGATAAACAAGACATGTATGATATAAATGAAAACTGATATTTTTGTATAACTATAATTAACTCTGAACTCTTGAAGTGTATTATATTTAAGTACATAACAGATAACTTTTGACTTTACTGTGTTAACACGCAGTCTTTGCATTTCAGTATATTTGTACATAAACATCAATTGATCAATTTACGAATCCTAATGATGAATTACTGAACAAAGTATTTTCGACCCAATAATTTGATTCAAGGTGTTTGGATGCAGTCGACTGATCGTAATGTATACAACGGAAGTAGTCCGTTACCAATGACAGCAATTAAATTGAGAAACAGTCGTAATATTTGGGTTAAATCATTTTGGTAATAAACATATTTGGTTGAACATACAGCACAGCGTTATCTGGTTATTGCTGATGCATCTGTGGTCGTATTGCACTGAATGTATGCGTCCGTGCTCTTTGCAGCCTGTACTGGCAATACTGACTGACATTGACTTCTTCCTGTCACGTGACCTGTGCCAAATGGACACTTGGCTAGACGGCATACACAGTTCACAGGGCTCGAAATTAACTTTTTACCCTGGTAGTCCGCTTGGGCTACCATTTTCTGAAGTTGGTAGCCCAGTGACAGTGGCTGGTAGTCCATGAATATTTCAGTTTACGGATACTGTACTCGTCCGAGTATAAGCCCCGGTTCAGCAACACAAAATAGCAGTAAAACTAGGGGCTTCAACTCGAGAAACCCCATGTAATGTGTCACGAACGCTTAATTTATGCTACATGTACATTTTAACACTTTCTATTACTTTCAAAGTCGGCTTACACATCCAAAGAAATTGTAACTTGTAAATTAATGAGTACAATGGTGCAATCTGAGGTGTTTCAATTTGCTTTGTACTATGTAAGACTGTTTGAAAATGATATTAGACACTGATATTTTATTATATTTTTTCCATGATGAGTGTTTGAGTAACAATAGTCAACAATGATTGAAGACATTGGACTTCCTCATGTATTTTGAAAATGTGAGCGCCGCACCTCTAAAGAAATAGAGAATGAGACAGTCAGATTTTCCAAATTTAGTGAATATTTTTACCTTTGGTCTGCTGTGATCAATTTTTTTTCACAAGATATTACTGGATGATTTGTTTCTTCTTATTCACCTGCCGACAATTTTTTCCCTCAAAAATCCGCCAGCCCCCCTCCCCGAAATCAAATGGTTCTCCCCTAAGTAGTTTGAAAGCGCTGTCTACGCGTGCGAATATTGCAGAATCCGTAAAGGGTACGGCAGCGTCGTCTGCAAACGATACAATGGACCAGTATAAAGACAGAGAAAGAAAGCAGAGAAACACGATTTAAATAAGACTGTGAATACCAGGTCCTTGCGTAACACTCACAGTACTTCCAAACTTTCGTTGAGGGTGATGGGTCGAGTTTCGTTGTCATGCGCGTTTTGCGTGTTGTAATTGTCCACGGAACTTTGGCGTCGTATAATCTTTATTTGTATATTATCCCCATTATTCAATATCTCGATTGCTTTAGACACAGTCACATCACTCCATATTGGATTGTGCTTTACACCGGGATACTAGTACTTCCATTAAAAAATTGTAAAACACACTTTGCTCTTCGAATGAAAAAGAAAGTCAAAAAATTTCTGCCCTCTTCTTGTACATGTTCTATACGCGACTACAGTCCCCGCAGGCCTTGTGCGCGTGATAGAGGAAGTATAATAAAGTTCGACAATCAATGACAGCAAAACTGAACTTCCAAGGTGCATTGAGGGGCGTAATTTTAGGCGGTTTGAACGTTGAGGGCGCTGAGCTTGAGCGAGCTGGAAAGGTGTTCTGTTGTGTGGGAACATAGACGTGACTCCCGAGAAATTCACGACACAAAGACAAATCGAACATAAAAGAGAGAAAAATTCTTTATTTCAATAATTTACAAAAGTAGATTCTTTAAGAAAGCTTTGTCTCTTAATGATATTTCAAAAAGAGATTTTTAGTGATTATACAATTACAGTACAAAAGGATTCTGCCAATATCATAAGAATTGCAGCTGTAACTTTGATATTTTTATAATTTTAGTTCCAGAAAACAAAGAAAAATAATCTTTGCATTTCTCTCCCTCATATATGTTGAAACGCAAAGTTTTAGCCCTGTCAGCTCAGTGTATTGTGAATAAGATGTAATGTTACAGTTGACAAATATTTTCGAGTCCGAACTGACTTCAGTAGGCAGTAAAAGACACTGGACATTTCACATATATATAAAGGATGAGTTAATAAGTCAAAATCAAGGCATTTTGACATGGAATTGGAAGTGCAACAAAACACTTAATTCGCAAACGATAAAAATACTGGCAAATCATCAAAAGTTACAGCTAGTGCAGTTGTACAGTAATTCACACATTACAAAGTTTTTGGTCATATTGGACCAGGGAAATTACTCACTGTCATTGCCAAGGATAAACATCAGGATCACCCAATAAACACTGGACTGAAGGGTCAAATTACCTTGGATATACCAGTATTGGTAAATGAGTTCACAAACATTACAGACCAGAGAAATTTGAAAGATACTGAGATTCTTGTGTGTCTAGAAAAGTGCATTCTGCATAAAACAAAGGCAATACACCCTGTCTTTACAGAGGGCGCAAATACTTACAGTAGTACAGGATGCTTGTGTAGCATGGAGCAGACATGAACACTGTCAGGAGTAGATCACAGTCGTTGAAGGACTGTGATTAGATTCATGGAAGATAGAAAGACTGTAACCATAGCAACATAAATTCACGTGCATTGCGAATCCAGTCAGAATACTGCTAAATTTAAAGATGTTGGCCAATCAGATGTACTCTTGTTTTTTGGAAAATATATAGATACGGAATTTCAATCAGGTTCGAACTCACAACATTTGGCTGCCAGTCACCTAGCAAAGAAGCAACACACAGAACTACTGACGGTGATGTGATGGATGTACCAGATTCATATATCTTTTCTTGACTCAATGGATATTACATTACATCGCACACTCTACTGGTGACTGTGATCACCAGGAAAGCATTGATTGATAAGCAGCTGATACAAAGTCGACCCTTGCAGGGTAATAAATGCAAATGGAGATCATATTGCAAGCATGGTGGATGCCAGCTTTCATTTGTTTATTTTGCTGTATAGGTTACTTAGGCAACACCAGTTTTGTTTGGTTCACTACCTCCTATTTCAACACAAATTGAGAGGACTAGACCACACCAAGGAAAGTATTACAATTTGCTGTTTGGACGACTGAATGTTTTAAAATATACTTGAAGTTACTGAGTTCATCTAAAATTGCAACAATTATCAGTGAATTCAAGCTTGTCCTAAGTCAGTAGTTGTCCCAAAAACTATTTCTTCAAAAAGCCCCTAACACACATTGCATATCAAGTGTACATTCACACTTACTGGTCAGAAGAACGGTATCAGATCAAGTGCACATTCAAAAAGTATTGTAACACACATGTGCCGCAATTTATGTAAAGCTTATATGTTTTCACAGTGGCTGCAAGTCTCAATTCGACTGGAAATCACCCACAATTATGGTAATTTCTGATAAACTTCCACCCATTCCAAGTAAATTTTAGAGCATTCAGTGATTTTTGGTAATTGAGGTAATTACTGTAGGACTCACCAAGTTTTGCTATGTGTTAACCTGGCTGACTTAGTGAGCCTTGTGTGTGTTGGAAAGATCGTTGAGGGCGCATGACCACATGGTTGAAGATAGAGCTGCGTAGTGAACAAGGGGCTGTGAGAGAGTCTGGGGCATAATCAGCCATAGCTTGAATTTTGTGCAGCACTGTGAGGCACAAATAAAGCTGTGGCCTGCGAGAGAATGGGCTTAATGAGCAAGACTGTGATTTTGGTTTGGCACATATGGCATCAACATCCTGGAGTAGGAATCGAGGTATGGCTAACAAGAATTTACAATAAGACAGAGCTGGTCCAGCTAGTGTCAATGTTCATGCCATTAAATATCAGTAAGACAAAAACTAATGGAAAGGAATTTATGACATTTGACTCAAAACCTTACATGGGTTATTCAAGGGACTAGATCGCTATCTTTTCAAATTACTTTGATTGTTTTTGTTTCATTTGAGCAACTGTTCATGTTTTTCTGCTCACTCAAATATATTCAATTGTCCATAATAAGATCTCTATTTCCTCCCTGTTTGTAGAAATAACAATAGATGCTTTGATGACATAAATTTATTGTACACAACAGAAATTATGTCATCAGCATATTTACATGACATGGATATACGCAAGGTGTGAGGGGATCACTAATGATCAATAATTTATTATATTTCAGTGAGCAGAAAAACAAAAATAAATTCTTGCATGAATGAAAAATAACCAAATTAATGTTAAATGATAGCAATTTGGACAGTCCCTTCAATGGATGAGAAGCAAAAGTGATCTGAATGCAAAAGAAGTTTTGATGAGTGGAATTGAAATCAAACAGATAAAAATAAACAATGATTTGGAAGACAGAAAAATTAGACAAGATCACTTGACAAAAACTGATAAATAGTAAAAATCTCTGGACAGTTTTCTCACAACAGGTTTCTTTGTTCTATCTTGTGCCGGTACCTTTCATCTCCAGGGGTTGTCCTTCAACTCCGTGTGTTGTGCTTGGAAGATCTGGGAGGGAGATGAAAAATTCATAATTCTAATGGCAAATAAGTTAAAAAATGAAGCAGACAGGACCTCATGAAGCCCCTTACCCTGACAGGGTCATTGGAATGGTTAAATCTCTTGACATTTACAAATGTACATGTGTGCACCCAGCTCAACAAACCAGGATTTTAGTCTTGAAGGTGGTAAATACATCATGTATGAACCGACAACATTCTAATCTTTGCCAACAGTCAAAAGACTTTGACATAAATCAACATTTTTCCATCAGAGTAGCGATGTTACGAATACAAAGACAAGACCAGAGATTTGCCAGTGCTTTTTCTAACATTAAAGACGTCTTTGCTATTGGGGTAGATTTACTTAATTGTAGAAGTTTCTTGTAATCTACTCTACATGATTTTCATGTCATATAGAGGCTTCCTAGTCCTACTGCACTAACTCATGCAAAATGTCTTGCCTCTCAGTGGTTTTGGTTAAGTGGGTAAACAGAAATCTGCTTGATAACTGTGTCAGTCTGTCACCCAAAGTACGTACCTAGATCTCTCTCCGCAGCCATTCTGGTGCTTCTCAATCTACTGGCTGTAGGTTGACGAGCTGCTCCCCTTACCGTCACATCTTGTTTACTTCGACTGAGAAAATGAGCCACAATACCATATAGAAGAGGTCTATGAAAAAACAAACAAAATCATGTCATCTGACTGTGTGCAGTATTTTTGTTTTAATTGGATCATGTCATGTATTGTACACCCTGTGATAAATAGCTTTATACGTCACCCCCACATCTGGAATAATTTCATTGTTTTCTTCAGCAGTGTTGAACTTCTCTTGAGAGAAAAATGGAGAAACACTAAAATGGCAAAAAGTTCGCTCTATTTTCTCAGAGTTTATCACTTACACTTTCTGTATCATGTATAATAGTCTTCAGATTGTTAACTCATTTCTGTCATCAAGTGAAAAGCTGACAGCCTGAATATGAGTGATGCACAGGGGCAGCAAATGGAAATGTTTGTCAAAAAGGTCTTTGAAGGTGGTTCAGAGGTGAGAAGACTGATAATTTATTCTATCAGTGGGCAGGGATAAGGGCAATTCTTTTTTCATCAGTGGGTGGTACACATTTTTGTTTTAATTTCACAGTGGGTGACAGCATCCAATGAAACTTTATTGGGAATGAGTTGTTCAGTCCAAAGTGAAAAGAAATTTTTACGAGCCTGTAAGATGGCACACTTTTGTGAAAAGGACAAGATCACATGTTGATGAGAGGGCAGTGGGGAGCTCTATAGACTGGAAGATCTGTCACTCGAGGGCGCTCTATACTGTAAGAGGAGGGGAAGGTAGGGAGCATCCTTGAGTGACAGATCTTTCAGTCCAGGAGTACTAGTGACTGGGAGATAGAAGTGGGGAGTTTTGATTGTTTGGAGGGGAGACGGGAAAATATTTAGTGAGAGGGGAACCTTTTACTGTTGCAGTGGAAATGCAGTTGATGAGCAGCCTGTACGTGCCCCTCAAAATCTTTCTTTTACCCAAATTTACACTTTACAATATTTACACTTAAAAAGACTGAAAATACCACAGGTCACAATTTCTTGAAATAGTCTGGTTGGCTGCTACTGTATTTATCTGTATTTATCTGACATCATAGTCCTGATGTAATGAAATATCAATGAAAATCACTATCTGTTTCTCACATTTGTAATTCTTGTGTCCTTGACTATTCATTCCAAAAAAATGTATTGACTAAATTATTTTCCAGTTTCAAAAAATCAAGTCTTCATGAGTGATATCAGGGCAGAACAAAGTTCTGCTAGGTATGTAACAGATGCAATGTCAACCTTTTGAAGAATAATGGCTATAATGGTACTATACTGACATTGTGTTTATGAACCATCTTTTGAACAGGTTACTTTCATGCAAACTATCTATCTGTGACTATATATTGTCAGAATTGGACAATCATTGCATCAGCTGGACTTACACTGTTGCTGTGTCCCTGTCCTCTGCAATGTTTAATTCTTTTGAAAGGAACTGTCTGTCTAATGGTGTTGTCGGCTGCCCAGATTCTGTGTAGATATAAAGAATCAGCGAAAAAAATACTGTCATGTTTGAATATCGAATAATACAATGCAACACATCATTTGTTCTTCTGCACATGTTTCATTAATCCTTTAATTTTTTTTCTTTTGTGGCTGGAGTAAATTGCTCTTTACCCTTGAACAAAGTTGAACCAAGGTCAGTGTGCCCTCAAAGTCAAATTGACATACCACTGAATGAACGTTCTCTCTCAACGAGGAAAAGAATTTACATATTACATGTACATGTACTGATATAGGGTTGATGCCAAGAAATTTCTAGAAATTCCTAAATTAACCAAGAGTTTTTGACTTAGAAGATATCTTGTTGTACATCATTTCCACACTGAGCAAAGGTTATCTGAGATCATATTTATAGCACAGACTTTACTCTGCGATGTCTCACTTTTCTGGGTTTAATGCTCTTACAACATTACCTCATGGGACTCCAATAGGATTACCGCAGGACAAGAAACAGTCTAATAGGATTGTCATGCGATTTTCTATGAGACAATACCGAGCACATGTTGATGTGTTTAAAATTACAAATGAAATCCTGCAAAGGTCCAAGGGGAATCCCTGCTGAGGTTTCCGGTGAGACAATATCCTCTAAGACTCCTACGGGTTATCATCTCACCAGTCTCCCCAATATCCTATATTGGAATCCTATGGGATGTCGTCTCACCAGACGTTGATGGCATTCCTATGGGATATTTCTGTGACATTTAGGGGAGCAACTCCCACGACAAACAACTCTGTCTTACCTGCTAAAAATACTGATTCTGAATACTTGTATTTGTTGAATTCCATGTATTCTCTGATTAATTCATTAATTAACATATTTTCATTGCTGAGGGGTGGTCTGGGATCTGTCTGGTCGTCTAACGCATTGAAGATTTCAGCACGGATTCTGGCTTTGATTTGGCCGAGTGCACCTCTGTTTTCCAGGGTTTCTTTCAGCACTACACAGCGATAGAAAATAAAATTTCATGACGCACCAAATTCATTATCTGTGCCATGTCATTATCTCTGTCTTATCTCTGTCTGTCATTTTGCATTTTGGCACTGCACAGTAAGTGAGACTACCCACAATTCCCCTTGATTTGTGTGCTCAGACATTATTTGCCAAAGGCTTCTTCAATTTTATCAGTTTCTGAACAATTTGAAACTTAAAATTTGATTTTAGAATTATTAGTTAAAACTATGGTCCAAAATTTTTGATCATGTTTAAGATTCAGGAGTAAATTGAATAAGAATTTGATGTTTGAAGGTGCTAAAAATTGTACACTTGTCAAGGTAAAGTTATCAGCAACTAAGATGGTCTAATCATACCACCTGTCAGACATGTTAATTTCCTTTGTTACAAACATTCAAAAAAATCAATACCCTTTCTTTTGACAACACAGATGCAACTTATTCCCTTAGTTTCCTTGAAAATATTGCATATGGCTGTCCAAAAACTATGTTGACAAAATCACAAAATTGCTATCTCATCCGTGAAAAATGGGTTGATCTTCTCATTATTCACAGTGAGAAATTAGAGAATTATGATTTTCAAAACTATGGTCCCAGAATTTTGAAATATGGACCAAGCTGTTCTGTGTACAGAAGAAATTTGCTTCAGTTCAGTGAGTGATCTCCGTGTGTACGGATCATGGAGAATTGTCGGTAGCCTCACTTACTGTGCACTGGTGTACATGCAATAATTCAGTAACTACTTAACAGTTATGTTCTCTGAACAGTTATCTAGTCAGACTGACCAGATACCTTTTCAGAGAACATAATAAGTTTGAAAGTACCATCTACTCATTAAAAGCACACCCTAGAAACATTGGCTTGTGAAAGAATTAACTTTCTCTATTTTTCAGTGAGAAAAATAGACGAGGTGTGTTGCAAGACGTATACTGACTGACAATATTTGGGTAATAGCAGGTGCAGCTTTTGAAAAATTATGGTGGCACTTGGGAAGTATTTTTTCAGATTTTTTTTGTATAAAAAACCAAAAGGAAAAGAAATCTGGGGCAGTACTCCAAAAATTTCATTTCAGTTCACTGATTTCAATGAAGATTACACTTTTTGAAAATGGAAAAATAGCAACAGACGTATTCACCAATTCACCGATGTCCAAATACATTATTATCATAACACTCACGTGTTCTCAGCCTGATACACGTCCGGGCTGAGCCAAAAAATACCCAGTAGGTCGTTTAGCTTTGGGAGGGAATATACAAGCAAAATTCTAACCTCCTAGAAAAACTTCAGTATACTGTGCTGTCCTGGGTTACCCTCACGCTCCTTGGCATGTTTACTTAGTCTCGCTTTCTAGACCTTGTTCGCTTCACTGACGCAATTTAAACAATCAAAGTAAAGTGCGCCCCTGGCGGTAGGGACAGACATGTTGTGGAGCGAAATGACCAAGGGTCTGGAGACTAACCACTGCATTCCATCAAGATGATGCCAACTTGGCAGGCAGAGCACCAAATTAAAATTTTATATACGACCCTTGACTTAGTTTAATGCTACTGTACCCTAAATCATGTAAATATATAGCATCAACCATGGAGCTAGAAACGGACTTGCTCCATGCATCAACCTTGTGTTGCTGCAGAAAATTTACTTGGTCTTTCATCAAAGCCACTAAAGGAGACTCAACCACAGCAATGGATTTGAGTTGTTATAACTCTTTCTATGTATTGTAGCATAACGGTGCAACCTGAAAGACAACAGACTTTGCGTATCCAAGTCGGCAAGTTAACGAACACATCTTTTCCATTTAAAAAATGCAACAACTGCGTCAACCTGCTTGTCCCTTAGAAACACTATCGACAGTTTTTCTCTGCCACAATCTAATATTGCTTTTTTCAGTTCTGCTGTCGGCTCCATTTTTTGCTACTTAGGACTAGCTGCTGTGCCTGATATGTTAGAAGTCTTGTGGTACGTCCGGACGTCCGTAAATTCAAGAAATCCCTGAAAGTCTTTACTTATGATCAATATGTCATTTGATTGCGTAAAGTCAATTGTGACGAGTTTACTGACTCTGTCAGTTACATCTTGCTCTTTGTAGAAGCTCCTCCTTCTATTGAATATGCATGAAGTTTCACCTGTCTCAAATGTTGATAGAGCTATTTGATTAGTGAGTATAACTATCTTGGAATGTGGAAATCAGTAGTCTAGACCTCATTGCTTTGCGACTTGCTTTCGTCGCCTCATGACTCAATGCTAAGTCACACTCCCCAATGCCTGCGGTGCACTTTTCTATGATTATTATGCAAGAGCCAAGCCAATGAGCTCTGAAGTCGAGACTATAATATTTACTCAGCCAAATAAGTCATCTAACATTACTGCCTGTGTCATGCAAACATGGCCTTCATTGATGAGTTGCACATCTGCTTATGATCTAAGATGACATGACAAACTCGCAAGATTTGCAAGATTAATGAGAAAATTTTACGTTTGCAGCCTGCATGATCGAATCAAATACTTGCATTCTGCTTGTCAACCTTTCAACTGTCAACTTTTTTTCTGAAAATTTCATTGTTTTATTTTTTTAAAAATAAATCTCATAATTCATTTGTGGCAAGGGGGCATCCGGAATGTACAAGAGGGCGCCATGCCCCTGTTACCTTATTCAGGGAGAACACTGTATATCAATGTTTCCCCCTCAGAATTTTGCTAGTTTTTTTTTTTTTTTTTGGAGATACCATGTGTAGTTAACTCAAAAAAACTCCTGTTTTCAGTTTCTTGAGAATATCTTTCACAAAAGCAGTAGGCCTGACCTGTTCGAAAGCTTCACTCCCTGCGTGTTTTTCTAGCTGAGATCTGTACTTTTGAGGATACAACTCTCATGAGTCATGGTGCCTTTTAGCCACAATGGCCATCCATCCACTTTAAAATGTGATGATGCAATCAGCTCAGATGTTAATTTTGATCCAACTACTCAACTCCAATGATGTGAGCTACAAGATCGACCCTGAGATCTTATGAGTTGTGGGTCCTCCAAAGTTCAAAAAACATCATTCAAATACAACAAGTCTCTATACGCTACAACAGCTAGGCAACTAATATAAATCCAACTGTATTTAAATAGAGTCTGCTAGCAATTTTGATTTTCAATTTGGTAAAATAGTATGGGTCCATCAAGTTTGTTATGTTCAGTATTAAAAGGACTGTAATTTGAAGGCAATTGAGTTTAAATGCCCAAGCTCGACCAGCTAACATAGCTTGATCATGTTACTAACGTACACACTGGACATGTCACAGCAAGCGTAGTGCACATTATTCTGCTGCTGCCGAGGATTTGTGCTTTCACAAAATATGCAGTATTCGATCGGCAGAAATTTATGTCTCAACGTGATCGAATTGCTATCCCAAACATACCTGATTTAAGTTCTTGAACATTCGACATCGTCGAAGAGTGGTATATATGTGGACAAACTGAGATCTCAGGTAAGGATGAGTGTTTTGAAAATTGCGCTACTTCCTGTAATGACGCTTGGGTCACCCTGGGTCATAGGTCAAGGGTCGTGATCAATGTCATTTCACACCTATTTCCAGAGGTGTTACTCACGCAAACGTATCCGTCAGATTCTAAAATTAACATGTGACGGTACTTAACGATTGATACCTAGAAGCACTGCTATAATTGTGGAGTATAATTTCACAGAGAACAGAGTAGGTAAGTTTGTTTTCTTCTGCACCAACGAACAGATTTGGAGAGGCCTGCTGAGTCACTGCACTCTTGTGAAGCAATCAAAGGGTCATAAAGCCGAACGTATTGTTTTCGAGAGTATATATTAGTATGTGACATTTATCAAATGTTCTTTTGGTTTCATCGATCTGTTTTTACGGTAGGCGGGGAGAAAATTCCGGTGGGTACCGGAAAATAAGTAGAGGGAGAGGAATACAAAGGGGCAGTTAGGAGCTTGAACTGTTATGGTGAGAGTGCCAACGAACAGACCATACATAGATGCTGGAGAGCAGAGGGCATCCTGTGTGGGAGGGAATATTTTTCGCATATTCTAGTGGGAGAACAGTTAGGAACGGCTTCACTTTCCCCTGCAAATTATAAGGTCAAGCCTCGAGGTCAAAAACATGTAAAATCAGTATCAGCTTATTAAGGAACCGTTGTGTGATATGATTTTGTAAAATTGACTGAATTTACCAGTTGGCTGCACCTGGAACTTAGAGACTGAAAGATTAAGTCGTGTATTGGTATCCACCAACTCCCTGCCCAGTGCACTTTAAGTGTTTGACTTAGTGGAGACCTATACTGAATCTTTCAGTCTATGGAATGTATAGATATCAAGATCCAATCACGGTCAGGAATGAACCATACCTGGTTCAGGATCTTGGCACAAATGTGGGTGGATGGTTTTGGGAGAGGAGTGCACAAAGTGAATTATGTAAAGAGTTTTAGTTCTGGGTACTGCTTTAGCAAAATCATAAAAGTTGAAACTAAAAAGAGTTGAATTCACTATAAGGTGTTGGACTTTGAGTACCTGTACATGTTTATGGGTGATCAAGAAACTTTAATCATATTCATATCTTGAATTCCATGGTACATCTGTATCACTTTCCCCATAGTAAAATAATAAAATTATATATTGGGTTCAAAGAGTTAGACAATTGAAAAAGCTCAGGCTTTGACAAAATTTCTCTTTTAGGATCGGCAGTAATTTGGAAACAGTGGACTTTAATGCTGGAAACAATGCATTTTCCTTTTAAGCCTTATTGTCATATGCATAGCAGGCCAATAACCAAACCGAGTAGATTGTATTTTAAGTGCAGTTCACTGTTTATCTCATGTTTTTTAAGATGATGAATTGCAACTCTGAAGGGTATGAGCTTCACTTTGCGTGTAGACAGCATGTATGAATAATACAACGATATCCAATTTTCTCTCAGCAAAAATTATTAATTCATATTACACTGCTTTGAGTTGTGTGCGTCTACATGAAAGGATGATCAGAGCATTTTGTATTATGCTTGAAACAGGATGTTGTACAGGTTAACATACACAGCAAAAAATATACACAATCATTACAACAATTATGCAAAAATTCATCTGACCAGGTATCCCAAGTGATTTTGAGCAGTTCGATCATCACAGTATATGCACAAGTGATAACAAGGACAAATATGAAGTCAACTGGTCAAAACAAAGTAGTATACATATCACTGGGCCGGGGATGGTGTATTACTATGAAATTTAACTTAATAGGGAATTCTGCTGAAAAATGTTTGGAGGGTTGTTTTTTCTCAGGCTGAAAGTCTGAATAAAATTACCATATTGCATGAGCCCCTAAATATAAATAATTACTGTTGAACAAAGTTCGCCGCACAGCTGACATATGTTCTTTGCATGCAGACAACTACGTGTAAGACTCACTGCAACAGACTGTTTTATGAAAGAACCAAAAGTTTGCATATGCTAATTTTACAACAGCTTTGCTCATCATTTTGTGTAGCAATTTTAGTCAATAAATCTGTAATTCCCTTCTGAAAGTGATAAATTTATAAATTCACGTTCTGGGTTACATAGACAGGTTCCAAATGTGGTGTATCAAGAATATAGCAGCCTTATTTTCACTTGTTAACAAATCAGATCAATTTATTTTTACAAACAATATACCACCATAATATAAGATCGATTTATTTTTACAAACAATATACCACCATAATATAATACAGGGCTCAAAATTAACTTTTTTCCCTGGTAGTCCACTTGGGCTACCATTTTCTGCCCGGTGAAAATGGCTGGTAGCCCATGCATATTTTAGTTCATGGGCATCTTTTTCATTAACCAGACAAGAAAAGGTTATTTTTCATGATTCTGCCAATGAAGTGAATTTTCTAGTCATTTGATGTGAAAACTAGCACACCTTTAAGGCGACACAGAAGGATTCAACGCGCGCGATTGCTAAGGCTGGCAGTGTTCCAAATGCACACTATTGCTCGTGAAAGTCATTCTATAATAGTTTTCTAGACACTATCGCCTCCTGCCTCCTGCTCTTGTGCAAATGTTTAAAAGCTTTCAAGAATTTTAAGAATAGGATTAAAAATTGTACGAAATAACAAAGTAGACATTTGCCGTTACAAAAGAGTGTTTTTTTCACGGTCGACAAAATCCATGCCTGGGACTGTAAAGGAGTATGTAATGTATCATTACGTAAAATTTCACGGGATTTTGAGCAAATTTTGAGTAGCTGAATCTTTTCAAAAACATACAGTGTTAATCTGCATGTCTATGACGTCACGCATTTCATGACCGACAACCATGCGTCTGCTCAAATTTGGTGTAATTGTTTTGCATCTTCGGGTCAATAAATGCACAAAAAGTCATATTTTCGTGGATTTTAACAAATTTTCCTTAGCAACCATTGCCTACATACTTGAATCCTTTGGTGTCGCCTTAATACCCAAGGAAATAGGTATAATCATGGATGTACACAAATAGTGTACAAAAAATGTGTACATCCATGGTTTGACTGCATTTAGCTTGTCCCAAAGTGACGGACTACACATGGCATGCCAAATACTGATTGAATTTCAGGTCCCAGCAATCTGAATAAAATCAGATCTAGAGTACGGCAACGTCTACTTACGCGTGTGCGGTATTCTCTTGCTGTCGCCTCTCAATACGTAGGCAACAGAAGTACCGCGTACGCATAAGTAGACGTCACCGTACTCTACATCTGATTTTAATCAGATTTAGGTTCCAAGCTTTGGTAGTCTGTGTGGGCTACCATTCCATTTCATGGATTTTGGTAGCCCCAGAGAAAAGTTCGTAGTCTGTGGATGCGGGATGCGGGACACAAATAGTATACAAAAAATGTTTACATCCATGGTTTGACTGCATTTAGCTAGTCCTAAAGTGATGGACCACATATTGCATGCCAAATACTGTAACACCTTAAATTTATCATATTTTGACCTTTTACCGACATCTATGATTTAATAACCTCACCACGTTGAAAGTACACGAGTGACCTCACGTGGAATGAACGTATGTCACGTGAAGTCAACGCGTGTTATAATTGTAGAATGAAATGTATAAAAGCCAATGATTTTAAGATTCGGGAGAGATTTTTCTGGTCAATCATTGTAACCTGAGTGCGGACTTGGTGCCGCTCTTCCTTTGAAATAAAGATCTGAAGTGGTGAGTACAACTGACTTCTTGGTGTGCGCTCCAGTTACTGAAAGTATTACGATTCCCCGTAGTACCTCTCAGCTGTTCGAGTGAATATTCCGACCACAACTATAAGTCAGGAAAAGTGAGTCGTAAAAATACTGACTGAATTTCAGGTCCCAGGCTTTGGTAGTCCGTGTGGGCTACCATTTCCTGGATTTTGGTAGCCCCAAAGAAGAGTTGGTAGTCTGTGGACGCAGGACTACCGCTAATTTCGAACCCTGTAATACCCACATGTAGTTGATTTGCCATAATGGCAAATATACGTGTATACTGCGTGACCTAAATAAGTGTTATTCTTCTTGGTCAATGTACCTGTCAGGTTATACTGCTCTTGCATCCCTGAATAACAATGGCTGATACCGCAGCAAATCATACAGTTGATCAATACATATCTGGAATGGTCTTGAGTGCAACCGGCGATGCCCTCGGTTACAGAAACGGCATTTGGGAATTTTGCCACAGTGGAGAGCAAATCCATGAAGACCTGAAGCAATTAGGTGGTCTGCAAAAAATCAAAGTCAAAGGTAAATACCCAAAACTGAATGTGATTGTCGTGTGAAGAAAATTATGAGTCATTATTTATGCTGCCACAGGAGGGAACAAAGCCAAGGAGAATCTCTGTCTCTTTCTCTCTCCATCTCTCTTTCTCTCCCCTATGAACTTTACCACATGGAGGAGATTGTTAGACCTTATTTATGTCATCCTCTCCTACCCCTCTATCTTTCATCCCCCACTCCCACCCAACATGAATGTTAACTTTCTTAAGATATTGTCATAAAGAAGTTTTTAAATTGTACTCATGATGAGATTAAGCTTTATTTCATTGTGCTGTATCTGATCATACTGGTACACTTATGAAATGTATTTCCCATTTTATTCCAATTACAGTACCTGATTGGATAATCAGCGATGACACAGTGTTACACATAGCCACTGCTGAAGGTATGAACTTCAATTTTTTCAGCAGCTACAACATCTGATTCAAAATTTATGTAGAACTTTAAAATTTTATCAGTATCTGGCTGTAGAGGTTCTCAGTGGGCGTATCACATTTCAATAAGACGGTTCCTGATATTCTTAGAGGGACGGTTTCTTCAACTTCTGACTTATTGCTTAAATGCTCAATACAGTGTGTATATGAATTTATGCCCCTTAAAATTGCATATTTTTGCCAGTTTGAAACAATATCGCTTGAAAAAGGGCAGGTTTTTTATCAGCCTTGTCCCAGGACAAATTAATTAGATACAGAACAAAGGACACACATCACACAAGAAGTAGATGTCAGCAAGCACTAATGTGAGAACCAGGGATTGAGCACTGCCACTCTAAATTATCCTATTTTGCATCAATAAATAAGATTCTTAGGATCACGTAAAATTGCTCAGAAACTTACAGCAGTTTTTGATAAATTTGAGGATTAAGTGGCACTGTGGTTTGCTCAACTTACGTTCTTAAGTCTTGTAATCTGAGCCAGAGAGTTTGAATGCATCGTAGAACTGGTCATCATACAGCATGGTGCATTGTATCAGCAGGACCTTTCCCACTCACAATGTACCAGACTACCAAAATTGGTATCATCAGAACGGTAACAAACCACAAGAGTGCGTTTCTTCAGTGCCAAAAATAGTAGTGAAACTTTGGATTCTTCAAAAATCCATTCCTGTTTTCTCAGCATACCATTTCCCTTTCTAATTACAAGGTTTAACCCTTTCACCACTATCGTTTTTCCCAAATCCATTGTTTTCTATGGTAAAGTTGGAGCTGTACACAGGGAACTGGGGGTGAAAGGGTTAATATCATTACAAAACAATAAATGCCAGTTTTATCGCTGGCTTGGTGTTTGTCACTGTCAGCAAGGCAGTAGGTGGTATTTGTATACAGTGGGACAGAGAGCCAAACTACATCAAAGGGAGAAATGTGAGCACTTTGCACCTTCGATGACAGAACTTTTCAAATCTGCCCTGGAAAACAATGCCAGGATATTTTTCAATAATGTTAAAGACTTTGTGTAGGAAGACATGCCTGTAAGTGAATTTAAACAGCCAAATCAGGTGACAGGTTTCGCCTTCAGAAACACCCACTTGACACGTGCAAACATTTGACCCCCAGCGGCAATAGTCATCTTAAGATTCGTTGTTTTAGGCTTTTCTGTGACATTTCCCTTCTAACTCATATTTTGTGATAATCATGAGTTATCATCACCTTAGTGTGCCTTTTTCTCGTCTGTTTTCATCGTAGCCTTGGCAACAGGTAAACCTGTTGGAGATGAACTTTTTTCTACGATAGCTGAGAATTATAAGAAGGCCTGTGTACTGGATATGAGAGACCGAGCACCAGGTAAGTGTATAGACTTGCTGCCACATCATGTAGATATGAATGAAAGGTGAAGGAGTCAGGTAACCAATCCTTCATGAACCAAAATACCAGTAGTTTACTCAGTAAGCACCTGATATACAATGTATACAACCTACAGAGCACCGGTTCTTTACATCTAAAAGTATGTTGTTTTTATTTGCTGTGTTATGAAAAATCTCAAGGTTGATATTATTGATAGGATTCTGCTCCAGTATATGCTTGATATTGAGAAGATGATGTTGCTTGGAAACAAGAAATGTACCAGTGTCTGTTTCATTATGACATCCAATTCCATTACTGAGAGACTTTGGTTTAAATTTGTCTTACATTTGCCATGTTTTGGAATTGAAAATATCATGAATGGATCTATCTGCAATGTCTGCAGTCTCAGTGTCTCAGATATTCAGTCTCAAGAACGGGACCATTTCACCAGACCTTTAAGCTAAATCAGTAACTCATAAGATGGTCCCCTCTGGTGCAAGTAAATTTAACGTATTACAAATACAAGAGTAGAAATTTCGAGAAATTGCATAGTTGACTCAAAGGGTTTGTTAGTAATGGAAGGCACTCTGTTAGTAAGGTAGACTGTCCACAGCTAGCTGCTTGTGCCATTCTGGCCTTTGATGGTCATCGCAGCTTGAAAGTTTTGCTGGGCACAAGCGAGTTCCTTGTATCTTTGGCACCTTCAGACTTCGGTTGTGGAGAAAAGCATAATCCAAAGCACTTGCCACAGTGGCTACGTCGGTATTTTTGGCAAAGAAGGCAAAAGGGACTGTCAAGAGTCTAGCTGTCAGGTCATGCACATTTACCGGAATTCTTGAACCTTTCATTTTCATACAAGCACTTATACCGGTATCTTAACATTTCAACATGTCAAGTATTTTCTGTTTCTTGATAGGTCTTACAACTACCTCAGCAGTGCATAAATTGAGACCTAATGTACCCAAAGGTTACACTATTCCATTCAACCCAAGGTAAGTACATGTAGTGAGCTGTACTAATGCTTGAAGCTCAAGTGGTAGAAATTTTTGATCTATTTTGGCGTCATATTGAGTTCTGTTTGTACAATATAATTTGCTAGTCCTATGCCGTCAAATTGATGTCAAAATGCTGTGTTCAATCGCTATGTGTGTAATATCTAATTATTGTTGACGTTAGAATTTTAGTCTTAAGGAGAATTTATTTGTCAACAATAACGCTGAACACTACACAACATACATTGTGCTGTATTTTGACATATCCCAGGGAGAATAATAAGAACCATTTTACCGAAAAAAATGATGAAAATATTGTCAAAATTTCCCATTATTTGTTCCTTTAAAAAGGCCCATTTATTTAATATATATTGAAGAATTCTTGAATTGAAAGAGGTGATATCCACTGTGAATGATTGTTCACATCCAAATTACATGCATTCTTTGGATAAAATAGCATTTGTGATAAACATTTGTGTCTCAGTGTAATGAGTTTAATGTGGATAACTTCAAAAAGCAGTGAGAGTCTTTGTGTGGTTTGAATATTGCCAATGAATGATTACAGAATCATATAAGTACGGAACACCTACATGGGTGCTGTACAATAATGCCGCTGGTGCCAGATTTATCCATGAAGACAGATGCCTCCTGCAAAGGGTTGGGGGGCATACACAAGGGAACAGAAATGGGGGTAAATGTGCGTGGAGCAAAGCAGAAATGTCACTCCACATAAATGCCCTAGAAGTCATTTACCAAGTCGGTCGAGAATCGTCACCTTCTACTGAGAATGGACAATACAACAGCAATATCGTATATAAACTAAATGGAGACACATGATCAAACCCATTAGTGACACTAGCAAAATATCTGTGGGAATGGTGCCTATATAACAAAAAGAATAACACTATTATATATCATGACAACACCCTTGCTGTTAATCAGGAAAGCAAAGATCTACAATCAGACATATACTGTAAGACACATCTTGACAAATCTGGGTTTATCACCAACGAGAAAAAGTCCCAATTTGTACCGCGTCAAGAGATAGCTTTTTGGTTTCTTAATAGACTCAACCACAATGATAATTTCTCTTCTGTCACACAAACAGAAGAGTCTAAAAGAAAATCGGGTTGCATTATCCTGTAAATGCATACTGTATAGGGGGAGGGGGTGAAGCAATTGCAACTAATACGTACATTTTGTCTTTGAGTCATTTCTTGGAAAGATAATAGGTCATCAATCATGATACACATCATGGTAAGAAGCTGTGTCTAGACTGTTTTCTTTAGGGTGTGTCGATGAAACCTCTGTTCATTTTAAATACATGTACCTTCAGTCTCAGTTGCAGTCACGTTTGTTGTGTTCCTGAGTGAAATAAATGACAAATCTAGCTTTGAGAATACTTTCTATCACAACACCTAATCTGGAGATGATGTTTTTTATTTTGATTTCAGGGGTGGAGGATGTGGGGCAGCAATGAGAGCCATGTGTATTGGGTTGCGCTTTCCAAGACAAGAACAGCTCTCTGAGTTGATAAGTGTCGGCATAGAGAGTGGACGAATGACGCACCATCACCCAACTGGATTTCTTGGCAGCTTAACCTCAGCTTTGTTCACATCATACGCCGTACAAGGAAAACCAGGTTAGGAAGGACGTGAATTATTCTGTAGATCCAGAATTATTTTTTTCATTTGTGCTGTGTATAAATCAGACCAGTGAAGATGAAGGTGTCGCATTGACTAATTTTGTTTTATCATTTTAGTTATCGAATGGGGTGCTGGGTTACTTGAAACACTTCCAAAAGCCATGGAATATATCAAATCAGTTGGAAGACATGTGGAAGACAATATCCAACAGTGGTAATGTTGATGTGGTTTTCACTGTATAGATACTGTGACTCCTAAAAAATTGGGATTTTATTTCACATATTTATGATTGATGTTCACCTTGCCAAAATGTTTTATCAACTAGCACAAGTTCAGTTTCAATGAACCTGTATTCGACAATAGTGCACGTTGACTTTCATATTTATGCATTAATTATGCAAAATTTGAACTTCATTTTGTGAGTTATAGCCATGCATTAATGCATTCAACACAAGCTGTATTTGATGCTTTATTGAAAGTAATAGTTAACCAAAAAGTAATAATAATTTACAAAAAGTATATAAAATTACCTCTACTTTCATCCAATTCAATGCATCTTGTTAAATTGTCATAGGAATCTGTGCTTCCTAGCAGTAAACACAAGTGCATATAGTAAGAGCTTTCTAAATTTGTGCAGAGCAGAGACTTGGAAAAATACAGTTCATGTGAAAAACAGTACCAGAGAAAGATTGGAATCAAAAGCAAAGATTCTTCGAGTTTACTGAATAATCTTTTTCACAAGAAAAGGTATCTGTAGACTTATTATGACAAGGGCTGATGAAGTGAATGATTGAAATTCTCTTCTCGTCTAATATGTATCAGTTGTTAGACTATTAAGTCTGTGTTGCTTCAGACTTACAGTTTACAGAGCCATATTCTACATTGTACTCTGCAGGTCATACTTTGTAGACCGTTGGACAGACTATCTGAAGCAGAGGAAGATTGAGGATGGCCAATCACAGCCAGACTTTCCAGAAAACTTTGGCGTCAAAGAGAGGGACGCCTTCTACAAATCACTCAGCTTTGCTGGATGGGGAGGGGCCAGCGGTCATGATGCACCCATGATTGCGTGAGTGCAAGTGTTTTGTTGAAATTTTTTCACTGCATGAAAGGAAGGTGTATCAGCATTATAATTTTGCCAGTAGAAATTTTATACGGTACATGTACTTGTAGATACTGGATTTATGAAAAGAACAATATCAGAAGAATATGTTGGCATATTTCTCAGAAAGTGACAACAATCTTCTGTAGTATACAGATGAACCAACATCGTGTCCAATATCTTGTGTCTGTCTCAGAACATTTTTACCATCTTCACGATTTCTAAAGTTTGATGATGTCGTAATTTTTCATTAGATATGATGCCCTGCTTGGTGCCGGTGATGACTGGACTGAGTTCTGCAGCCGTGCAATGTTTCACAGCGGAGACAGTGACTCAACTGCTGTGATTGGTGCATGTTGGTGGGGTGTTCTTTACGGCTTCCAGGGAGTTCCAGAAAACAACTACAAGGTAGGCATTGGGCCTTGCTTGGTAATCTAACATATTTGATAAGCCTTAACCTTTTTCACCACCAGAGTGTGATTTAGTGCCAATGTCTTCAATAGCAGCGGTGGCTCCATATACATGTAGTATGGGATGAAAGCAGCAGCGCATGTGCATTTGCCCGACAGGGAGTATGCACCAATCTACAGCACCAGAAAGATCACAGGGTCAATCTTTCCATGGCGGAAGAAAAATTGCTGCAAACTCAGGCAGGGCCACATATGATTTCATTTTTTTCAGTTAAATACAACATTGCCAAGAATTCTCAGTTGTATCATTGGGTTTCGAGTACATAAAGCACAGTTCAATAAACTGAATGCCGCTTTTTTATAAACTAATATTATGGAACCTTGTGTCCTCTCATGTAAACCTGTGGCGATGCTCAGAAGTGTATATCTAAAATTTACATATATGTATTAAGGTATCAGTGACTGCAACCTCTTATCAGTCAACTATTCATCTTGAGAATGATTGCTTAAATCATATCAAAAGCCAAAAGGCGGAACTTATCAACATAATCGTGCTTTTTATAATAATTTTTTTTTCAACTTTCAATATACTATGTACATTCCTACTCCTGGCCGATGAAAGTGGACATTTTTGTGATGATAATAATCATAGAAATTGCAACAATGAACCCACCTTCTCTTTCTATATCAATGAAAGAGTAATTCAACAAAGAGTTTCAGCAGTTAGAAAGATATAGATTTGTATCAGAGTTGATAATGTAAATTAAAGTCCCAATAGCTGCAAATTTTATGCAGTATTTTCATCATTTTATTTTCAAACCGAAGTTGGTTAGTTCTAATGTGCTAAATGGAGGACATATATAAAATTATCACTGCTCGCTAAGTTTGACTATGCCTACGCATTTGAACAGGTTAAGTAATAAATGGGTGCCGCACTCGTAAAATGGTGCCCTCAAGGAAAAGTACAAAACTGCAGTATTTCCTGCATTGTGATCATAAAAGAAACAAGCATGATGGCATTTACTTGAATGCACAACACAGGATGGCCAACATTTTGTTGTTGTAATCTTTATTTTCTCTGTCACATGAGTTTAATTTTTTGAAAATGGCGGGAAACCTAAACTAATGTTACAATGTATGAATTTACGTGCCACTTTCAACACTTATGACAGTGATATACACTTTTTCAGTCTTTAATGGGTCTTATTCAAAGAACACTCTTGGAAAATGGGGAATATTTTGAGATCGGTTCATTACACATTTGCAGCTTTTGGGGCTTTAGTGGGTTTCATTGCACAATTAATACCACATCATCTTACCATGTTTTTCTTTTCTCTTCGATTTACAGCACGTAGAATATCATGATCGGATTGTAAAGCTGGCTGAGAAGTTGTTTGAGCTGAGTGGTTGACGCCAACAAGTAATTTAGTAGCTACATATACCATTGTAGACATAGATTACCCAAAAAAGTGATTGTAATATCAGTTAATGAAAACCAACATAATGGTGGGATATAATTTGATCAGGATGGAAATATTGATTGTCTAAGAAAGTGTCCATATTGTAATTACTTTGTGATGTGCAACTACTGTAATATTTCTTACCTTTCCAAGAAATGTACATGTAGTTGGTCATACTAGAAACTAGCAGTGTGTGCATCATCTTCGGTGAACTCCAAACTACACAGGAATCCAAACCAGGTAACTTATAGAGTGAAGGATTATTAGTTTTTTGAATCAGCAGAAATAGAAATGAAAATAATGGCAAAGTCGTACACTGGAAATCACTTTGCACAGCTGTGAATAAGATGAGCAAAACCACTGACATTATATCAAAAAATAGCATAGTTTAGTAGTACCGTATACTGGTAGTTCAGTAATCTTTAGTAGGAAGCTTGCCATATCACAAGCTGGCATTTCATTCAGAGGAAAAAATGAGGCTGTCGTCATTCAATTACTATCCAGATTAAAATATTGGTATGCAGGTTGAGAGGAGAAAGAATCATTGGAATTCAGACGTGCCATAATTTGTTCTTCTCATCTCTAATTCAAGTAGCAGTACAGAGATGTGTAATGACTTGTTGTAATGTATAAACAGGCCTTTGTGCTTTTTAGGTTTGTCCTTGGATCATTTTTAATTGACAATGATGGGACCACAATGTCTAATGTAAATATGTGAGGTAAATTTCCATATTGGACTGTGTGATACCACACTGTGGGGGTACCATGATGATGCTAAGAATGACAACACTACATGAAGTTGTGTCGCAAGCTTTCTCAAAGCAAAAAGATAATGCATTTTTTGTGGCTGTGCCAAACATATTCCTCCTCTGAGCAGCTGACTTTTTTCACTTTCTGAAGTAATTGGTTAAAGTTACAAATCCACGCAGTAAGTTACACACATCTTCCAGGCCATTTATTGGGCATTTTCTTATTCAATCATGCTTTTCTCTTCATGCAATGTTAGTGTGTAATTTGACATAAAAATTTATTCAAATTACACTGCTAGCAGCTGAACTACATGTAGAAAAATCAATCACAGCAAGATAGAACGTGAAATCGCAAAACTTTGCTGTTTTGCTAGTTTCTGTATGCAGATTCAGTAACAAACACGAATAGAATCACACATGGAAGCGTTTTTGGTATCAGGATAAGCAGTTTCCAAAGCCATTTTATGTGCAAATCTCAACACAAGATCTTTCGAAAATTTATGGTCAAAGTACTGAAAATAATCAAGATGTACGTGAAGGCCACTGAAATAGCTCTGAATAGTGCAATCACCTCATCATTTCACACACTACTCTTGATTTGCAATTCTTTTTAACACTGACTTACTGCATAGAGTTGTAACTATCTGGCTAATAACATGCCGTCCCAGACATCTCAATCAGAAAAATTTAAAGCAATATTGTCTGTGATGGAAATTTTATAATAAAAAGTTGGAGAATAAGTGGTTTTGAGGCTGGATGTTTTAACAGTGTAGATACAATGTAGATACCACTTTGTTGAAGTAAAGAGCAAGCCATTTTCATTATTTGGAAAAAAAAACCACTTAAACTGAGAGATATTGATTCATAATTTTATTCACTCAAGGCACACATGGAAGTACAGCTTTCTGTACAAAAATATCAAAAACTTGAGACACTGAATCAATCTTACCAAACACAAATCAAGGCCATGCAGGAACTGCTGGTAAAGTTTATTGCATAGATTTATAGAGACAGCCTGCCAAATGGGTGACTTACACATCATTATACATATCTATGTACTTTTAGTCTTCAAAAGTAAGGCACTGCATCGTCATGTTTTTATAGAAGGGGATGGAAGGATTTGCAGCATCTCTGTAAATGTAACTTGTTTTTACATTACATCTCTTTTGTCTTTTATATTCGACTTGTGACAATGCAGCAGATAAAATTTTTGTGTCATTTACAACAAATTCAACAAATGCGTACAACTTAATATGCATGCACAAGTCATTCCATGAGCTATTGTTATTCGTCAAGGTGAGCACGGTGAAAATATTTCTAATGTAGAAAAAGTTACCAAAGCATTCATTTTGATATGTGGGATACTGCATGTCTTGATCTACCAGTCAATTTCTGTAATGAATGTTTTAATAAAGTTAAACAATTTTGTTATGATATGTAATAATGCTGATATAAGATCAATTTCATGATTTTTTTTTTCTAGTCGTGTTAAGCAAATATGGACGGCAATATGGGGTCAAACTTCATGAAACCCCACGTATCTCTGACTCAGTATCTGCAAACACCTGATATCTATACTTGTTTTGAATAATGTTCCACATGTTTAGTCAACCAATGTTCTCATTTAAAATGATGTGAAACCATGCTGTGCTGATGATAGGGTGAAATGGGATAAATCTCACATCTATGCAAATGTTGTTGAACATGTTTCAGTAAATCAAAACGATTCGACAAATGAAATTCAGCTAGTTTACCCTGTTACCCGCGTTTCCTTTGTATGGCAAGTACAACCTAGCCAATTCAGAGAAGGAAAAAAAAAATTGTTACGGTTATTAGAATAAGTCTGTTACGTTTTGCTAGAGGGCACCATAGATTCTACCCACACACACACTAAATTTGACAGATATATAATATATGTTATCATTATTTACAAATGGTCAACAGCCCTTTGAGTAAGCTGCATTTCAAAGCCATTCATCAAGGCAATAATGTGATACCTGAGGAGTTCACATACACCAAAAATCACAATGCCAAATTGTCACAAATTTATCATGAAAAGTCATGTGGATTTGATACATGATTTGCAAAACACTAAATTAGGGTTTACCACTCAGTTTCGAGTCACAATGTACTGGTATGAATTATCAGTGCAGTGTATCAATCATGTCCCATTGCTGTGGCAAATTTTCTTTCATACGTCATCATAATCAGTAGATTATTCAACATATCTACTTTTCCTAATCACTAAATACTTGTATTTTCAATTTCACTCCAGAGAAAGATCTTCATGTAGATTGTATATTGGTGTGTTCCCAACAAGCATGATTGCATACACTTTTAGGAGTCTCTATCGCCTGTACGATGCCACCATCCAACAGCCTCCTTACCTATTTCACATTAGTTAATTCCAGAGTAGCTGGTCCTTTGGGACAACTGCTGAAGCATCTGACCTAAAGGACCAGCCATGCCTATCTCAACTCCCCCACCCATGCAACTGCAGAATAATCAAGTTTTTTCATTACATCAAAGACAATATCAAAGATGTGTTAACCACACCAGATTGTACGTGTCTTAGAGAGATCTGTGTGTGCAAAGCTTTGGTGATATTCACTGCTACAGTTACATGTATGGGTCAGGTTGCCCAAGTTTTCCAAAATTCATGTAACCCGGTAATCATACTTTTTTCAATGGTCTGAGTATCATGATACTGGTTAAAAAATCAATTTTGTTAGCATTCTGAAAGAGTCTAATTTGAGTTGTTATTCTTTCTCTTAATGCATGTATTTGTACAGTTCATTGTTTTCTCTGATGTCTCTTTGCCTGGAAACATGTATATTTTGAAATACTTTGCCTGAGTAAGAAACATTCAAAGTCTCAAAACAGTGAGTGATAAATAAATTAAAATCCTATGATTGTTGACACATTCAGGTCCTGCAGTTTTGAGACTTCAAATGCATCTTTTAATACAGTATCACACATAACTTGCGGCTACATGCCCTTGTTATAGAAGTTCCAGAACTCGTCATCCTTGGCAGGCGGGGTTGGCTCGGGTGGTGGAGCAGGTGGCGGCACCGGTTCAGAGGCTGGAGCGGGCGACGACTTCTCCTTTGGCGGTGGTTTTGGTTTTTTAGGCTTGGGTTTGGGTTTTTGTGGTTCGGGAGGGGCCTTCTCGCGTTTCTGGTTTCTGTCCCAGTTGGCTTCGAGTTTCACTTGTGAATTGAAATAATCACCCCAGGCTTGTTTCCTCTGTAGTTCCAGTACATTGCTCTCGGCCCATTTACCTGAGGAGGGCAAATACAGAAACAGTTCATGATGACATTGAGATATGCAATTTGTGTGTTTGTTGATACAAAGACTCTACAGAGGAAAAGATGCTTGCAGACTCTTTGCAGTATAGTTCCATTATGAAAATCTGGCTGCAGGGTGAGTGAGTGAGAAAGAAGAGAGGATCAAAACAAACAAATACATATAATGATTTTTCTTCTTTTAAAAAGTATGTGGAACTACTGTTGTTTTAGACTTACTCTTGACTTACTATACATTTGCAAGAAAATTATCACTTGAATGTTCTATAAGCAAGTACAAATAATTGGCATAGTTTGGTTGCCTAATTCCATTATTTCTTCAGTAAACTCTTGTCCGTATACATTTATGGAGTAGTTTGCTGTAGATTTCATTGGATGATTGAAAAGTTTCTGGTTCAGCCTCTGTTTATTCAAGGATACTGCGACCAAATCACAAAAGCTCTAAATGTGATGGATAGACAAGAAAAGAAAATGACGTATGTGAAGATAAAAGTTGAGAATGCAACCTTGTAATCTAAGCAACTAGAAAGAAAAAAACAACAACGTATTGTGTCTCATAAAGAACTGTGTCTTTTGAGTTGTTTCTACTTCACTGAAAGGATGGACCAAGCTTAAACGTTATGTATTGTCATCAGCGTTACAATCAATACAGAGAATTCTTCGTCAGATCTAAAACCTATTGTCAGATGTTTGTAAGAAAGCCATGTAAACCGTAGAACAAGAAAGAAATTGATTAACTTTGAATGACAAGAACTAGATTGTTACTATCTGAAAGACATGTTGCAGTTTACTTTAGTTTATTAACCTGAGTGATTTCAAATTCGTTTTTGCATCTTTGTTGAAAAAACGTACATATTTCCATTGAAGACTAACAAATCAGTCGGAAGAGTTAGCAGCTAGCAAACATTGCTCTAATAGAAGCCAAATAGTTGAGAAGTTGTAAACTTGTGCAAAACAGAGAGAAAGAGAAAAGTGCACGTAATTTCATCTGGTTGGAGAAATATGACACGTACATTGATCGATATCATTCTTTGCTAGGTTTAGCCATGACTTCATCCCAAGCTTTCTTCATTCGGTCTCTAATCACATTATCTTCATTCCACCTGCCTAATTATGCAAAAGAAGAGAATAATATGCAAACCTGAGTTTTTTTTCTTTCAATTTTTTTTTGTTTTTGTTGTGTGAAATTAAACACTTTCAGCACAGAACTGTAGAAAAGGAATTTGATGCTGTTCCATTGTCAGACATTGTGTACATCTGATCAGTAAACCCAGATTCAAATGTGTCCCCCTCTTTTGTCCTCAGGAACGCAGTAAAAAACTGGCATTGTTCAGCAACTTTCAAGCATTCCTCATATGACAGCTAGGTTATGGACACAAAAGCATGCAACAAGTCTGGAAATAATCCACAGATGGCTTAGTAATGTTAGCATTAACACCGCACAACCTTTGACGTTGTTGGTATTCAATCATAATGCATACCTGGGTTGTACTTTGGTGATGGGGGACAACAAAGGCACAAAAGGCAGTACGGGTTGATTGTAAGTTTTTAGTTCTGTCGTTTATTTTAAGTAGAAATGAATAACCTTTAATCAACTGGACTGCTCCCTCATAACAAATAACTGACTTCACTCATGACAGACCTGAACCGTACAAAGAGCAGTGACCTGGCTTTTTGTACAAGCGTCACTGTGTTTTGGTGGCAGTGGTTTTTGTAGTGTTTTCTCCCATTTTTCGCTTGTCTCTCTGTTTCATTTTTTAAAGAATTTTCTGCACTGCTGCACAGTTCTGATTGCTATTTCTAGTTGCTTAGATTACATTTATTTCTCTTTTGTGATTGGAGATACAGGAAGGTTGTACACAGTCATGTGAGTGTATGACAGGCTCTGTGGACTGTTGTGGAGTCAAGGAATCATAAAGACCAAACAGTTGAAATCAATCGGGTATAAAAAGTGCTTGTTATTCTTGTCTTATTATTATTATAAGGATGTGGTCCCATTTGCTGTTCATGCAGAAAACAAATTAATTTAAATTTATTAGTTGAATGAGGGTTATACAAGGGTTGTTTATGTGTCAGTAGTGTTAAGGGAATTGGAAAACAGACATGGAGTAAACATAGGGAGGATTGGTGATAAAATGTGGCTAAATCACAGTGTTTCAAATCATCCTTTTAGTCTCCAGTGTTATGTAAAGAAAATAAAAAAAAACTTACTATCTTCATTTCTCAGTATGGCAAACTTGGGAGGATATTGGCGTTCAGCTGCTTTGAATACATCTTCAGTGTAGGAGTCTGTGTTCAGACTGCGTATCTCGTTCAGTGGAACACCTGAGAAGTGGTCGTATCGTAAGTGGTTGCTCAGTGCTTGGTAACCTTGGCTGGTTTGCACCAGCTTTCTGTCTGACTCGACCTCGTTCTGTGTTCTGGGTTTCCTCACTGGTGTCCGCATGCCTTCCACTCCCTCTGATATTTGCTTCTCATCCCCAACTAAGTCGGCCATTATTTGTGTGCCGTATCTGTGACGGATGTTGGCTGGGACGTGACCATTTGTTTGTGAATGTGCTCTCCTTGGTGCCTGTTTATTAGACTGTGTAATTGGAGAGTAGTATTCTCCTTGTCCTGGATTGGCTGATACCCCGATTCCGGTTCTGCTGTTTCCACTATATGCTAATCTTCCGCTCTTTCCGAGTGCATGCCCGGTATGTTTATAGCCAGAATTATCCCGAAGTCTTGGATTCCGGTAGGAGTCATAATTGTAATCACCCCTGCCCCCTAACCCAACATTGTTAAACAGTTCTGGGTGAGCTATATCAGTAGCAGATAATTTGACGTCAGTTTTATATGGGTTTGCATCTGTGATGTGCGCTGGTTTGAACGGCTCCCTCACCTGGTGAGATCCCAGCGTATGAGGATCGGGGTTGAAGAACAACGCATTCTGTTCCACTTCCCTAAGTTTTTCCTTTGCATGACTAGTTGATTGCCACTGTTTCTTATAATCAACTTGACTTTCAAAAAGTCTTTCTGAATCACCAGGCTGTTGGTATTTCATCAATTTCTCTAGTCCTACTGGTCCCCTTTTCTTGGGCGTTTGCTTGATGGGTGTTGTTCTTCCTGGAGTATCTCCGTCTCTTTTGATTTCTACATTGGTTCCAAACAACGTCCTAGGAGCTACAGCCTTCGAACGCTTTGCTTTCAAGTCCATGTAAGTTTTAGCAGCCATGTTCAAAGAAGTTGGACGCGTTTAACTTTGAAGTTTCTAACTTATATCAACAGGTGGTCACTGGCGCTCAATGATAAACTGTCCATTCTACCTGTCTTCCTTGGTTAAACTGGTGTAGCCATAGCAGACCCGTATTCGATATTCTGACAACAGTGAATAATAAAAACGATCACACTCGAACTTAGCAAAAAATTTCCTCAAGGGGTTAAGCAACCAAGTGCAAATATGGAGGTGGCACATAGACGTGACATATGTACTACATAGGCATGACTACATTGACAGAAAGTATGAGAATAAATGAAAAAAGTGATGACGCTTGTTCTCTCTCTCTCTTTCTCTCAGCTAATAATCATATACTTATGTGCAAACGAGTAACGTTTTTCATTAAAATCTCCAATGTAATACGATTTATCGGTAGACGTAAACTCTGATACTTTTGTGGTCGCAAGGGAACTGCATCGCCCAATCTAAGCGGGCATGCATTAGTTTACACACCCCAGTTTCAGAGAGCATGAATTATTGAAAAGAACTGAGTTTCATCGAAATATTACCCGTGGACAGGTAAAACACGAGACAACTGGAATTACAATTGGATTAAATCTTCCACTTATCAAAATGGTGTGTACCTAAGATTCTTTCTATCTACTCACCAAGATATGTCTATTACCTTTCGGCGATAACGGGTTAGCTATGCTGCACAGTGTCGCAGTCTGAGCAGGGCTGAGTGTCAAGCTGGCTGCTAAGCTCAAGTCAGCGTACGCGGTTGCTAAGGCCGTCCTCGTATGGAAACAAGGGCCGGGAAAATACACACATCTAAACATCACTCTGATATTTTTTTATATCAGATAACAGTTTGTAGTATCAATGTTAAGTATATTTTACATAATGACTGTCTATTGTATCATGAGGTATGTATTCTAGAATGTTTCTTATGTATGCCAGTCAGAACGTAATTCTTATTATTTTGTACGATCTTATTATTTTGTACGAGGTCATGAAACACACCTTTTGCAACGTCACAGATATGAGGACGAAAAGCGGAAATGACGTTTTAGTCATTCCGATCATCTGGATAGCAGCATCAACATAACTGTTCCCCTGCGTAAAGGTAAGGAACTCGGAACGGGTAAACCCTATGTATGCTGTTGCAGTAAAACATAGCAAGTGTTAACCTACAAATAAACGGCAAGTAGACCGAAACCACCCCTTCTACCGAAGCCGAACAAGTGATCATCGCCGCGTTCGTTCGCACGCAGCAGCACTTGACCGTCTCAGTCATATCAGTCTCAGTCATCATATCAGTGTAGCCCAGACTCTCCCACAGGCTCACGGCCCTCGTTCGCTACACATGCAGCTCTTCCTAGCAAGTGAAGCTGACTGAGCCAGCTAGGCTAACGTGTCGCCAGTTTCGCCGGCTCGCTTAGCCGAGCAACGGAGGGACAGTGGCTGAGCGGTGCTCGGCTTGCATAAGTCTTGGCCGTCGAGGGGCTGTGAGACTGAGTCCAAGTGCAGCCATGCCATTGACTCGAGCTCTAGGCCTGGAGTACCGGGGTCGACCATGGATGTAAAAAATAGATTTTACATCCATGGGTCGACTTATACCAGCGCTTCCACCCGTGTAGCATGCATATTATCAGTAGTACTAGTAGACATTCGTCCCAATAACTGTATAGTTAGCAACTACCTAATACGTTCACAAGTAACTTAGCAAATGCTTCAAATTTCCAAAGAAAAGTCGTGGAAAGTAGTGATTCTTGATTTTGGATAGTTTGCATAAATTTGAAAATTGCGTAACCATAAAACATTGGCTCGGCAGCCAATTTCGAGCACACCACAGAGTAATTTAGCTACAGTACAGTAGTTGGACGTTTTGCCTGGGCGTTTGGGTCGGACCGAACACCCAGTCAAAACCTCAAGCTACTGTACTGCAGCTAGGAGTGATCATAAAGCTACGGATTGAAGTTAGCAATTCCTAATACCATGGAGTTTTTTGCTATTATATAAGGCCCTGATATTTTCAAATGGATAAAAAATATCCATTGTGAAATCTCACTGAAACGGTTGTAATTTGTAATTTAATTCTCTGTTGCATTTGTGTACTTATGTGCGGTTACGACAGTTGCGAGTTACGTAATATTTGGCAGAAATATTAAAGAAACGAGGATGGACCATTCTAATACATTCACATGTAATAGCAGAACACAATTTGAAAATTGCGTAACCATAAAACATTGCCTCAGCAGCCACTCCTTTCAAACACACCATGGAGTGATCATATAGCTACGGATTGCAGCAAAACTAAACATCGGTGACACTTGGATTAGTCTCGAGTCACAAACTTTACATGCACTGACTGTTGTTAACAAGGCATATCAACTAAGCAGGCAATGATTTCAGGGAGCAGAATTAGTTAAAAGGAACAAGAAAGATTGCTATGAAGGTCACCATTTCACACATTTTTTAGGAAGATTATTGATCCATCAGAGGTAGAGTTGTATACGGAATGGTACACAGTCCGGGTCAGCTCCAAAATTGGAGACTCATTATGATAATGTATTCCGGCATTCAGCCAATCATCGACCAGATTACATCATTAATAAAGTACAGGTCACGCTGGGTCACAAATTACCCACCAAGTGTGATCGGCAGTTTTGGGCCGCTTATTAAGCCCCTGTCTTGTGAATTTCGACGAATTTCGACAGTCAACATAATCCACGTGTTCTGCAGAAGGTCATGTCCAAAAAGGAGTCCAATTAGTAAACAAATATTCGAAATATTGACGATTCGTTTCTACCCCCAGTTTATCGATTTCGCTCAAGTACCGAGAATCATTTTGTGGATGTTCGTCATCTCTATTAGAAATACTGTTATAAAGGTTATTTGTGTAGGTACGCGTATAACATTTTGCAAGAAAGAAGAGCAATGTCAGAGCTTTAAAACGATACCTGTTTTGTAGTTGTCAAACGCAGACTAAAAATGGTACGCGATTTTGAAAATGTGTTGACAGAGTGGCCACACAACTGTTCCCCATACGGTAGAATTTGTATCGCTGCCATCTCCGATACAAATGGGGTATTCTGAACGATCTGTGTAGGTACACGATTTATATTTCGCAGGACTTCAAGCAAGAGTCTAAGAATCACAGCGATATATGGGGTTTGGTTGTCTTAGCCAGAATAAAACTGGTACGCGATTTTGAAATTGTGTTTTGACAGAGTGGCCACACAACTGTTCGACATTATGACAGAATACGGCGCGGGAGTTCGACACAGTATGGCGTACGTAACGAAGGACGCATGTGGAGGTTGCCAGGAAACACAAATTTTACTGATGGCGCGCTGGCCGCTGATTGGCTAATGAGAGGGGGAAAATATTATGGTATAGCGTCTCCAATTTTGGAGCTGACCCGGACTGGTACAAGAGACAGCCTGATATATAACTTGAATATTTTTGGCTCTGCAAACTTACATGTAGACCTTGTACTACAACTTTTAGTGAACAAGCACATTTGGATCAATTAATCAATAATTTCTGAGTTTGAACATTGTGAAGCTCATAAAGAATATAACTTGGTAGTTATGACAAATCATAGTCCCTTGACACTGTTACACCTGCTGGTGGTGGCAATACTGTAGACAACTTAATACTGGTATGTTGACATGCATGACTTTTCCATGAAAATATTTAGAATAATTCACATGTTTCGTTGAGCAGAGTAACGTTTCAATGCACCATGGCAAATACATTCAGCACTGTAACACTTTTTCATAATTTTTCAAAAGGAAAATATTTGGATAACTTAATTCTACAGCATGAGCATTGTGTAAGAAAATGGGCTGCTAACAGGGGTTGATCAAACACACATTTCTTCAGCAACTACATCTCTCAATAATCAAATGGGTGCTCGCTAATTACTGCGTGCTTTTTTAAACTCACTCCAATTGTTGTATATTACTTGACCCATTTACCACCATGGTTTGATCTACTCTCTATGTTTTCTGTTCAACTTCTATCCGCAAAGATACTGGTACCTTCCATTGAAATTATTTTTTCTAATTTTTACGTAAATCAAACAAAGAGTGCATCCCATATACTTATTCACCGATTTAATTTCAATGTCAGTAATTAATGTGTTCTTATGTAATATGTAATGTGCATTTTAACATGATTTCAGTCAAGTTTTTCAGGCATACATGTACATGATTTATAAAAAAATGTAGTGAAAATAATTCAGATGCTTTTATAATAAGTGTCAGATGATTTAATCACCCTCTAATTGTCAGTTGTTTCTGATGGTGATGATGTGTCAATAATATTGTACAAATCTACAACTGTCTAATCAGTAATTTCTGTTGTGACATCATGTGTACTTATAATTCTATCAGCTGTCAATTGTCATTTCTTATACCCAAGATGTATAACTCTATCACCTTCCAACTGTCAGTCACTGCTGTTGCTGGTAATGTGTTAATAATCATATTATGGTATTATCCGTTTTAATTTATGCTTCTTGACTGCATTAAGGATACATGTAGCTGTGATAATAGCTTGTTATTCTACTGACTGAAATAGGATGAGTGGCTGTTTTCCAGTGTCTTCCTAAGCTCTGCTTACAGGCATACTTAGAACTGGGATGACATAATGTCTGGTGTGCAACTAACAATAAGTGTTAAGGAGACATGATGCGTCTCAGGAAGCAGCTTAGTTTAGTGGAGCTACTTGCTGGTCAATGACTTTGATATCCCTCTGTTGGTGAGATATAATGCGATAAAAATGTCGATTCCTGACATCTTAGCAAAGAGTATGTCTTTATTAGCTTTTTCAGGTTGCGTTAGTCAACTTAGAAATTTGTACTTGACAGAGAAGTGTCCTGACAAGAAAGATATAGTATTGAAAGATGTCAGCTGTGCCCTTGAAAGACATCATCTAAGCTACTTCAACATGGCATTTTGACCAAAGTCAAAATGACATTCAGGCAACTGAAACTAGGCACAAAATTTACATTAGGTTTTCAGAAACAAAGTTGTGACTGCACTGGTAGGGCAGCAGATGGTACAAGCTATTACTTTAATTGATATCGAAAACGTTTTTGCGTTTCAGTTATATGAGCCGTGAGACTTATGACAGTGAAAGAAATGTCACTAATTTTGTGCAAAATTGCTGCTTTAAGGTAGTATTCACCTCAAAGGTGAAGACAAACTTTTGCTAAAATTTTCCTGAATGAAACTTTCATCCAAATCAAGAATAAAAATCAGGGGTCACCATGCAAAGATGGGAACTAGAGAAATAATTTACCTGATGTCTACTGATATTTGAAATTCAAAATGGCTGCCATCCCTGCGTTAACTTTATGGAAAAAATACAATTTTCAGTTTTCAAAAAAATATGACTTTGAAAATGTTTCTCCCTCCAAGAGCTTCAAAATTAGCCACCACAAGAGGTAGACCTGAAGAGTATTGGAAAAATTTGAGAGTCTGAATATATGTCCAGGAGGCTTGTTTTACAATATCAGTTTGAAAGCAGGTCATTCAAATGAATACTCATGAACACAAGTCAGCTGGCACGAAAGAAATCTAAAATTGCACAGTTTCACATTTCAGTTAATCAATACTCTTAATCTGTACTATTATTCTTATATACCGTGAAATACAATACGAGCAAATATGGTACATGTACACCTGAGGCACATTGGAACTAATTTACATGACATCAAACTTGATCATTTTACATACAGGTTAGGTTATGCATCAATGCAATTCATGACTTTATAACCTTTTGTTTCTGCTATCTATATCCTCAAAAGTCTTGATTTAAAACTAACATCTTATATTTCCGTGGATTCAAGGTTTAGAATTAAAATAAACAGTTAGGGGAAAAAAAGAATGTTAAGAAGGAATTTTCATCAAACCAGGAGGACTTGGGCAGAACTTGTCACTGTTATTAATTTCCATGAAATCTTTAGAAGTGTTCAGTTACCTTGTATGTCATTCACCGCAGTAAATAGAAGGTTGACTGTTACGTATGTATCATTGACACCTACAGCTTACAAGACTGACCTTTCTATGCATCTTGTTGATTACATATACCGGTGTCGGTAAATACGTTGAGGCCTCTTGGCACTGTGTGGGTTCACCGTTTGCAGCTAGTCTGTCAGTATTGTTTATAAATAATAAATGCAATGCAAAGAATTAACAACATATACAGGATAGTCATCAATCAGTAAATTGTATCATTTATTGATAAATAGGTGCCTCCATTCACAAAGGAATCATTTATGGATGTGGACAAGTTAGGTTCAGCCATGAACCAGTTCATGACTTAACCTTAATTGTGCATATACACAAACACACACTCACACAGTCAAACATATGCGTGCAATTTAGGTTAAGTTATGAATTAGTTGTGAATTTATTTCAGATATACACATAGTCAAATGTATGAAATTAAGACTAGACATGCAACATGGTTCAATAATACTTTAAAAATGGCAAAAATTGGATATACTGATGTCAGGGGTAATTCCGAGTGGTCCCCCTGACAAATACAACAACAATAAAATGAACAACAAATCTTTGATAAAGTAGTATCTGTTAGTGTTTCATTAAGCAATCTTGTAGACAGAGATTTCCGGTAAGCTTGGCAATTTCAACAATATTTTACCAATTTTTACTGGAACCATAGTTCAACAGTATTTGAAATGAATATATCAGGACTTACATCCTATGTAATGCTCTCTTGATTGATTTTATTTACTGGCATCTACTCACGTCTTTCCTGAGATAAACATTTTGCACTGAGATCAATCTTCCCTACATAAAGAATTAGGTTTCTCAAGGGTTCTTCCTTACATAGCTTTAGAGCAACAAGACCCCCAGTATTATGTTGATTTCTGAATTGTTTACTGTATGCCCAGTATACTTCAGTCTCGCAATATGTTTTGAACTTTTCATTTCAGAGCATGATGGCTTGTAGAGTTATTTGCATGTCAGCAGTGCGGAGCTGTACCAGCAAACTGCTTGTATCATCCTTGAGGAGACAAACCCCAGCCAGTGTGTACAGAGTGACAGATACCAATAGGTATGGAATTTAACTTTCAGTGATTTCATTCAAATTTTGATATATTCTAGAATTTTGCCTGGAGAGACATAAATTTGCCCACAACACCACAGCTTCCATTTGCCAAAAGCCTGATTTGCTGTTACAGTGCAGTATGGCCCTATGAAAATGACAAAAAAATATCTGTAGGTAATTGTATAGTCTTTAGGCCAAAAAATTGATTTGCCATCCTTGTGTTAGCTCCATAGGGGAAATCAAATTTGCAACATTCACAAAAACAAATCTATGAAAATGTGATGGACTAAATGAGCTTCTAAATGAGCCCCCAGGAGAGAGAGCCCAAAAAAGTATTGCAAAAGTTTTAGAGTCCAATTATCTTTCCCTTGGGTATATTCTAACATAAACTCACTTACATTGCTAGTTATCATATTTACTTTGTTCTCCAGATCAATATTTAACATATTTCTTTTGTCTGTCACTGTAAAAAATTGAGCAGAAGAAATTCTCAATTCAGGATTCTTGGACAGACAGGCATTCAATTGGTATATTCCAAATGTATATGTATATTTATATTCAATACATTTTCACTGGTTTTAGAGCAATGTACAACTTTTTAATATGATTTGGACAAGTTTTCATTAGGTCTGTTGGAACAAAAGTTCCAGCAACGTCAGCCACATAATGTAATTTAATGCTGTCTGGTTGACAGCATCAAGTCCTAGTTCCTGTGTTTAAGATGCATCATGCAACCAGCGTTCATATTTGATGCTGAAATTTCTTTCAAAACTGTAAAAGAGTGTAACAAACAACACAAAAATACTTCCCACAGAAATGTTACTGTATACAGTAGTACCCAAATGACTTGTATATCCTATATTTCTTTTTTCTTCTCATTGGAACTGATTTTGCTTGTGATTAGGAGAGCAGATATCAATATTGAGGTTGCCATGTGCATAGATTGAATAACGAAAAGCGAAAGAATATTAAATGCTTTCCTGGTTAAAAAAACTTCAGCATTTTAACAGTTGTTCAGAACCAAGTACATGGCGGTCAGTGTGAACAGATACATGTAACACACCATTAATTTTATCGGCAATCATTAAAAGTTTATATATTACTTTGTCATGTCGTCTTTTCATCAACTTCATTTCCTCCTGGTAGATGCAGTCACATCCCTGTAAGATGCTCCCTCCTACACACCAGCAGCTGCTACAGGAAGTCTTTCAATGTACAAGATAGTGAAGATTTCACAGAGAGGGTCATCAAAAGTGATGTTCCAACCATTGTTGATTTCCATGCAACGTAAGTTGACCAATATTCACCCATGTGTGGAGGTCCACTTTGGCAACATGAAACCAGGGTTATTCTTGGTTGGGTTTGTTCTTTAGTAAAATTCCTTCTTTTGGGTAAATTAGGGCATGGTTCTACTCATGAATGAACATCATTTACAAAAATTGCCTTAAAAGGAAGGGAAGGTCTTATACACAAGTAAGGGTTTACACTTGGAAGAATATACAGTAGGGCTGAACGTTTTAGCTCCCATTTGCTGAAAATCCATATTGCAATATGGGAGAGCCTATTTGTGTGTGGCTTTGTCCTTCAGGAAAATATAAGAACCATGTCATCTATTGACCTTGTGTTTGCTATGTGCTAGGAGGTGCATCATGGGGATTTTCTTCAAGTGGATGCTTTAGTATTAACAATGTGTAAAAAATATATAAAATGGTCAACAATAAAACGAATTATAGAACTACTGGTCAGCAGTGTTCCCTCTGAGGTTTCGAGAGGGTGCGCAACTTGAGATACGCCTGATTGCCTCACAGCTGGGTCCGTTCATGTATATGCTAATTTATTGAGGTACGTCACAATGTACAGTGAACGTTGGTGGCAACTGCGCCAGCAACGGGCGCTAAACTTGAAACGCGGAAGGAAAATCTACGCTGAGATCGCACATTTCGCCCTGAGTTATTGTTTCCAAAACTAATACCGATTGAAATGACAGACTTAAGTTGCGCAAAACATGAAAGTCCACTGCGAGAGCAGTCGAAGACACTGCTCAATTAGCGGGCAAATAAGCCTTAGCGGGAACACTGCTGGTCAGTACATCTAGTACTCAAAGGACAAGACATCAGTATTTACTTATAAAAAGTTTGTCAATGAATGTACACGTGTATTGTTTCAGTATGCAACTTAGAGATATTGACTCATACTCAGTTGAGCATATTTTTTACCTTGAATCATGCACTATGTAGGTCTATATACCAGTAGATACATGCAGTGGAGTCTATACAAATATGTTGAATAATCATTTTTTTCATTCATTCATTTATTCATTTATTCATTTCTTATTGGTCATTCTTGCATCCAGGTGGTGTGCGCCATGCAAAATCCTTGGGCCAAGACTTGAAAAAGTAATTGGAGAAAAAGAAGGCAAAGTGCAGCTGGCAAAAGTGGATATCGACGACAACACAGACCTGGCAATGGAATACGGTGTGTCAGCGGTGCCGACTGTCATAGCAATGAAGAACGGAGAAAAAGTCAATGAATTTATAGGTGTACAAGAAGATGACCAGTTGAAATCATTTGTGGATGGTCTATTGTGAGAGCTTTGAGTGTGACTAAACTAATGCTCATTATATTACCATGCCCTGTCAGTCGCATTTTAATTGGTCAAGCTGAACCATGTGACTGACCACAAATACACAGTAATGGTTGGTGTAAATGCCCGTGAATATGAATAATATCATAAACATTGTAACGTTTACAGCTAAAACGTAAATTGTGATTTTTACAAAGATCATACTGGTAATCAATCACAAATTAAAATGGAGCAGTTGTGGGCCAAGTTTAGACACCTTTTTCCAATGAATCTCCGGCTTTGCAAAATTTTTACAGCGTGCATGACAGTGCATCATCCTTACTGACAAGTTCGTGGGCCTGTTGTCTTTTGTGTGGGAAATTTTCGTAAATTTTTACAATTTTCTTGGGTTTGTTGACAATATAATGGAAATAACAGACTCCACACTGACCATTAACATTTATTTATGGGTGCGGGTGAGAGGAAAGCCAAAATTAACAGACTCAGCAAGCCTCGCCCGTTAATTTTGCGCTTTCATCTCGCCCTTGCCCATAAATAAACGTTAATGGTCAAGGGTCACCCGTTATTTCTATAGTATACGCATATTGGAAAGAGTTGTTGAGATACTTGTACTTTCCATGTTGGCAGAAAATCCACTTGGCCAGAGAATCAATCAAATGCAAATCAAACATATTATCCAATGCACAGTTTAATGTTACGACATCATTATTTTTAATTCTTATAACACTGTACAGAGCTAATAGACTGCTTTGTAAATAAACGCAACCCCTGTAATCGTACAATATTTTACATAACATTACTGAATAAAAAGGTATGAGTGTAATATAAAATATTTGATTCTCAGGATTTTGATTTGAAAATAAGTGTCATTCTGAAAATATACAGTATTTCTGTCCATGAAACTGTTGAGAATGTGTGTAGATTTGCTTGAGTGTCCTTTGAAGTGGATTGGAGTGGAATTTAACATATCTCTGATGGTATCTGTATCATATTCATATCTGTGGTGTACCGCAGGGTTGAAATCAGTCTGGTGTTTGATACTCGTCCATCACTTATGGTTGAGCAAGTTTGCAGAATATTTTGAAAGGTTTCCAGCTGACCAAGAATAATTTACTAACAAGGCCAGGAAGAAGAATTAAATTGTTCCTGGTAATCGCCGCTTCTACTTTAGCCAATTTGGACTTTTTTTTCTTAAAATTGAGGCAAATATATAATTCCTTGCTAAACCATGGGGTCAAAGTAAAATGAAAAAGTGCAAATGTGAGATCCCACCTTTAAGACATTAAAAAGACAATCCTGCAATTGTTTCATTTTTAGGGCAATTTTTGGTGTCTTCTGGGAGCAATGCGGAAATGCTTAGAATTCTTTATGTCAATGCTGTCATTATTGGTGATGCCACTATTATTATGGACAGTTTGTAAAATGTGGATTCCAAGTCATCAGTAGCAATCTATCTAGTTGGAGATTTTGATAGTTCCTAAAACGAAAGAAAAAAATTAAGCATGCTTCCTCTGTAGCTTTGCAAAAAAATCTGAGGAACAATAGTATTTTTCTCTCTCGGGCCTAATCGCCATTTTCATAATTTGAAATTGTTTGTTCGACACACTTTGACAATACTCCTTCATTTGGACACATTGGATCCACTTTTATACCTTGCTCTGTACACAAGGTAGCATTCAAAAATACACGTATATTGCAGTGTTTTCTTACCCTTGACTAGCAGCCCTACAGTGGAGAAATACTATGATTGGATGGCTTTTGTTGCTTCAAATGTATGTTTCTGTGAGGAACATTTGTACTTGAGTTAAAGGGATACAGTCGTCAGAACTGCGCTCAAAGGCCGTACGGGATCCATACAACCAATGCAAACACTGTATCCAAGGTACGATGGTGATTGATGAAAGTCAAAACATGTCTGTCATAATCTACCTTGTATAAGTTAAATGTTGCACCTATGATGATGAGGATCATCTAGATATCATGCACAAACTATGTTGTTTGTAAACAAGAAACTCGCACAGGTGCAGTTCTGAGGACTCTTTCCCTTTAAAACTTGCACAAAGAGAAGATCTTGAGAATGGTATTATGTTACTGAAGTGTAGATGCCAGCAGGTTTAGTTAGGCCTCACTAAGTTTATATCGTCTATCGCAGGAGGGGGCCAAAGTGTGTAACCAAGGTTGACAGAGTCAAGAGTCTGGTAAATGTCTAGCTGTTGTTTGAAGAATGAACACAAATCTCAACATCCCCCTCTCTAAAAAAAAGAAAGTACATCAGATTGAACAAAAGAAAATTATGCAAACTGAAAGCACACAAAGACAAACAAGCAATTTTTAAATGTCATACTGCTCGGTTAATTTTTCAGCTCACATATGATACATGTATATATTACAGTGCCAAAGAGAGAATATATGGTAGGTCAGCAGCGTCTGTATGTACTGGTATATGTGTATGTACCTATGTATGTGTGGATGTATGTCAGTCCACTTCAAAAACTCAAAAACCACAGCACCTATCATTCTAGGATTTGGTGTACAGGTGCACCCAGGGGTGGAAAGTGGATTTGTTCCAAGGAATGTGTCAGTGTCAAAAATATGCAAATGAGGTAAAAAAGGAAAAGTCCTGCAAATTCTAAAACTATGTAACCATATCTCAGATTTGGTTGAAACCTGGTATGCAGGTCCTTTAAGGTGACTGTAATTAGATTTGCTCAAATTGTGAATTTTTTTAAGTTTTAATTTTTTCAGCAATTTTTCCCATTTTTCAGTCAAAATCATTTGTCGTCTGAAACTACTCATCCCGTTGCTTTGAGATTTAGTATGCATGATCTTAGAGTTTGCCTCTGTCAGATTTGTTCAAATTGTATTTGTGGGGCTAATTTTCCCATTTTTGGTCAAAATATCATTTTCTCCCAAAGGTCTTGCTGGATTGCTTTGAAACTTGATGTGCATGATCCTAGGGTTGACCTCTACCAGATTTATTCAATTTGTGGTGAAATTTTCATATTTGCCTTTTTGGGGCAAGTTTTTCATTTTTGGTCAAAAGAATCAATTTCTCTGAAATCTTATTGCTTCGAAACTTTGTATGCATGTTCTTAGGGGTTAACTTGGTTGAGTATGTTCAAAATGTTACTACACATGCGATATCGTATTTTTGTGACAATTTTTGCCGTTTTTGGTTCAAAATATGCCAAATATCTCATTCTTAAATTCAAAAGCACAAAAACTTGAGAACCTCCGCATATTACACCTTTATATTTGGTATGTAGGTGCATACTAAATCGTAAATAGGAATTTATTTGAATGAATTTATCATTGGCAAAAGTGTGCTAAATAAAAAATAATGAACAGCAAAAGTATGACTTTGTGAAAATGTCAGTAACTGTGAGTCAGAACTTTATATGTTGGGATATTTTACAGAAACACAACAAATTCTCATCTTGTACTATAAAGTACAAGACGAGGTTTGCCCAGGAGGGATTTGCATGGACTAGATGTGCTGCATGAACCGGACACTTGTAAGCAGAATGAACTGAGAAGGAGAGAATAACCTCTATAGAAATACAACCCTTTGTACAGAGAGAAAAAGTTCACTCCCCATGCAATACCTTAGAGGGATACCCCTACCTAGACATTATAAATTGATATGGTGCAACAGATCATAGAGGATGTAATATATCTAGACATGATGTCATGACGTAGGGTTTTTAAATTCGCCCATGAGGAATTTCCATCGACTAAGTGTGCAGCATGAACCAAACACTAATGCGTCAAGTTTGTTCCAGGAGTACCAGACGGAACATCTCATGACTCTATTATCTTTCTATCGTGTTAGAGTTGCTCCAATCGTGTTCCTGCCGGGTGAGAGTTGCTGTAATCATAGTTCTCCCAATGACATTTTTTTATCAAAGACTGCTTCAAATAAAGTATATTAGTCATAGTTATCATGATAGTTTAATTGCTGTTTGTATATTTTATAGCGAAGCTTTTGCTCCGTATATTGGTAACATTAGGATCAAACTCTACGCGCTGTCTGTATGTCTGTATTGGGATACTCAACCTTGAGAACTGCAGAACTGCTGTGTGCATCAACTCAATATTTGGTGTGAAGATGCATTATGGGTACCCCGTTGTAGATGTTAATTTATTCAAATGAAAAATGTAAGTCCGAAAAATAATGCAAATGAGAAAATAACAAAAATTCGCGAGTCCAGGAAGTGCGGGTCAGATTGTTCTGATATTCCATTGACAAAGTGTATGCTTTTATTCATTTCGTAGCAGTATCTTATGTTTATGTTTTGTCGATTGTTTATCCCAAAATTTTCTTGCAAATAGTTTGTTTAATGTTTAGGCCTCTATAGATGTTCTCACATATATGCATTCAAATCATAATGAGTTGATCAATATTGCAATTTTTAGAATTTCGTTTGTCTTTTGGTAATGACGTTATTCAAGAACCACTTGCCTTATTACTTTTAAATTTGGCGAGAAGGTTTTTGTTGATGACCACACTGAAATTAATTCAGATAACATCAAATTAGCAAAAAGTCAATATCGTATTACATTTTCTTAATTTTAGTGATTTTATATGCAAGAACTTTCAGTTTACAGTATGGTGATTTAAGCATTAGGTATGATCTATTAGAACCTAGAAAAGCATAGGATTTCTATAAAATAAAGCCCCATGGGATTTACGTAAGCCACGGGTATAGGATTTTAGAAGGATTTCCTAGGACAGTTACGTTGGGAGGTATAAGGAGTCACATAGAAATCTTACATGCCCGTTGTATAGGACCGTATAGGGTTCTCTGGGGACTCCATGGATTGTATGGCACCTGGATGGGGGAAGCCTACTCAGGGCCTGCCGTACCTTTTGTTGGTTCCTCACGGACATCTGATACAGATTCCACAAAACTTGTGTGGGGTGCCCATATGAGCCCTGTGCAGGTATTTTAGGTACGTATATAGAGTCTGTATGCAGGGTTCCTGTATGGACCCTACTCGGGCCTCTAGATGATTATAATGTTCTTTAGCTGTCCTACACCGATCTTATGGCTTGCATAGGGCTCCTATAAGATTGTTTATAGAAGTTGCACAAGATCGCTCTAAGATTCCAACAGGAACCCTATATTGATATGTTTAAGGTTCGCATGGGATAGAACTCACGGTGTTGTTTTTAAACTAACTGGGATGAGACCGAATGTATTGTATAAATACTGGTCATATATTATATAAATAAAGGTCATATATATATATATATATATATATATATATATATATATATATATATATATATATATATATATATATATATATATACATACATATCTATGTATCTATGTATTGGAGCGAATATAATAGACACCACTTTTGTCTGTCGTTCATAATTAGTCACTTTCCAAATTTCAAATGGATGAATTATTCCAATTTAATATCAGAGAATTTCCCACTTTAAAAAAAACACCTGTCATTACCCGACATTCACGACATTTTGTCCGCAACCACACAGTTCGAACACAAGGTTATTGAGATCGAACCAAGCAACATGCAGAATGCTTATGTGTATGAAACGATATCAGAAGATGTATACGCGTTTATGGGCTGTTTAAATCGGCTTACATGTGGTGATCCATGCCAATAGCATGGCAAAAGATCTATATTAAACTCTCACCTTCTCAAAGACACAAGACCTATACTGGTAATCTGCTCCTAAATAAATAAGTACGAAAACACGAATAGCCTCAAGGGAGATTGTAACACCACACATCCAGTGTGAGGCACTTTGGTGAGAATTGTCATTATCGGATTGTACAGGCGATTTCTAAAGATCTGGGAAATGAAAACTCGTGACTTTTCTTAAAACATTAACGTCTCCCAACAGGCCTAAAGCAATAGAGTTCAAACCTTTCCTTGTCCTGTCTCGTGTATCAGACAAACACCGGTTCATTTTATAAGCGAAACACGAGTGAAACACTCATGAGACACTGCATACTGTTCAGCAGGCTTAACACATTTCGGATTTCGGCTATTTTCTGGCTAGCAGAAATTTTCGCTATTCCCACTTAGAACCTGGCCGGGTTTGACCAACCCCACACAACAACGGTCTACACGCATTGCAATCTGCTGAAATATTTCTATAAGTCCATATGTAACGAAAAGTGCAAAGCCTGTTTATGCGACCAATATATAATCCCATGAAATTTATCCGAGTTTGACCTCCACGTATAGCTCGCTTTTCGCGGAGCTGTGTAACTTTGAGCCAGTAGGAAGAAGTTATACGGGTCCACGAAAAACACTCGTATAGGATAATGTAAAAAAGACACCCTCTATATTATACGCCCTTTTTATCTTTAAATAAAATCACAAACTACACATAACTGCGATTTTATTAACGTGATATGGTGACTCTAGTACGCAAGACGTACCACTTTAATGTTGTCGAACTTAGGAAGTACAGGTATTTTCGCTTCTTGCCTTCGTCATGTTGTTCTCTGTTAAGGCAGTTCGCGCCTCGAAAGTGAAAGATTTTAAACTTTTGCTCAAACGCTCCTCAATGAAAATTTCAACTCTTCTCTCACCAACTCAGAACAGAAATCGGGGTTCACCGAACAAAATTTGGCACAAGGGAAACAAATTACCTAATATTTACCCATATTTAACATTCAAAATGGCCGCCGTCCCTGTGTTAATAGCTCTTTGGAGACAAATATAGTTTACGAGTTTCTAAAAACTAAGACGATGAAAACTTTTCTTACACCAAGAGCTTTAAAAATCAATGCGATCACACAAGCGGTAGACCACATAAGTATCTTGAAAAGAGTCCGAATGTCTGTCTCCGAGGCGCATTCTACCTTACAACCAAAGGGAGTCAAATTTTATTCTATGTTATCGTCCTCATGTCACCTACTGTCAATCTGCACCTCCGCTCACATAGCGTTTAATCGAACCCGGCACTAAATGTTCCATGTAGGCCAATACGAAAAAGTTTGCAACGAACTAAAAAAACGAGATTCTTGTAGAGTTCATGTGTACCACCGACCAGCAAACATCCAATGTCGTATCCTTACGATGGGCAGAACGCCGCCAGCAAAGTTTGTATCATTTGATCCGAGCGTCAAATAAGGTAATCCCTTCTCTGTCGCGTGTTTTCTTCAGAGGCGATCAAAATCTCTGAGCAGTCGATCCGCTATCAAAAGATTATTTCCCAAAGATCAGCTTGACACAATACAGCTCTAGACTCTGTCGGTGAATATTATCTCTGCCTTTAATCCTGTTTCATATGAATAATTGATATAAGGGTTAGGGTTTTAGACGATATCCAAAGGACTGACAAATATTTTATGTGATGTCGGTATTCCATCCCGTTTTTCTGAGCCGGATAAAATGTACAGGAACAAGATTTGGTCATTATTTGACACCCCCGTTTTATGGACTCGACATTACTTGCTGTTAGGCTGCTTCACAAATAACGGTTTGGGGAGGGGGGGGGGGGGGCTGAAAAAATTGCGATTGAAATCTCATTTTTTCAGATCCCTCCTCAATAACCTCATAACTTTTCAAGTCCCCACGTCTATATTATCAAAACCTGTCAAGCCCCCCCCCCCCCCTGCATTATCATATAGCCGAAAATTTATTTAGGGATGCACGCGAAGAAAAAATAGACATGTATTGGGCAGTCCTGCTCGCAGATGTTCAACACTACATGTTGTAAGCAGTTTGTAGAGCAATATACCTAAGGCAAGTTCTTAAACTGATTCATTTTTAAACACGTCAGTGGACTTTTTTGATTTATCAGTTAATGACGACTTGAGTTAATCCAACTCTGACCAGGTCAAAGGCAGCTAGCTTCTGAAGAGCACACAAAATGAAGATCATGAGATAGTATGCAAATTGTGAATTTCTGGCTACATTAGATGTGCTACTTATAAGTTTTACATAAGTGACAATACTGGAAGGTTAAAATATTCCATCAGACAAACGTTTTAATCTATGAAACTTTTGGTTTGGTGTCATATTGGTAAATATGGTAAAATTAAAATAATTCCATTTAGTCAGTAAACACATTTTTCATTGAAATTAGAGTCTTTACTGTACTAAGTTTTACTTTTGCGTTACTTTATGATGAGAATGTGAAAATTTAGAACATCAATCATGGTGACCTCCATCTTTTTTCCTTAATATTTGATTATTCTAATATGCCAGAATTCAAATATCCCAGATAACTTTCAAGTCTCATGGTCTTCCATTTGTTGCTTTCTGGCCTGATCTTGTGTACAAGTAATATGTATCTCTGTCACTGCCAGTATGCAGTGACAGAGACACTGCCCGTAGACAGTAGCAGGGCAGTAGCTGTAATATCTTTGATAATTTTGTCAATGATTTTGTTCAGATTATACAACTTCATTCGTGTTCTATTCCCTGCAGCGTGTTGGACTGTCCAGTATTAAGCTTGCAAACTCAGCCCTTGAATATGTACCCTGAAATTGTATCATTGACAAATAACTTTCAGTCTGGACGCTTATTATATTATCACCCAATATATATATTGAGAGAGAGAGAGAGAGAGAGAGAGAGAGAGAGAGAGAGAGAGAGAGAGAGAGAGAGAGAGAGAGAGAGAGAGAGAGAGAGAGAGAGAGAGAGAGAGAGAGAGAGAGAGAGAGATGCAGAATTTTGTCAACAAAATGAATATTGTGTGTTTCAGCATGCTGTAGGGAGACAGCAGAAACTGTAACGTTATAATGCACAGAATTATTGAAAAAATTATCAACAGTTGCAACTTCTACCCCTATACTAGGCCTTCTTTTTTACGAAAATTTATACAATTTTAGTACGAGACAAAAAGTAATGAAATGCGACAAAATGGTTCTAGATCTTGTTTAATTATTACTAACATTAGAACAATTGGATGACATAAAAATGTTATCAAATTTTCATTGAATTACCCACCAAACCTTGGATTCGTGAAAAAGGGAACCACGAAAATTTCAGGGCCCCCCCCCCCTCTCTTTCATAGGCAGAGCAAAACTTTTAAGTTCCCTCTCTACTAACCCCAAAATTTTCGAATCCCCACTGAATTCCTCCAGCGCGCCCCCACCCTGATTTTTGTGAACGCAGCCTTAGATTAACCTGCGACGAGAGAGGAGAGGCCAAATTCGAAGAGATTACGTACTTTTCTTTTCTGCAATAGCGTTATTTTCGATTCGACCATAGCAGTTGCAATGAGATTTCAATTGACATGGGTTTTCCATGAACACGGTCCGTGTCACAATTGTATACCTTCGAATAAATGCCGGAAAAAAGATTAATGTTTCGATGGTATGCCTTCCAAATGTTGTCGGTAACTCCAATTCACGCTCTAAAACAATCGTCTTGCAAACGTTTATTCTTATGCTTACCTGAGTGAAAATGTCAAGCTGGAGAACAGAAAACCCGAGTATTTGATATGTTTGTGTTTATACTGCTCTGAGACTGTATGAATCGCGAGCACTGCGATGATTTTCGATTAATGCTTTTAATCGATTCCTCGCCTGGAAATTTATTCGCTCCTAGCATCATTTGTATAAACGAACTTTTCTGGTGGTTTTCTCATCGAAGTATATTCTTCAGAGTAATTTTCTGCCTGCATATTTGTCGATTAAATTTATAAATTAAATAAAGAATAAAAGATCAGATCGTCCACGAATTTCATGATAAGCGGGGATCGCAAAAGTCGTATGAGTTTTATAATGGCTTGGCAACAAATGAACAATACTGAAATGAGAAACATGGCATTTTGAGCTCCGGCATACACACAATGAAGCAATGTCTGTCTGTCTGTCTGTCTGTCGGTCTGTCTGTCTGTCTGTCTGTCCTATTGTCCAATCCGGAGGGTGATATCTCAAGTGCAGTTTGTTTATTTTATTTATTGTTCTCATATATTGTTTGTTAATTTGTCGTCAATGTCACCAAACAGGTCTGGAGATATCCAAAATGCAGGATGCATAAAAAGGTATGAGGAATATTCAAAGTATACAGAGAGATGCCACAAACAACCGACTGTAAGAATAGAACGTGCAATTGTTAAAACATGGAGATCTACAACACCAAAGGTCGAAACAACTTAGTGTCATAAAAATAAAACTGGATCTGCAAGAGTTTCACGCCTAATATGGATAGAAACTTTTGAGAGGTTATAGGATGCACAAACATTTCGGACGATTAAGAACGTTTCCAGTGAATATGAAATAAAAATTACAAACAGTATCTCAACATACACAATCTACACAGAGATTAACACATTTAGAAGCAAGATTCAAATTAAAAACAATAATGCCGGATTTGAAATAGTGCCATAACAACAAAGATTGAAGTAATCGTGAACACTATGAAATGTCTCCTTGGTGAAGTAAAGATTTCATTTGCATACAATTATATGAATTTTCTCACTGACACAATTCAGAGTGTCGCGCACTACTCAAAGATACTCCTTACACGAGGTGTATAGAATTCTTGCAGTGCACCTCACTTTGTTAAATGATACTAAATGATACTATGATACGACGTTTGAAAAGCTAGCTGATATGGTAAAGACACTAAACTGGTCAATCCAAACTTTTTAAATTTCGCACCTTGTGCTTGTAAACTTGTACTTGTACTTAGGCATTGCACTCTCTGATTTAGCACGGGTTTCTAAGTATTGCATCATTTACAGACGAGAAAAATATCAGGTTGTAGCAACCTAGCATTCGATTCCAACCTTATGAGGTTATGAATAACAGATGTTTGTTTCTTTTCCTTAAAATTTGTCTAAAGAGATGAGATTTTTGTTTTCTATTTCATTTTTAGTCCTCGAGGAAGAAGTCCGGGAGAACTAAGGGTTTCGGCCGTGTCCGTCCAATAGGTACTCGTGACTGGGAAGTCTGATTTATCGATCGATCGATCGTCTGCTGGATCAATCGATCGCGTACTCAGTTTGAACACCTCAAAGAGTGAAACAGAATTACTCTATCGGCGCACGACCCGATTTTTCGAGTGATCGTCCACTCACACAAAACATTCAGAACTACACTGAGGGACCGGTCAGAAAAGCTGGGAAAGCTGGTGTTTTTCAAAATGATGCTGCGCGAATACTGGCTACCCTTCAAAAATGTTTGCGAGAAAAGTGACCCATCCAAATTTTTATAGCGAGGTTTGTAGGGGAAATGTTTAGTAATTTACCCCAGACTACCATGAGGGGTGAATTGATATTTTCATGTGAAATTCCAATATTATATATCATATTTGTTGTTCACATCTGCACTTTCAAAAACCCTATTCTGATCAAGTACAATTGTACCAATTGTCAAACACTTATAAGAGCATAGATTTAGTTAGTTTAGTATTGCAAAAATAATTATCATAGTTTCTCATAGACTGCAATGTATAGTGAATCAACATTTTCAGTGAAATTCAAAAAAGGAAATTTCTTGTACACATATATGCACTTGTAGCCACCCTATTCTTTTTTGTAGCCAGCCTGTTCTAACAAGTCATTTACATAATTATCAAACATACATACAAGTACAGACATAGCTTGTTTTGTTCTGGGAAATTATTAATAGTTTGCACAATAGACTCCAATGTATTATGATTTTATATTTTCTCATGGACTAGCATGTATAGTGGATCAACCGCGCATGATTTTTGGTGGAATTCCTAAATCAAATGTCTTCTACGCATATGCACTTGTAACCGCCCTGTTCTATCCAAGTACATTTCTGTCAATTATCAAACGCCTATGAATGCACAGTCCCTAACGTCTTCCTTGTTGGATGAGAAATTTAACTACCTCTATGTTGTTTCAATTTTCATCAAGTCTTCTAGAGCCCTGATACAATCCAATATGATCTCAAGGCGACCATTCTATTTAGATTGTTTTATGTCTGGACCAACAGAGCCAAAAGAACATGACGGGACCGATTTTTTGAAAGATGGCACAAGGATATAATCCTATGTTTTCATAAGCACATTTATTTATTTCATGACTTAATCCAATATGGCCGCCAGATAGCTATTTCGTTCAAATTTTTCAGTTGTGTAACTAAGAGTTCCCTGGACTTATTTGTTTCAGAAGTGGTAAAAGGATATGACCATATTACACATATATAAATCATGCCATTTTGTGTCACGGTACAATCGCATATGGCCATCAATGTCTATTAACCTTGTTGGTGGAAAATGGGCAACATAGAACCCTCAGCTTTAAGTACATTCATCGATAGCACTATGTTAAGTAAAAAGCCTATCATTTTTAAAACAGATCTGGTCGATGAATTCTATTTCAGGGTAAAAAGAATCGAACAAGAATTGATAAGAATTGGCTTTTGTGACAAAGATTTGCACCATTGATGCTAATTCTAACTACTCATGCTTCAGGTTTTAGAAATTCTATAATTGCTGGATCGAAATAATCATTATTGACGTGTTTGTTAGGCCCTGTTTATTCAATTGTTAAATCCCACTTAATTCACTCAAGCGATAACGGTATCCACTAACACATCCAAGACTCATCCCATTTAAAGCGTATTATGATTCTGAATAAGTCCTGCGACATAGACCCCCTAGCTGTATGCATAGATGTAGAAGCGAGACACCTACCTCCTATAGTTGATACATACTTCTTTAGTGTTGGCCTTCGATTGCAGGGAGACACTTGTCGCAGTCTCTCCCATTTCCATACCTTTGCTTATAATTTGCTTAATACATATATTAACAACACAACACAACACAACACAGCACTGCACAACACAACACAACACAACACAACACAAAACATAGCATAACATAGTGGAATAATATAATATGACATAATATGATATAATATATAATATAATATAATATAATATAATATAATATAATATAATATAATATAATATAATATAATATAATATAATATAATATAATATAATATAATATAATATAATATAAGATATGATATGATATGATATGATATGATGATATGATACAAGATAAAATAAGATAAGATAAAATAAGATAAGATAAGATAAGATAAGATAAGATAAGATAAGGTAAGATAAGATAAGGTAAGATAAGATAAGATAAGATAAGATAAGATAAGATAAGATAAGATAAGATAAGATAACATAAGATAAGATAACATAAGATAAGATAAGATAAGATAAGATAAGATAAGATAAATTAAGATGAGTAATATAATAAGCAAATAGGAGACTTATTATGGATACATATATAAAGACAACTCTAAATTCCAGAAGACCCTTACTCCTATCTTGTTTAGTAACAGCAATTTTTTAAAAAATCAATTGATACAGCTGACATAGCTGTGCTGTGACTAATGTATTTAGAATAGTTGAACCATAAGTGATATATTGAAAATAGCTTTACTTTGAGTGATATGTTGAGAATAGCTGTACTTTGAATGGTATGTTTGGAATAGTGGCATTGTGAGTGATATGTTCACAATATATATGTTCGGTACATATGTTCGTAATGTGAATGATTGATATGCTCAGAATATCTATGCTGTAAGCGATTTGTTGAGAATAGCTGTACTGACAGTCAGATATTCAGAATAGCTGTACTGTGAGTGATATACTGAGAATAGCGCTGTACTGACAGTCAGATATTCAGATAGCTGTACTGTGAGTGATATACTGAGAATAGCTGTACTGACAGTCAGATATTCAGAATAGCTGTACTGTGAGTGATATACTGAGAATAGCTGTACTGACAGTCAGATATTCAGAATAGCTGTACTGTGAGTGATATACTGAAAATAGCTGTACTGAATCTTGACGTAGAATTCGATATCGTAATATGATATACTTCCTGAGTGATCACAAGATGATCAATTAAATAATTTAAATGAAATACAATCTAAGTTTATTTCCTAGATAGAAATTGGGAGGAGGGGGAGAAAACTGTAGGAATTGAGGTATAAAGTTTTATATTAGCGGGAGGCAGTTGCGTGCAGTTATTTTCTCACTTTAAACTTGATTTTGTTAAAAATACCTTATAATGGTGTACTCAGTTTAAGTTCACCTTGTAATAACTTATTTATAAAGTTGGAAACCTCTTATCGATACGTTCTATCGGGGATTGCCGACACAAACATTGAATAAGGTGACCATTACTTCGTTTTTCATGAAATTACGTGTGAGATTCATTTCTGTACTAAAAAGTACGATGTGATCTGTTTCAGCTCACCAAAGTCTCACAAACGCATTAGAAATCTCCGTCAAACATGTCCAGGAAGGCATACAACTCGCTGATAGGTGTACAGCAATTTGCATTTACAATCAACAACGATCCGACAAAATTCCTCTGAAGAGTCTAACATCTCTCTCTCTCTCTCTCTCTCTCTCTCTCTCTCTCTCTCTCTCTCTCTCTCTCTCTCTCTCTCTCTCTCTCTCTCTCTCTCTCTCTCTCTGGTGACTTTATAAGGACCGACCTACGTTCTGTGTGTCGATTGGTCAGACCAACATTTTGTGTCAAGCACGTGCACGCCAATTAAATCGATCCAACATGATTGCGTCATAACAGCAAATGTAGGGGAAATTGTCCAAAAAGGCTCTAGTTCTCTCATAGTGCAATATTTTTACTTATTCTTATTTTAGGTTCGTTTGTAATTTTTGGGAATACGGCATTTTGGAGAACTGACACTACACAAATCCTTTCGCCAAATTAATATTCATTAGGCTAAAATCGGTGGTTATTCAATTCAAATCGTACTCTTTAAAGACAAAAACACATTATCTCATTCCTTAAACCACGATTTCACTTCGTAGGCTTAAAAGGTCTCGTTGCAATTTTTTTTCTTAAATTTAAAACACGTTTTTTCCCTAAAGCGGTTCTTTACTCCTTTCCCAAACAGACTGTGTAGGGAGCATGTGTAACCAGCCCCTGAAGCGACGTGTGAACACAGACGTAACCTTTCAGTTGCACCGACTTGACGATATTGGAGCTACTTTGATATTTCGAGTGGTGAAGAAAATACGCGCAACGCAACACCTGAGAGTTCGGCAACGCAGACTAGAAGCAGTGTATCACATTTCATCCCCATCTGTTCATTACTAGTCTCTCGAATGCTGTTTTATAAGCACGTCTTGTTCATGTTCTGTTTTACTTTTGCCGCATGGTGTGTGTCGTTCCACAGGTTAAGTCTTCCCCCACGAGTTGGAGGCCAATGTTAACATGTTCGCCCGGCGCCTCAGATTGTGGAACAGAAAGCTGAAATCTTACCGTTGCCTAGTTACTGCGGCCGTTGCACTTGTCGTCACGGCGACATGTTTAGACTTGGTAACTGACGGTTCATCGCAGAGTGTCATCAGCAGCAAGGAGATCGAATGGAGTCGGTTACGCTTTGACAGGCAACGCAAAGCCAAGCTTGCGACCAGGAGGCTTGTATACACGTGCAGCGAAATAAAGCGTCGTGCGATGAGCCACTCGTCGGAGAACCCAGCACGCTTTGTCAAACATGGCATACCAATCGTCGAAGACGGCATCTATTGGTCTAGATACATTGAAGACATGATACCTGGAGGTGAGTAAAATACACGGTTGTTTAACTGACGAGATAAAGTACCAGTAATGTTATCGCACTATATCTTTATGACCGACTGCTGTCTGGGATTTTCGAGGGAATGCCTGACTGTACGTTGTTGTTTCCAGGAAATTTTGATAACCGCCCTCCTGGACTGAAATGAAACACAAATCGATTGGTGACATTCTCTTTAAATCAGCCCAACTCTCTTCACCGAGTTAATTTAAGTTTGGAGTTAAAGTAAGAGAGCTATCAAAGAGTGATTCCTGTGAAATATTGTAAATCAGTTGATTAATAAATAGCAATATTAGTGATATCCTATTTTAAGGGTTGAACATCTTGCGTTTCACTTCATTCCCGTTATTGTGCATGTAAGCATGTAACACGAGTGTGTAAAGGCCTGCGGGCTGCAGCAATAAATAGGTGTTCCACAGTATCAGTAAACTTCATTTGAATTGAGGATATCATGGTCGCAAGTATGTCCAAAACCAACATTTCCAAGGAACGTACGTTGTACATAGTAATCTATTTTGACTATTGTCAATAAGCAGACAGCGTAATCCGTCCATTTAGCACTTAAAACGAAACTGGCCTGTCATGCAGTAAAAACAGAGAAAATTCAAGTACAGATTCCTTCCTGCGCTAAAAATGTTGACCCGTAATTTGGCATAGTTCTTTTGCAATATACAAAATACGAAATATATTTCCCAAGCCCAGTGGTGGTGTATTCTAGAAAATACCAGCTGGAGAAAATTATTAAACTAGGTATAGATATTTAGAAATTCGACTGAGAAGCTTTGCTTTTACACTGATATTCACTATCTTTCGCCGTCAATTTTTTGACGAGGAGTTATCTTTTGAACTTTTTGATGCAAAACGCGCTAAAGCAACTCAGAGAAAATAAAAATAGTGAGGACACTAAGATATTGAATCACTCACTTCAGATCATAAAACCACTATTGTTTTATACTTTGTTTTGAAATTTATTGATCACAAGTCCTTACCAGAATTGAAAAAAACAGAAGTCATAATGAACATGTTAATAATCATGATAGCCATAGAGGAAAGATGCCAGATCAAAGTCATTGAAGTGTGACTTTTAAAAACTTTGGCCAAAAATATTGAACTCGAAATATGTTAGGCGTTTATTTGAGATCACACATGTAAAATATATCATTGTTGTCGCTTGATTTTCGCAATGATCAAGACGTATGCTCAGCGGATGTGTAGACACAATAATTGCTACATTCAGTGTTCATTGCAATTTTGTCAGGCTACAGCCCTGAAGTCATAAACTATAATGAGAAAAACATCTCTAACGAAAATTACTCAAAACACTCATCTATTCTGAAAACACTTTCTGGCTTTGTGTAAAATGCGGCAAGTCGGGTCTTACGAGTTGTATCTTTAATTTATGCTACTGTGCATCTTTGGTGAAAATGCAAATGTAGCAAATATTATTCTTTCAGCAAACTTCGATCCAGGTTTGCTAATTAAGAGTACAATACCATCATCGAGAAAAGATTGGGCAATACGTGGCAGTGAGCATCAGTTGAGACTGGACGACCCCTACGTGTAAAACATTCACGATACCAGGAGTTCTCAGTCAAGATGACACAGTTTGCACATTGGTTTCAAAGTTGTGGCAAATCACCCTTGCGCAATCATTTTATTGTAACAATCTGAGTGACAGAAGGAAAAAGAGAAGGTAACGCGTCAGTAACACTCAGGGCTCGAAATTAACTTTTTCCCCTGGTAGTCCCATTGGGCTACCATTTTCTGAAGTTGGTAGCCCGGTGACCGTGACTGGTAACCCTTGCATGTTTTAGTTTAGGGATATTGTTTTTCATCAACCAGATAAAAAATGCAATTTCTTCGAGAGTAGACATACTGTAGTAGTACCATGAGCTTTCTGTAGGGAGGAGGCATATTGGCCGTGATTGATACCGTTGATTATGACCAAAATGCAATGAAAATGCGTTTTCATTGGCCATCACTTTCAGTGCCTGTCATTCAAGTACGTAATGTCAGTTCAGATATAGAAAGTTTGTTGCAAAGTTCCACCGTCACGGTGGTCTAACCTTTCTCTGTCCAGCTGGGTTTGACTGCATTCAGCTCGTCCCAAAGTGACGGGCTAGACATTGCACGCCAAGTACTGACTAAATTTTATGTCCTGGTCTTTGGTAGTGCGTGTGGGCTACCATTTCATGGATTTTGGTAGCCCCAGGGAAAAGTTGGTAGTCTATGGACGCGGGACTACCGCTAATTTCGAGCCCTGAACACCCTCAGATAACTTTACCGTCACAGCGAAGAACACGATTTTCAGTAATATCGTTCTCAATATAGTGATTTCGTCAATGTAAGACGTTCAAGGTAACGAAATAAAGTGCATCGAGTCTTTTATTATTAAAAGCAATTTTAAGTTTGTTAGACGATGCATTATATTCGACCATACTAAAAGCTATTGAAATCATACAGAAGGGGGTGATACAGTGGGAGTCAAGACACTTCAAGTTTTCAGAACAGACACTCCCTGATAGCAGTGCCGTGATTCTTTCTCAGAATCGCGTTGCATTTCTGCGAATTATCTATTCACAAACTCTAACAAATAAGTATACATGTACCAGGCTAAACACATCTTGTCAATAATGGCGAAGCCGTGTGGTAGCTCAGCTACGACTTCTGGTACAGCCAACACATCGCAAAACGGAAATAAGAAATGCATTCACGATATTATGACTTCAACGTATTTTATAAAAATGAGAATTCGGAGGTAAAATGAAGGATGCTCGCACCTGGTCTCCAGTTACGATTCGAAAAATGTACCACTAGATGACTAAAGCCCATAACAGTTATTTTTGGAAGAAGAAAAATAATATTTTGTCTCTTGCGCATTTCGTGCGCACGAGATAGTATATTTTCTTCCAAAAATGTCCCTTATGGGCTTTCACAAGTTGCCTCCTCTCCCCTTTTACTAAACATTTCTGCTTCCCCTATGCCTACCGAACAATCCCCACTACCTTCTCCCCCACATAACTCCCCGCGGACCCCCATAATTGCACGGACTTTTGCCCTGCACGACGCGACGAAGGAAAATCCAACAAACATCAGAATTATACTTTCATTCACGCTCTCGAGCTTTTTCAAGTTGCCCGCAACATAAAATAAAAATACGGAATATGCGAAAAAAATTGCCCACCCGCCCCTGAACCGCTCGCAAACATTTTGTTCGTGACTAACAGCTTTTTCTTGAATTTCCTGACCCTTCTTTCGGTGTGGAACGATTAAAACCTTGATGCAAAAAAGAAGGAAACATTGTTTGACAAAACTTAGTCGCGATAATCCAAGGCATGTCAAACTTAATTTAGAAAACCTTCCTCGGTACCATCTGCTCTCAAAGTATTTTCCGATTTTACAGCTTTATTGATCGTAAACTTTGTACTTATTTGAAGATGACATATCGGACTCGACATCTGACTGAGCAGAGTAATTATATAGCATTGTGTAAAAATGAGCCGTCTTCCATTTTACTTTGAAGGTTGTGAATGCCTATGTCTAACTGATCTGGTATATTCAAGGAAACAGAAAAATCCCAAAAACGTTTCGCTGATGTGGCATCTGGAGCATTAGGAATAAATACTTTAACGCTTGACATCGATCGGAAACACCTAGATTTCATTTCCAGAAAATACAATAGAAGCCTTTTGTATATCAAATCTCTTCCTGCCATGGAGACGTTGGTAAATTTTTCTGAACAAGACAGGTGGTTAGATATGAGCGAGTTACATGCTAATATGAGATTTCAATTCCCTGCAATCTTTCTCTTGACGATGATGTCTCCTATTATCCTTTTGTACGCACTAATTTATATGACGAATTATTACATTATTAAACTTTATTATTTATTATTATCCCTAAAGAGGGAAACTTATGTAGCAACGGTACAGACATCGAAACGGTAAGAATATAAATACAGTAGGAAAATATATCTTATAAAATCACAAAATTACGCATAAAGCTCGATAAAAATACGCCACAAAATTCATTTCAAACTTCAGACACAACGTTAAATTAGTCTCTGGTTAAGAAGTCGGACTGTCGAAGGAACATCGCTGAGTCGGGCACGGCGTGTTCTTAAAGCCAAAGTTTTATATCTGCGACGTGAAGGAAGCTCCTCAAAATGCTGAGCCAATGCAATCACTAGTAATTTTTACAGCTTTAGCAACAGCTCTGTCCTCATACTGTGCTTTCTAGCTGTTACATTCAATACCGCATATTTTAGAACATGTGTTAACAACTTTTTGCAATTTGTTCAAGTTTGACACGGTCAGATCCCAATACCAACTTAAAAAAGGAAAAGTTTGCTACACTCTCAATGTGGCTAGAGTAGAATGTTTTCAGTATATTTGGATGGACATATCAGTGACCTCACTTTGCACGGTAGGTACATTCTCTGTTTGCTTTTCTAATATACAGCTTTAGGGAACTGACTTCTGAAGTCAATGATCATTTCCTTCCTCTTGCCAGTATTTAAATCGAGGTAGTTGTTGTCACACCATTTAAGCGTTGCACCTGATTCTCAAAGTGTTGTTTATTGTTTGAATAATCTCCGAGTGATGTATCATCTGCATTATTTGATCACCTTTGCCAGATCACCTGAACTTTGGAGATCATTTGTGTACAGAGAGAACAGAACAGGAGATCACAGAGCCCTGGGGTGCCCCAGTAAACGTATTACGCATACCGAACACAATTACAGTTTTCACAATTACAGTTTTCCTTATTCACACCTTGGTTATATACTGATTGTCTATTTGTGAGAAAATTTAGCACCCAGAGTATTATATTTGGGTTGACGCTCATGTCGTTTAGCTTGTTCACCATTAAATGTGGCTGAATAGTATTAAAGGCTGATGAATGCAGTTTTTCAACAGCCCTATATCAATTTCGCTTGCCGCTATCACTATATTAACGATTCGGGCGATTCCAGTCGACGGCTGTTTTCGTTTTTTTTTAATATTCCTCATTTTAGCGAATTTCCAAATCAGTGGAAAGGTATGTCACATGATACTAGAGGGAAAAATGTATGCAAAAATGATATCATTACGGGAGAACAATAATGGTTAAAGAGAATTTTGAATTACTATGGCTGAAATTGGCGCATTTTATCGGCACAGGTATAAAATCACGATAAACAATTTCTTATTTCTTTTTAATTTTAAGGATCTTTCAGTGCATTTTGTCGACAAAGTAACATATTGGGTTCTTACGAGCCGTCTAACTCTCTCAAGAAGTGACCAATCGACAAAGGGTAAAGAACCAATTGATTACTCCGATAGAAGTGATTTTCGTCCCAGCGAAATTCTCATCTTCTAATGCGTGTGAACTTACCTGTTTGGTATGATCACATACCAAAAGTTCCGTCGAGAAAATTAGGATATAGATTTGGTCGCGCAAGTAGTAAGTCTGTAAACTTATCTCACAGCCTATTTGTGTCTGCCCTTTGATTTAGTGCCATTTATTAAGAACACTTAATTTCAACAGAAAAAAAATTATCACAGAAAATAAGAAGTACTGTCCATAGAAAAGATAGAAAAGTTAAAACCTCTTTTCGACTATGGTCAAACAACAGGTAATCTAAAAAGGAGACAATTACACCTTCCACACTACATACTTATCACTTACAAAGTTAATAATACGGGTTCAAAACAAGGGTCCTAAAATTTCCACAGGAGGCAAATGATATCATTAAATTGCTACATGAAGTCTAACATTGTATCCACTTTCGACGCACTCCAGATTAGTTTTGCTGTAAGGTAGTTCGCGCGTGGAAATATAAAGACAAATTTTTACTCAAATATCCCTCAAGCAAACTTTCAACCATTTTCATTCAAAATCAAAAATAAAACGGAGGTAACTGAGGTGCACATTTAGGTACTAGAGAAAAACTTAACCAATATTGCCCTTTATTTGAAATTCAAAATTACCGCAATCCCGGTGTCATCCCTCTGGAGAAAAATAAAATTCCCGAATTTTAGAAAACTAAATCGATGAAAAGTTTATTACTCCATAAACTTCAAATTGAGCCCTCACAAGTGATAGGCCAAAAGAATATTGTTAAAGATTTTAAGAGTCCAAATAGCTGTCCAGGATGTGTGTTCTACCCTAACCCGACCGCTATTAATTTGTTGATCCCTAGGGCGTGTCGTCTTGTATATGTAAACGGATTTTTTTATTAGTTTCTCCTTTTCATAAATAAGAAACGCAAGATTACGTATATATCCAAGTCCCTGTGAGATAGGCTAGTGTTACCCGTACTTGTTTCTAAGAAATCTTTTGGAGGGTGTATGAGTACCAGAAAAATGATATTCAAGGACGGCCTTGCTTTTACACTTCTCTGTCTCGCTTATATCAAGCTCAGGAAGTCTGCAAGCCGGTCCTTTCTCGGGATAGCAAGTGAATCAGTCCGTCAACTTCTCCGTCGATGGCTTTAAACTTCAGCAAGTCTTCGAGATTTCTTCCGACTGTAGTCGATGTTGTTAAAAAGTCGTTATGTTGCATTGACAGTGCGATCATCTGTGGAAAGAACATTCAGGTTTTCTATAACGAGTCGGTCTTCTTCGATGGATTATTTCACCATCCTGAAAGCTCAGTCCCTATAAACATCTTTAAAATCCTGGTTTAATCCGTAACGCGATAAAAAAGTGGATGATATACATGATTTTGCTTTTTCAATTTTTTATTTTTTTTTTTGCCCAGTCTTATATGTTTGTCCAGTAACTTTGTCCTTGCCTCAAGTATTCCTAATAAACTCAATAATATAATTCTGAATGTGTTTAGACCACAATTTTAAAAAGTGTGTTTCCGGTAACCAGACCTACCTTATTTAAAACCCTCCGACCCTAAATTTTTCCCCATATCAAAACTTAGAGGAACAAAATATTTCAGACTTAACTTATCCATAATCGGAACCTAATAGTTCATCTGTCTGGACCCAATGTTCGTTTTTATTTAATTTGCAACGAATCTTAGGTTTCATCTATATATTACGTTTGCTTAGACTGTTAAAACTCACCGGAACATGCATGCTTCGCTTTGTAAATCTTTGATTCTGTCAGACAAACAATCGTCCGCATTTAGGAGTCACAGTAAAGTTTCACAGTACTACAGATTTCCCATAATACATCATGATTTGTATGAACGTAGATTCCCCTGTAAAGTCTACCATGTCTCCCATGTGTAGACAAATTCCTGGACTTGTTGTAACAATTCTGAAAACAATTTTCAGGACACCTTTCTTCTCAATTCCCATTTTAAAGGATTAAGAAATTGTGCTTGATTGAGACAGGAGATAGTATTTTATGTATATTTCCTCTGATTGTGTCCTCAGCCATACAGAATAATGTGATGGAAAGAAGGGAGACTAGTTGCACCTGTTTTACGAGATAAAAGGATATTGATTTTTTTCCGAATAGAAAAGACAAAAGAAATTTACATGCTGTGACATTTGGAGTACCTGCGGAATGTGACTTTTAAGGTTATTTAATGGTTTCTTTGAAAGTTATACTGAAATATCTCAAAGTACTTTAAATAAACCTAATTAATCAATTATCTTGAGACTTCACATTATTGCTTTTATGCAGAACTGAAGAAGTTATAAGAAAACTAACGTCGTTGATACAAATCAAACAGGATTGTGGGTAATTTATTGTACTGTTAGTACTTGTCACGTCAATACGGTTCGGTACTTTGTTCCTTGTTAATTCCATACAAGAAATCGTGTAATTCAAGGAAACCCTTGGATAGGAACGTGAGCCACACCAGTCACATCTGACTTATACATGTATACTAAAAGTATACTACTTGTAAACCTTGTCATAACGTTTCTAGACTTTCGTGAAGCGTGCTAGCCTTGGTTGTCAATCAAAGTATGATGGATAATCAGAGTATTGCATTACCAGGAAGCTTTAGATCAAATGTTAACACCTTCATGACTGGCTGTCTCTTGCTCTCTTCTTCTTCACCATCTGACGTCCGTCGTAAGCTTATATCAACTTGCTTTATTCCGAATCAAAATTTCCTTGAAGGGACGGTAACATCAACTTTTGATATTTTATCATTTTTGTTCTGTAAAACACAATATTTTCTCTTCTTCTCCGTGAAATACGTTGAAATACAGCCTTGCAAACATAGTGCACTGTTAGAAATATGTAGTGACATTTTAAAATTTAACAAATGGTATTGTGTGATCTTGAACATTGCATCCAACCAGATATTATTGACAAGTTTAAACGTGACATCTGACGTTTTGGCATTGGTTCTTCATAATGTATTTAATAACAGAGCAATAATACTGGAAAATACGTAACAAGTTATCGCTAACGGAACTTTGACTGTTCTTTTGCAAGTCGTGTTTCTTTTAATCTTGCTTCTTTAGTTCGTCTCTATAAATATAGTAAACCATATCCATTGGGCTTGAAGTTGAAAGGGTTTGCTTCCCAGCGCGTACTGATTTACACAAGCAGCCGTAACCACCCCACCAAAGTCCCCGTAAAAATGAATAGTAACATAATAATATATCTACCATTTAGAACAATATAATTTAAGCCGTACGAAACGCCCGTCCCGTAACATTTACCCTTCCCACTCACAAATGTAAGATGTTTAATAATTAGGTTATTACGGAAACACCGGAAAGGATGCACTCGGGGCGCAGCGTATCGCTCGAAGCGAATCACTTCGCCAATGTCTTAGCGCATCATTTGTGACATCGTAATAACCTCACAGTATTAAACTTTCATGTTGCAATATGTACTGCAAACAGAAAAGAAATGTCAATAGGATCACAGAGGTTATGTTAAATTTTAATCAGTGAGCGGGTTAAAATATGGTTTTACATCAAAATCTTTGATTCTATAGACATGCACATAAAGCTGTATACGTAGTGGCCACGATGCTACGATTCTTTGGTCTCGCTAATGTGCTTTGTTCATAAATTGAACTGTACATGGAAAAGGAATTGTGTTGACTGGTGATCTGATTGTAAAGAAAGGTGTCTTTAGTGATGTGTATTAAAGGACAGTCCTAAGGCGTACCTCTAACAGCGAAAGCTATTGACTCATAACATAGAGTTTGGTACATATTTGCCAATTGGCGATAGGTTTGCAAATGGAGATGCTGAACCCGTCACTTCTTTCTCTGTGAGAAAATGCACGGTGAGCAGTCTGAGAAACTTAGATTAAACGTATCCAATTCGGCATAATAATGCTATGATGGTGAGACGGCTCCAAGATTAAGACGATACAACAACCATGTACGTGAAACATAAGACATTTTGATCAAGATTTCAATACACCTGTACAAAACACCAGTTATATGATCAATTTTCATGAATTTTCAAAACATGTTGGGCAGCAAACAAAGCTAATGGGGTTAAAAGTTTCGTAAGCGATTTCATTTCGGGCGGTTAGGCAGTTTATTTACGAGGCGCGAAATAGATGGGTGGCCACTTCTCGTTCGCCGGTAGGGGATTTTCATAAGAAAGTTAATTTTTTATCGTTCATTTATTGTAATGTACAGATTGTAATTGTCATTGATACATGTTTTGTGTCTCGACCTTCATGAAAAGATATTTTCAAAACTTATGGAGTTATCGAGATTAATAAATAAATAAATGATGAATAATATTGTATCAATGATCATTTTGTCCTCAGCTGAATTTTTTAAGGTTGTAACATTAATTCCGAAAACAGTTGCCATTAAAATATTCCTGTATAATTTAAAGTAACATTTATCTTAACAGCGCCTTCCATTGGAGAAATGTTCGACATGGTGGAAAATTTACAGTCTAGCACTGTCGTAGACATCAGTTTGGAGTTACCACCGGACTGCGACCACAGCAGTTGCAGTTCACCAATCAATGCTGTCGTGACAATGGCGGATCAAAGCAAAGCTTATGTTCGTTACAAACCCTCTTGTTGGGTCTATGGTAAGAGTGTCTGACTACATCTCGATCGCTAGAACTAACACACACACACACACACTCTCTCTCTCTCTCTCTCTCTCTCTCTCTCTCTCTCTCTCTCTCTCTCTCTCTCTCTCTCTCTCTCTCTCTCTCTCTCTCTCTCTCTCTCTCTCTCTCTCTCTCTCTCTCTCTCTCTCCTGACATTTGGCCAATACTAAACTCTCCAATATTTGGCATTACCCGAAGAAGTCTATGTTTGTATTCGCTGATTATTAATTTATGTATGTATTTATTTATTTTTTATTTGTTTGTTCAGAGATATCTCCAGACAGGCATTGACGTAGTATGCGCCTCGAAAGTCAAAGAAGTGAAAGACTTGAAACATTTGCTCAAACATTCCTGAATGAAACTTTTAACCATTCTGTTACCAAATCAACAATAAAAATCGGGGGTCACCGAGCAAAGGTTGGAACTAGCGAGACAAATTACTCAACATTTTATGATATTTGAAATACCTGTGTTAACTCGGGGAGGGGGGGTAAATTTTGGATTTTCGAAAAAAAATAGGACGGTGAAAGTTTTCCTTTCTCAAAGACCTTTAAGATGAGTCCCCAAAAGTGGTAGATCAGAAAAGAGTAGAAATTTGAGAGTCCGACTATATATCCCCGAGGCGAGTTGTATCTTAAGCTTAGAGGAGGGTGTGGATCCAATGTGCCCAAACCTTAAAGCTGACGTAAGGTGGCAAGTAGTAATTTTGTTCAGTGCGTGCTGTTCGTAATGTAGAGACATTTCTATTGGCTATTGCCAATGATACTATGGGTTAATGTTGTAATAAAATACTAATGACCAATGTCGTTTATGTTATGTCTTTGATACCCAGGTGAGGTGATGTCGTTTTATTTCTCGGTCATTCTATGCATGAACAATGTACCGCCCGTCTCCCTGGCACGACCAGATCCATCAACGAGACAATGGCGGGACAAGACAGTTCAACAAACTCTTAGGAACAAAATCGAGTGGGCATCAAATACGATGGTTTCGATGATGACGTGGATAGACAATTCTACCGAGAGGTAAGGTTTAACATTGCTTCGATAGCGACCAACGCTTACAAAAGGAATAAGAATGAAATTTCTAGCGACTTCGATAACATTTTCACTGTTTTCGTGCTATAAAACAATTACATGATGTCACACTTGTCCCGAAAGTGCGAAGCAACGCATTGCTTGTACTATGTGATGTTATTTGCTATTTTTGAAAAAACGAACTCTGATACTAAAAATTCAGATATCGATGATAAAATACATATACAGTTTGAGTTTGCGGGTTGATCATGGGTCATTTCGACTTGATTTTGGCATTGAGTTGGAGAACCCTGCGATTCTGCGACAGGTTTGCTAAGGGATATATATATAGCCTATATATATATATATATATATATATATATATATATATATATATATATATATATATATATATATATATATCACCAATTTGTTATGATTGCGGAAATACAGGATCTGATTGGTCAATTATCATAAAGCCGAATTAAAGTTAAGGTCCAATCGTAAATTTCTATACGACATACCTCACGAAAATTAATAGAACGCGAACACTTAATTTCCTCATCATCATCGTAAGCGTCCACTCACTTCTACACATAAATGTGCATTAATAAAACGACAATATTCTCTAATTTCTTTGGTCGTCCACTGATATTAATGAAATCTCTTAATCGACCGAGAAAGAGGTCTTGTTATTTCGGTATAATGTACGAAATACTGTCAGAATCCTGTAGACGACAAACCTACTACATTAAAGTAATCTTGCCCCTTTTTGTTGATCTTTGAAAGGTAGAAACGATCAACTGTTCATACGCTCACCTATCAAACGACGTAGCGTCAAGCGACACAAGACAGAATGACGCTTGTGAAATATGTTAGATCAGTGGGCAGTGAAGAATTGTATTAATATATATCTTTTATCTTCCCATTCCCTAGAGTGAGGATATACCTTTACCAAAACAGGCGAATGAGTTTACTCACTTTGGGTATGGTCATTGAATAATTGAAGCCTGGGTTATCATGAATATACGGATAGCCTTTGACGTTAAGTGTACTACAAATGCTTACATTAATTACCTTTGATCATGCCGAGGGATTTGACGATGTTACTGCAATTCCGATTATCATTTTAAAGAGTGAAGTTTCCGAAATAGCGTATCCACAGCGCAAATGTGGACTTTGCAGACTTATTCGCAATACTTATGTATGCAGCTGATATTCGCCTTCGTCCTCAGGTTATAGTATGCAAATAACTGTGTGCGTCATGGCATATCACGTGACATTAAGGTGGATATTCAATTATTTAAGTTGGATAGGTGTTCACGTAACTTTTGAAGTATTTAAAATGTTTTTCTCAATCTTCTTCGGGTGTAACGAGAGGAGCAGTTAAATCGACGATTAAATCTGTTCAACGGATACATCCTGAGGGATTTATGTGCAGTCGTAACTTTGCACCTTCTTGGACACCTGCTAACTCGAGATTTCACTTGACACGGTGTCTTAGATTTCTCGTCATCGACAGAACTCCGCTCGCGGTTCTCGCGTGTTCTGCGTCAACATTTATCTCTTTTGAATATGGAATGTGCCTATATCTTGTTACTCAGTGGACTAGCCTTATGTAACTTTTGATGTGTTGTACAGTATATAGATGGAGAAATTGAGTTTGGATCGGACAGAGTAGTGTTGACACACTTTGTCAGTTTTCAATTACCACAACAAGCTGTGTTCATCGCACTTGACAGTGGTTTAATGAAGAACCAGAACAATCATCCTGATATTATCAATTCAAAAACATTAATTTTGCAAATATAAATCTTTCCTTTGTGAACATCTTTGAATCGCCCCTCTGGATGGTAGTCCTAAATTAAGTTGTTCGTTTTCTAAGTGAATTGGTGCGCTCTTCTGGACTGGCATGAATCATTACGGTTAGAAATTAAATAATTATCATATTTACCAACAACATACATCTGACGACGGTTGAGTGACGTCAAACTAAAAAATAGCGTTGGTGGCTCTGTTCTCCAATTTGAACGGAAAGTACATTTAAACTAATCGATATGAAACCTATCGGATAAGATATTTAAGAGATTAAAATTTTTGTCTAAATGGCGAAAATTGGGCAAGAAACTGTACTCATGCAAATTTAATTAAATGCAATGGAATCGTCATGATAGAAACGACCAAAATCAATTTCAAAGCTATCTGACAGATACTCTTGAAGAATAACCTGGAAAAATGAATACTGGACTAAAAACATCTACTTATGCAAATTTCACCGTCAATTTAGATAATTTTACAACTAAGGCAGACTTCAGTATCATTTCATAAAAAAATGAAGTAGGTCACCCTAAGGCATCGACAACTTGAAACCAAGATTTTGCTAAATATGGAAATCATTTCATCATTAGTTGGAAACAAATCCTCGAGGTTATGACTGGGAAACTATCAACTAATTACATTTTGAAATATAGGGGAGGAGTGCTTTTGAAGGAGAACATGTTTTTCGACCAAAGACGAGAAAATTACGTCTTCAGCAAAGATTTTAGAGTTTTCCTTTTACTTGAAATGAGGAAAAACTCAAACTTTAACAGAGAGATAGAGGAATGATCAAAATAGCTCCCTTTGATTTGCGCATTAATTTTATAGAAAACGGGAGATATAGATTTTGTAAATTGTGTAAACCGATAAGAAAACGTGATTTTTAAATCAGTCGAAACCACAAAATGAGTAATTTAATCAGCATAGTCAGATTGTAAACATAGTTGTAGGGAACTGGCGTCTTGTCTCATTCTTAGAGATAACTGTCTCCTCCATTAGGCTGTTTCATCATGTTCTTACCTTTGCCATCATTTTTTTTTTGGTTGCATTTAGACCGATTTCTTGAAACTTCATGACACTCCTCTTTCAAAAGTAGGAAAATACTCACCGGTGGGCGGGAGGTTGATATATCTGGACATGGTGATACTTTCAGTGTATATCCATTCGCTGAAGGTTTATAGCACATTGAAAGTGGGATTTATAAAAACCGGGGGATTGGCAAAGAACGCGCCTTACGACTGTCCAAGTGGCACATACCAATGTACTGGAGTTGACAGAACAACCGAGGCATCGGCGGTGATAGGGTGTTACTATAAATAATTTCAGGAAATCATGTCATTTTATCTTTGCAGCTTCCAATATCCCGAGATATTAGTGGAAGGTACTAAGTTCATTCACCCGGATAATCCGAAATTTGACTCGTTAACATTGGACGGGATGGCCCTCATGGCTCAATTCACAGATATGGTCATATTTGACTACTTAACCGGAAACAACGACAGGTAGGTGGAGGGGATTCATTGTGAACATGGGAACCTCGATAAGATCTGCAGCAATGACACAGAACGAGCCGTGTTAAACAGTTCATCGATATATTTGTTCATTACTCAAGACACATAATTATCTCATTCAAAAATACTGCTACTGTTATGGAAAAAGATTTGTCAGGAACCGAGCAACATGGAAACACCGAAAAATTATTTTGCTGTCAAAGGAAGATTGTATAATCTTATAATAACCTTCAATATATTGTTATACTTGAAGAGAAAATCCTATATTTGTCAGGGTAGGCAGAATGCGATCCAGCGTGAGTTCAGTTGGTAACTGACACAAATAGCAAGTTTGCTCCCTCATAATGATTTAAAACGATTCACATTTACCGATATTCTGAACAAATAAAATAAGCTGTTGGGTCTAAATGCTGGCCAGTATTGTGTTGAAAAGACACCTCTTTCAATTAACAGGTGCAGCCAACGGAGCTATTCATCGAAAAAGGTATTCCAAGAGCAATTTTTGAGGGCAGGGGAAATTTTAATTTTGCTAGGGCAGGGGACATGTTTTTAGGTGGTAGGGGAGCAAATTTTAGGGTTTTTTGTAGGGCAGGGCGGATATCGGTTGATTGTCCTGGGGACAGGGCTTGGCGAAACACTTTTTGAGGGGAATTGTTTCCAGGGCAGGGGAAATTGGCAAGTTTTTTTTCGCCACAGGGCGAGGGAGCTTCAAAAGTTCACAGTGGGGAGGGGAGACAGGCAAAAATAAGTGGGGAGTGGGTAAAAATGAAGTTTGAGTGTGGGAGGGTAAGTCGAAAAATTTCTGTGGGAGGGCAAATTATGAACAGCTAATTAATTACCCTCTTGACTTCAAAATAGTCAGTTCACATTATTTGTCATGCACGATATCTCTTATCATAGTAAGGACCTTTTTAAAAGTGCATTGTTCGTTGGCTGCACCTGAATTAATATTGAATCGCCACCTATACCGTCCGCGTGTAACACATCAGTAACGCTTACAAGGTATAGTAGTTACGTACACTGGTCCAGCAGCAATTTTGCCACAGCGCTATTCCTCCGTTCTTACGTCTGGTATTAACCAGACTTAAATTTGACTGGTTTATTACCTTCCCGAACTGGTAAAAGTGAATAGGTAGGTGATAAAAAGTATTTTTATTTTCTTCCGTAGGGTAGTCTACCATCTATTTTATTCTCTGGTGAAGAACGACACGGGAACATTACATTCTACGACACATAACTTACAGGTGGACCAAGCTAGGAAAAAATTGTGGCTGGTCGATAACGAAGTCAGCTTCGGAATCGGTTACGATATGTTGACATCCCACACTTTCAACGTCAGCTACTTTTTCACTGATATGCTTCGTTCGGTGTGTATCTTCAGAAGGGAGACCATCGCTAGAATCTCGAGCTTCCGTCGACCTGCTGACGTTGCCAAGGTGCTGTGGGACATGGTGGCTACGAGAGACCCCTTGGCCGACATTGGCTACCCGTCGATGACGTGTGACGAGGACACTGACGTCAAAGGCCGAATAGAGTGGGCCTCAATACTGGCGGAACGCATCGAGGACGTGTTAGATTGGGTGGCGGCTTGTCAAAGTTTCAGTTACTCAGATTTAAATGTCATAAGAACCGCACCGTAGGCAACACACACAGCAGCTTTATTAGAAACGATTGACTTTTCCAATATTTCCCTGGTAATGTAATTTACAGTGATTGGGAGAACAATTATATAAAATATCGCAAAGTTTGATTGATTGGAGAGATCAAGAGAAAGTTGCAAAACATCATACAGCACTTTTTGCAATCTGATGAAGTCAAATAGGCTGTAAGTGGGACTGAAAATCGAGAAATCAGTATCCAACATTAAAGACTACTGAATGACTGAATCTTTTTGATGAGCAGCAACAAACCCTACATATTATCTTCATACGGCAAACATTTGAGTCTCCGAATTGATTACGCAGCGTCACCGTCAGTTCGCATACCATGATTGTTGAGGGGGTGGGGGCGTTTTACTGAGTGTCGGTGAAGGATTGCTGAATATTATTGTCACTTGAAGTCAATCAAATCAAGTCTAACATTTTGCTGTTATTTTTCCTTTGGGGGACTACAAATTTCTTCAGCGTGAAGAATATAAAACAGTAAAAATTGAATATATTATCGACTAAATATCTCCAAGCGACTAGTATTTTTCTACGATGATACAGTCCAATCTGTTACACCCAGCTTCTATAAGGAAGCGTCGATAATTAAAGACGAAACATGACAAACGTAATTCCCCCGTTTCAGTTGTAATGAGACCCCTCCCTACCCCTCCAGACGAAAGTTCTTATGGGCCATGAAACGAGCCAATGACGTCACCTGGTGCCTTTACTTGCATGCAAACACGGTCCCTAAGGCGGATACCGTATATTGTACACATGGCCACGAGGAAAACGCCGGAACTACAAGTAAACTAATAATTGCTATTGGAGGTGAAACGTTGGCACGTTTCCAGTTTCCAACGGCGAAAAGCGTCAGCTAGCTTGTCAGTTCTCACTTTACGTCTGTTACGTCACTAGTAGCTCTTTGTCTTTTTCGTCACCGTATTTTGTGGTCTTTCTTTTTTTCTCTTTTTCTAGATTTTGTTCCGTTTCCCTTTCTGCTTGATGTACTAATAGGTTGACTCGAACACGCATTTACATCCACGGCTGCATACAAATGTTGACGTTAGAGTTTACTATAAAGCTTCAGAAAGCAAGTACACTAGAAGATCTTATCCTACCCGGTGAAGTACAAAAGATCAAGCGATTCTGTTTATTTTGACAACTGTGTACAAAAGAAACCGTCACTTTTCTGCAGTGATGTTCAAGTCCAACCGTACCCGTTTGAAACTTGTTACCTGCCAAGAATTAACAGAATGCTCACTACTGTCATGTCACAAATAAGCTTCGTCATGTGATATCTCATGTTCCTCATTTCTATCATTTACGTGCGAGCTAGGTTGAGACTGTCTTGACAGCCACCACCTCTGATTCGTAGCCGTCAAATAAGCAACTGCCGTCTTCCCGTTCCATGTCTTTCTTAAGAAAGTCAAGCACAGTATCTTGTAAAGTCTCGGGTGCCGTGCCTCGGAAATTTCTCCTTTGGGTGAAGAAGTCGAGGAGCAAGTTTCCCGTTTCAGAGGTCTGGTCGAATATTTCGGGGGCGTCGAACGTATATTCGCGGGTGTACGTGGCGATCTGTGCACTTTTCGTGGTTAAATATGAGCTGACGTCATCTGACGTCAACATGTGCATTTTTCCTCCCTCGGTCTGACGGTATATACACATGAGCTTCCCAAAGGTACCTGTAAGAAAATCTTGGGATTAAAGATTATAAATATCTGAAATAGCACACTCACTAATTAATTCTTACCAAGGAAATTATTATTGTTATGGAAGCAATATCAGTCGAAATACAATTGTGCATTTTTTTTAGCATTTGATATAATTCACCATGTAAAACATATCAAGAAGAAGAAGAAGAACGGACTTGATTCCTTACACTCTCCATTGACGATGGTTACCGCAAGCATGCCGTTCGGCCTGACGAAATCGTACATTCGGTCTAACGCGCATGCCCAATCGTCAATATAATACAAACTGTGTCCGGATATCACCAAATGGAACGATCCCTCGTCACCAGTTTCTCCATTGCGCTGATCATCCACATACGCCTGAAATGTTGTGGAATGCCAATCAAATCGAACGCCAGGATGTGATTTTGTGATGTCATCAGCTTTGTCACGGAACAGCTTCATCACGTCTTCAGCTGGTTCCAGTGCTCTGACGTAGACTTTGGGATGTCGCTTCGAGATCTCTCGTACGATCAAGCTATCTCTGAAACCTGGGGCAAAAATGAATGATCTTGATATCCAATGATATAATTAATACTCACTAGAAGGATTTGAAAACTTCCGATCTTTTATCTTATTAAAGCATTACAATGATAGGTTCGAGACTAGCATTCCGTAAAAAAATTTCAGTTAAATTTATATTTTATGCCAATGTATGCACACCTATCTTCGGATCTTACTTTAAAGCATTGCACAGTTGTTTCAATGGACGTATGTTAAAATGTGATGCAATGGTGCTTCCACGTAGCGCAGATAACCTCCTCCGCTGTTCGAGTATGCTGGGACCCTTGTTATCTACACTTCACTCTGTATATCCTACAATTCGTCGGTAATTTCAAACATGGGGATGCCTAACATATTGAAGTCTACGGATGAAGTCGGTCTAGGCTGCATCTTGTATCATACGTAACAGTAGGTAGCCATTCTCACTTCGCTAGATCGAATAGGTGAATATGTGAGGAAGAAAACCAACATCGCATTTTCTTTTATTATCTCACTTATCCACGTCATCAAATGCTAAACGCGTTACACACAGAGCTATGCGATGTGATTCAAAGCTGGCATAACAAGTTTATTTTCTGAAAGTGGACAGTTTTTTTCTCGTGGAATACGGTTGTGCCAAACACTGTTACTGTAACATGACTCATGACCGGAGAGCGTTAGCTTGGTGTTCCAAGCGTAGGCTCTGTTAATTATTTTTAAAACTTGAGGTCCATTCCGTTTTGTGAATTTTCAGTAGAGGGTCCCCGTAGTTTTGATGGTCATTGAAATGATTAATCATCAAAACAAAAACAAATTATATAACCACAAAAGATTTGAAGTGTAATACATTAAGTAAACGTTATAATGATAGTAATTTAAGCGATATTATACCCAATCGGTCACCAAAAGAAGTGTATATTATAAATATTGCAATAGAACCGAGACGAAAAATACTCAGTTTAACCCTACTCTGTTATACACTTAGGAAAAACAAATAGATTGATATGCTTAGATAGATAGGAAAATAGATAGATAGATAAATAGATAGATAGATAGATAGATAGATAGATAGATAGATAGATAGATAGATAGATAGATAGATAGATTATACTCCCTACGACATTTGCGTTTTTTAAATCTTCTAAAGTTAGTAAATTTGCGAAATAGGTCTTAATTAAACTTCAATCAGAAAACACAGTAAGTCGAACTATTTGATCACACATTCTGGTGATATTCATTTCATTTCAACGGAGGAAATATCGCAAATTAACCCCCAAAATAAAGGTCGTGGTAAACTTTATGTTCTAAACGTCAATGATTTTCTCATGGTCTAAACTCTCTTCTTTATTTAGTTACCGGGTTAGCTCGATCATAGAATGCTCATTTAGAAAGCTGCTTTGTCAATACTGTGGAATTTGTCAATAATTTCTTAGTTCTATCGTAACAGTCTGGTCTAAAACCAATGACGTCATTTATAAAGGGCATGGAATACACAGATAAACAGTTTTGACTTTGTGTCAGAAATGATTTGGTGATAAGCACTAACTTACATGTAGGATATGATGGACTGACGCGATTCTCTGTAAATGTTGTATGAAGACAAAAAACGAGGGCATCGAGTTGTGTTTTGCTGGACGGGAAATTGACTCTTTCAATCCTTCTTGTAGGGATCACACTGTTTTCATTAAAATTTACCATAGCTTCACCCGGACTGGAAGACACGCCGCCGGAGGGCGCACCTTTCAGGTTAGTCTTATTCCCAATCTGATTTCCTGCCCCATCCTACCGCGGCGCTGACGAATTGTCCACGGTATGTGTCATGCTATCGATGGCTATCATTGGACAGTTTACTGAACGATCTGGTCGACCATGAACAAGTTATTTCATCGGCTTGTTTTTGCAGAGTAGATAAACCTTTGACTGACATCTAAACTTTACTTACATCCAAAACTTGCTTCGAGCAAGGGTAGCAAATGAAGCTGTTCATCTAAAAGATGTTCTCAAATGACTCAGTGGCAGAAGGGCATTCATTTTATTTTATCAGAATGCTGTAATATTTACAAGCTTGCATGCTCATTTTCTCATACCGACACTACTTACTCTTAACTCTCTTAAACTTAGTAGAGGGATGCAGTTTCTATATAAAATATTGGTCATGCAGTAACTTCGATAACATTGCCTAACTTATTTCTAAACTTAAAACTTGACATATCCAATCCATTATTGTAATTTCACATAGTCATTATTTTTAAATTATAAAGTATTTGTTTTCTCTTTTTATACTTTTTGCACGCGAACAACTGAAGTTTTACTTTGATCTTCTGTGGATCACAATCTCCCTTTCTTACAAGGCTTTCTCATTGAAATTGTCTCGGACCGAATAAGTCAAACGACATTCTCTCATAGATCATATGGATCACAGTACACGCACATAAAAAGGACTGCATCCTCCCAAGCTCACTTACCTTCACCGCAACCAATCGTAAACATCCTCACTTCTTCATCTTCACCAAGGTTGCTTAAGGGGAGTTGACCAACCAGCGCTCTCCAATGCAAATCCCACAACTGTTGCATATCGTCGGGGTTGATAACCTTCGACACATAAGCCCGGTAGGACTTGAAATAGTACTCAACATCTTCATAGATGCTCACGGACATACTGTCAGATCTCTGAAGCATCAGAAGAAATAAGGGAGACTTCAGAAATGCATCGTTGCTCTGGAGGGGATGCTCCGTGAAGGAAAGAAATATGGACTCAGCTTTGTTTCCAAACGTATTAGTCTCTCATAGAAATGATGCGGTAAAATGGTTTTATATTTTATTTTCATTCATTCATCGTGTTTGTTGTAGACTTTTAGCTGACAAGATGCGTCTACGGACATGAAAATAACAAAAACAGGAGTTAACATGCAGTGATATTTTTGACACACCGTAAGATGACGATAAGTTCACTCTTCAGGATTTTACAGAGCGAATATGAGATCCTTCGATAAGACAAATTTCTACCGCCAATCATTTTGCAAAAGGTCTGACTGACGCGTTAAGTCTAGATAGAAGTGCGTGAGACTGACGCGGTCAGTCTAGATAGACATGCGTGAGACTGACGCGTTCAGTCTAGATTTATGTGCGTGAGGAAGCCATACAAAACCTCTTTTCTTTTGGCCTTAATTATTGTTTAATTAAGCAGCATTTGGTTTCAGGGCCGGTCGTGACAGTGAAACTGACAAGCTGAATATTGAACCTGACAATGGTGAACAGGGGTCATGTTCGGTCACTAAACTCCGCAATGGCTCGGTCGAATAATAAGATGCACAGTATCATAAATAAAGCTCTCAATATTCACTGGTCAGAGGTCCTTAAACCGAACATTTCAGCACAAGAAAACAATCTGGAACTCTGACAATTTCATTTATCAACAATGAATTCACAAATGCCCGCCGAGAGCAGTAACACGCCAATAGAACGGGAGGTATGTTTCAGGAACACCCAAATCATTTCAATATAGAGATGAACAATAGTGATTCTGTTGTTTAATCAGAGGAGCTTTGCAACATATATACAGCGGCAAGTGTGTGAGTGGAGGTCTGAGATGGGTTCAAGTTTGGCCATTCAGCAGCGTACATACAGTTTCAATGTCATGTACAGTACTCATTGATATTATCGTCAAACACACGTTTGTAAAGACAAATGACACTTGAAAGTATTTTCATTTTGCAGTTCACAACTGTACAACATAAAAAAGAAAAAAAACATGAATTCCATTGCGATAAAGTTTGGCAACTTCATCCTCAGCAAACGTGAAAAATCTACAATAAAAACGATCACAAGTTCATACCTGATGCCGAAAAATAGAGGAGAAACGCCACTGTCAGTGATGGAAAAGTAATTACCTGAAAATTCAATGTCTTGCCGGTTGAATGGTACACTGTCCCTGTTACAGAGTATTTAGATCTCTGTGACCTGTTTTTAATACACGTTCGTATTGACTTTGACCGCAAAGAACCTTGCCTTGGAAATATTAAAATAGAGGGTATGCTAGTCCAGTGTTACTTGAAAACCAACGCTCCGCGGCGAGGGTGTCAATGATAATGTTTTGATAAACGCATACTTCAATGGAACAGCTATATTAAGAGCTTGTGAAATATCTTTAAAGGGTGGCGGGGGTGTCAGCTTCAGCCCTAATATTATTTTGATTTTTAACACTTTGTAGAAGCTAAGAGATGAACCAGCTGAGTTGACCCTATGAGACTCCCCTCTCTGCATCTCTCCTCTCGTCAACCGTAACAACGCCCTCTGTGGCTGTCTGTGTAGAGCACAAGCAAAAAGCGAGAGACAACGACAGTAAGGCCAGAAAGAATAATTAAATTGTTTTCTCGGAATCGCCACTTCTACTTTGGCTAATTTGGAATTTTAATTAGAAAAAAAGCAATCGTAAGACCCTAGCTTGAGGACTTTGAAAAGACAATGCTGCAATTGTTTTACTTTTAGGGTATTTTTGGTATGCATACTTTTGTTTTTTCTTCCAGGACCACATGGACATGCTGATTATTTGGTGTCATCAGCACTGCCTTTATACGTGGACAGTTTGTCAAATCTAAACTCCAAGTCATCATTAAACGATTTAATTAGGGACTGGTCAGTTTCTTCGGCCTGGGGGGGGCGGTGGATTCATGGGGGGGGTCACCCTGTTTTTGACTTTGGTGATAGGGGGGTCACCATGTTTTTGAAATGCCCAATAGGGGGGGGGGGGGGGTCAGTGTGTTTTTGAATTTCGACACAGGCTTATCATTGCCTAAAATGCATCGTGTCAGCCTCAAATTTCATCATTCAGTTGCATTTTTCGGCGCGACCTTCGGGCGCGTAACTTTAATAATCTGACATATTTTTCAGCATATGCCCAACTTTAACATATCAGGCATACATATATCAGAGATATCTGTATGTTCAATATTTTTCAGCATGCTCTTCGAGCGCATTACTTTAATATATCAGACATTTTTCAGCATGCCCTTCCTGTGCATGACTTTTTATACAAGACATATATATCAGAGATATCAGGATGTTTCATATTTTTCTCTGCCCCCTTCGGGCGCCATACTTTAATAAATCACAGATATATGCCACAGATATCTTGATGTTTGCTAAGTGAAAGTGTATCGTTATGAAATCTGCATTTCATATGATAAGCAAGACAAATTCCTGATACTTTTCTGTTTCTTCTATGAGAATTCAGTATGAGAAAGCAACATGCACAAATATTTCACAATATATATTTGATACAGTGACTTATTTTAGAGATAGAAAAATGACAAGATATCTTTCGTTCTCATCGATGCAACTGTTTTCCTTTGTGTCTCAGGTTTTCTGTATAGAATGATGCTTTTTTATGACCAAAATAACAGTTAAACAGGCAGTTTTTATCATTATTAGCTGTGCTTTTATGGTTTCAATATTACAAGAAAAGGTCATCTCAGACACTGCACACATTAGATTTGGCTAAAATGTCTCTCTATGGCTCCTCAGGAGATTTAATCAGATGGCTGGCAAGTCTTAACACCCTTCAAAATTTTTGATTTACTGCTTTTTCCTCTTTGATATTAATGATTGACATCCATTTCTGTACAACAGTTCAGAACATCTTGTTAAGCATAGAAAGTGTGAAATACATTCACAGCTCATTCAAAATGTACTATATTCAAACTTTAAGATTGACACTTTGAAATTCAGTATCCGACAACTGACATGTCAACAATGTCTTTAAAACACAGAATGACTGCTAAAATATAAATGTATGTAATATATATATATATATATATATATATATATATATATATATATATATATATATATATAAAATTTGTGTCCACCTTTTGTTTTACAGTCGTCGCGTGCGGGGGGGTGGGGTCACTATATTTTCGAAACTTGGAATAGGGGGGTCACCCTGTTTTCAAAATTTGGAATAGGGGGGTCAGCCACTTTTTGACGTCGGCAAAAAATAATCCACCGCCCCCCCCCCCCCGGGCCGAATAAACTGACCAGTCCCTTAGTGGGAGATTTTGCTGGTTTGTGAGAATAATAAAGAACATTCTCAGTGGCTTTGTCAAAAACTTATTCGAGGAACAAGATTTTTTTTCTCTGGCCTAAACAGAATAGTTTCACAAAACCACCTAGCCAGCGGGTGTCAGGGTTTCACGCTAAACCATTCGCAATACAAGAAATTATGTCAATTTTTCTTTGCCGTTTTCAATATTAGTGGTAAGTATACAGAGTTCAATCACCAGGGTAATCTGAACTTGACTCGATTACGTTGGACGGGACGACCCTCATGGCTCACAAAGTGGTCATAGTTGACTATTTAAGAACGACAGGTAGGTGATCAGGGTTCATTGTGACAGAGTAAACTTCAACAAGAACTGTGGGAATAACTCGAAATGAGACTTTCAAAACAGTTTGTTGCTGTGGCTGTACAGAACTCATGACATCTCAATGATCATGGGACGTCCATACCAACATCACAGTTCTGGAAAACGTTAGCCAGTAATCAGGCAAATATTAAAACACTACCACATCCACTTTTCGTACAATATATAAGAGTGTTACTTTTCACGGTCAGAGGTAAATGAAAATTCCGTTATTTATCATGACTTGAAAGGCAGGATGTTATCGTCTTCACTTCCCCCTCACCCGTGAGTTCCGCTGGTGAGTGGCAAAACGTTTTGTATACAAGTTTTCACTGGAGTCATACTTTCAAACTGTGTGCATTCGCTGGTCATCTGAACAAGAGAACAAAGCATCTCTTTCAATTGACATTGAACTCCTCCGCGCGTAACTCTTCATTACCAGTTCTGCTCACCAAGATAGCAGTTGTCTGTGAAAACACAAACTTTGTGTTTCAGTGACAGTTATACTTTATCACTTTCCCCCGTCCCTTGGTTGAGTTGGCAAAAGTGTAAAACTAGAAAACTAGTAAATGTGAATCAGTAGGTATCACATCATTTTTGTCTTCTTCTCAGAGGTTGTCTACTATATCTGTTTTATTTTCTGGTGTAACATGACACTGGGACATTGCATTCAACGATGCACAACTTATAAGTGGATCAAACGAGGAAATAATTGTACCATGGAAATTGGTTACGATTTCTTGAAACCTCACACTTTCTAAGTCAATAACTCTTCCCCTGAAATACTTCGTTTGGTGTGCATCTTCTGGTGGCCGTGGACATTTTCCCACCCACTTTATAGATAAGCAACTTAAACTTGGTCAGTATAGAAGAGGTGGTCCTGAATTGAATCCCCTCCCCATGTACCTCACAGTTCTCCTCACGTCTGACGCCTTGAATAATCAGGCAGAATAATCGGGTATATACATGGCAATAAAATTGGGGAATATGTAAGACGGCGTGTAGGAACATGTTGGTTTTGTATTTTACTTATCTACAAAGACTAAGCACGCACTGGTCAACTTCCCAGCGGATTTAAATTCTCACCCTGCCTGGTTAGAATACAAAAACAACGTGTGGTTCTTGATTTTCAACTCGATATTCAAGAAACAGTTCAAATTGGTCAGAAACAAACCATTTTATTTGCTGTGATGTTATAGGTTCAGCAAAAGTCTGTTTGAAGTTTGTTACTCTCCAAGAATTGACCGATTACTGACATCATATAAATTACTGACATCTCAAACAAGCATCGGTCATTTTTACATCTAAACGTCAGCATCTAAAGGGATACTATTGCTGTAAGAATTGAAAATATTTTCATTAATTTTGTCCCAGAGTATACAATCAAGAATGTTAAAATACAAAATATTAGCATTGCGCATTGTGTACATTATGAGATGGAATTTTGGACGAATGAATTTTAACCTAGACTAAAATCCAATCGTCAACAAAGACATTGTACTATAGATGCACTCACGTCGTTTTGCCAAGATAAATACCAGACATTTCTAAATGTTTCCAGGATAGAACAAAAGCTTTACAGTAGTTTTGTACGCAGAATCACCCATAGTTTCTTGAATTACTCCTGAAAATGTCGGAAATGTAGTATTACTACATTTACTAAGAAATAGAAACTGATCTCCTACAATAACAGTATCACTGATAGGCCACTATCCCGTGTTCATAGTGATAAGGGTCTTATACTATTCTTCTTACTTCACAGGTTTGATTTAATACTTCTATTAAAAGTATTGTCAGATAGTTTTAAAATGATGGATTTCATCAAGCCTACGCTTGAGCCATCTGAAATACTGCAGTGTTATGTATACGTACGGTCTCCATGGCAAGTAACACAAATAAAATCGAACGTTTGCAGCAAAACATTCATTATTTTTTTATATTTTAAGTCAAATGTGCAACATATTTCATCAGACTACAATTCTCTATGTACCGGGTTTAAGTTTTTCTCACTGGTGAGGAGGCGTAAATTTTTATATGCTATTTTTGTTTATAAACTGGTCCGCGCAAGCGCCTCTAGAATCAATCTGCCCCCTACTTTAAGATGTGTAACCATTTTAAATGAAGTTTTTAAAGCTGATCCAAAAATTGATTTACTTAAACTTAGTTCTGCTTCTACCTTTTGGCGTGTGCTGCAGAGAGCGTGCTTTTACTGGATTACCTGTACTGTTGTTTTTACTTTTGTGTTTGTTTTGATTGTGATGTCACTTTTTGTCTGTTTTTGCTTTCGATAGTTTTCATCTTTTATGTGATTGTTTTTTTTTTGTCCTAAGGTGCCTATAAATGGGCTTTATGTCCGTTGATTTACCTGAATAGATAAATAAATAAATAAATATTAAAAAATAAATATTTAAAAAAATAAATAAAAAAGATGATCATTTGTATTTGGCTAATTAACCAGTGTGCATATTATATAAGGTGCTGAACCAAATGAACGAAGAGGATATTGTGTTGATAGCAAATACTAGGTATTTCAAAGTAATTAAGTGATGAATGCTTGCTGCACAAATTTAGAAAACGATTTTAAAAAAATGAAACTCTAAGATAAAGGGAATCAATATGCCCCAAGATGTATACCTATTCCCCAATGCCTAATGTAATATGGACAAACTCAGATCAAAGCATTCCCATAATGCCTTCACGTGCGCTCTGACATTGACATCACTTTGATTTCACTGAAGGTCCATAGTTTGAACTTTTTTGCACAGAAAGGCAGTGCAGTCGAAAAATATGAACGTAGTAGCAATAACGAATTTTGGTTTCTTCTAATTATTCTTACTGAATTTTACTCACTTTGAACTTGGTTTCTTCTGTGCAGTAAAAACGCGACTCAGTCCACAGAAAAGCATTCGAGTCCACGGAGAAGCATTCTCGCGAGCCAGAGCATTTTTGAGCACCACGATCCAGCTATTACGTGAGTAGCTGTTGCCGTAAAGAGGCAAGTCTGTAGTTTGAGCCCGGTGGTGGCACTCCATGAGAAAATAGATACCCATGCGTATTCCAAAAATCATGGTGTGATAGAGGGACCGTGCAAAAATCATGGAACAGGGGTTAGTTTTGTTTATCATCATTGTCCATGAAATCATTGGAATAGAAGAACGCCCCTTTGAAAACTGGTCAATAATTTTCCTAGATGTGGATGTCATGGCCACGCTTATAAGTGATGCCATCATGTGCAATCTTTTCCCCAAAGTTACCATGTTAATTCTCACGATGATAAGTAAGCTGGTACGGGCGACTATCCACTGATGCATCTCAATTATTTACACATCAACAAATTCTCCCACCATATTGGGTGTTGTTCGGTTTGATTTTCCCCCATACTTCTCAAAATAAGGGCGTCTTTTTCGTTGAAAATTCCTAGATGTTTGGAAATTTTGCGGAACAAACATGGGAACCAAGCCATCCCGTGAGTGCCCAGAGTTTAAGGCTGCATTCACAAACACCTCGGGAGGGGGGGGAGAATAGACAGGGGGACTTGAAAATATCAAGGGTATGTTTGGGTCACTTGAAAGGATTTAGAGACTAAAAGAAGGAACTCGAAAAAAACTGTCTCTGATTGATATGAAATATGTGTTGGGTTGTCAATTTTAAGCTATACTGTTTGGCTAATCTTTGGGCAGTTTTGTTATCCACTTCAGTTTCTTGTTTTACTCCCTGAAGCGTGATGAAAAGTCCAACACAGCCATATGTGTACAGCCATGATTGTTATTGTTTAAATATCCAATATTTTATACGCAAATGCACTTTTTGCCCGCCACTTCAAGCAAACTACATTTTATCAAGCATGTATAAATGTACAGGTATAACTTTTTTCATGGGGAAAATGTTAATAGTTGGCCCAATAGTCTCTCATGTATTATGATTTGATATTTTAACGAAGCGCTATACATTTTGCCTTCTTCTAAAAGTTGGGCTAAATAGTGAACCTTTCCGAAAGGCATGCACGAAATTTCATGACCCTTCAGTGGTAATGCTTGCGCAAAAAAAAAAAAAAAAAAAAAAAAAAAAAAGAAATTGCGAACTTACTATAATTTCTGTCCATCCTTTAAGGGAGGGGTTTTTTCAAAATTATAGGAAATCAAATGGGGGATTTGACGCATTGTCGGTTTATGAGGGGGCATTTGAACAAATCTGAGAACTTTACTTTGGATCCCCCCAGGTGTTTGTGAATGCAGCAGCCTTGGAAGATCCAGAGGTGCGTGCAAAGTGACACGGTACTACTACTGCTCCATACTCATACATCTTACAATCGATGCAGCGATGATTACCATGTAAAGTCGGTCATTTGATAGACAGAAGGGCGAATGTGATGATCTATTACGTAATCGTATTGTGGTCTTTTGTTTCCTCTGCACGTCACGATTAGGCCAAAGTAATTAAATTCTTTGTTTTGCGTCCCCACCCGCTTAGGTTTTTAAGGTTTTCATGAAAAACACACACAGTGTATTTGAATAGGAAATTTTAGGACATACCCGCTTAGCTTTTTTGAACTAAAAATTTTGTTACATTTTTTTATTTGCTGCAATCAAATTACATTTGTGTTAATTTTCTAGTGTGTTTTTTTTCAGCCGCTTACACGCGTACCTTTTACCATTTTGAGTGGACGCAAAACAAAGAATTTAATTACTTTGGCCTTAGGTAACAGCACAGGCGTTCTGTTTTACGGGTAGTTTGTAAAAGTGTAGTTTCTGCAACGTTCCGACGTTCTCTTCCTTAGCCTTTACTTATACAAACTAGCCGCAAAACAGAACGCCTGTGGGTAACAGGCCTATGAGAAGACCAAGCCATCTCAACATTGGGGGTTGAGCCTACTCATACTATCTGTGTTAGGGTGCATCTGGTTGCCAGATAGCTTGAATAACAACTTGCAAATAGTGAGACAGGTTCAGAGTACTTCCTGGCCTCCTAGATTCGTCCAACAGGGTAACTCTCCCGGGGTCCCGGTCTAAATCTTTTGAGAAAAGACCATAGTTTTTCTGGAGAACGTGCAAACCAAGCAACTTCGATGTATGCAATGGACACCTCCATGGATGTATGTAAGCGATGGGATCAACCATTCAATCGTACAGGGGTGTCAAATTGGAGAAAAAGTGCAGGGCAAAATTTGTGGATGTTTTGAAGCCTTCCACCTTTGCAAAAATATTCACATCGTTCGAAACTGGAAAAAAGTGAGGGATTGAGAGTATGCATAGTCTACTACAACAAAAGCGTAAAATCTTTGAAAGCAAAATACAGCATGGCGATGTCTTCATTGAAAGTTTGACCATGGTGCTAGAAAGAATCTTTCTACCTCCACGGTTTGACCATCCCGAAAATCCATTTGTACTATACCACGTGCAAACACATAAGGGGAGAACCATTTGATTTTGGGGGGGGTATGGAGGAAATGGGTATGGGAGCAAATTTTTTTTTCCTGTCACAGTGACAGCAATTTTTTTTTCTACTGTCAGAGCTGCATCAATTTTTTTTTCAAATGGAGTAGCAATGCAATTTTTTTTTCTTTGTCATCAAGTTTGTGATGCGTTGTATATAAGGGAGCCGTCATTATTTACGCCTGAAACTCAGAAATTTCAGTGACACCCCCCCCCCGTCAACCATGATGAATTTGAGTAACTCCCCTCTCTAACTCTGAAATTTTGACTGATCCCCCCCACTTAGAAAAGTTAAATACAAATACATGTATTTGTAAAATTTACAAAATACAGCAATTTAACAGTAAAGACCTTTCAAATCCTGATGTACTCTGCTAGACTATCATCAGTTATCTCATGATGGTTCAAAAAAGGTGAACCCATCAAAATGAAATTGCAAGTCACAATAAAATAAAGATATAGAAGCTCACGCAGTATCTAACCATATAGTATATTGTTTAATTTGGATGGGTATTATGACAAGGTTTTCACTAGGATATCTGACCGGGCAGAATTTTAAAGTATAGGGAGAGAACACGTGAGAAGCTTAGGGGGAAAGTGTCACAGGGGCTTTCCCATATCTTGCATGCAAAGTTTAAGATATTGATGTGTGCAATGGTGCAGTCTGGTGCGATCTGAGAGGTGTTTTTTAATTTTTTTACTACGTGAAACTGTTAGAACACCCCAAGGGGAGAGCACGAGAGGGGGTTTCCCCTTCTCGTATTGGAAATTTTGGGAAATTGATATGTTTAATGGTGCAATCTGAGAGGAGTTTCAGGTTATTTTGCATTTGGTAAAACTGTTTGAAAATGACATTGAACACTGCAATATTTTTTTACATTTTATGCATGATCAGTGTTTGTGTCACAATATTCAACAACCAAACAATGACAATACAATTTGTGAAAAACAGTTCTGTTTGCCAGAGACTGAAGATAAATAAATATACAGGAACGGAAAATTTGTGACCTTCTTGTGTCATTTCTCCAGCTGCCAGCTTCTAATGAAAAGCATGAATATGGTATGTTTAACTGTCAAAATGGTCATTGAACTGAGGTAAAAGAAAACATGTTTCTGTGATGATAAAGGATGAATTCACAACAGTTCAGTTTTGTCCTAGATCCTGTGAAAATTTTGAGAAATTGATGTGCGCCACGGTGCAGTGTAGTGCAATCCGATAGGTATTTTAAATTTGTCTTTTACCAGTAACACTGTTAGAAGAGCCGGGGGGAGAGCACGAGAGGGGGCGCCCCCCTCTCGCATTGAAAATTTTGAGAAATGGATGTGTGCAATGGTGCAATCTGAGATGTGTTTCAATTTATTTCGCCAAAATAAATTGAGTAACCCGTCCCTCTTCTTCCTCTCCACATTTTGAGTAACGCCCCCTGAAGTTTTCAATGTTTTTAGTGACCCTCTCCCTTGTATTTCATTACATTTGTTGTTCCTCAATTTTTCATTGTCAACTTGTACATCTTCCTAATATATTTATATTGAGAGAATACTATATTGATTTTAACACTAGTTTATTGACTCCTGTCTTGTGTTTTAAAATTTTCACAATTTACAGAAGTCAAAAAGTCCCATTTAGATAGTGCCTATGCCATCGATATATTGCAACAGAAATCCTGAAATATGATTTCTTGGGTCAGGAAAGGGAAGGAAAACATTGAGTGCACTGAGGTGTAAGTAGACCTATGTAGTGCATGCTTACATCATAAGTGCTGGGAAAAAAACATAAGAATTGCTTGTGGTAAAAACATTTGCGCCGCCTATGGCGGCGCGCCGGCAAAGAATACATGAGAATAGGGTTTCCAAATTTTGCTAATTTCTGGTGCATTGTGACATTTTTTTTTTTCACTTCTGTCTGTTATGACAATTTTTTTTTCTCAGGCCATGGCAGGATCAATTTTTTTTTCTTCTATCTCACCTGGCGACAATTTTTTTTTTCTCAAAATCCTCCATACCCCCCCCCCAGAAATCAAATGGTGTTCCCCTAATAATTAGCATTCGTAGTATATCCGCCATTTGGAATTCTTCCAGATCTGGGTGAAAGCGCTGTCGCTCCCCCAAGGAATCAACAAGCTCTGAGACTTAGTGTTTCCAGTGTACAGTTGAGGAGGTAACTCTTTGGTAAGGCTGTGTGGTGTATGATGCCTACACTGGCCTCCTAAGCGCGTTCACCGCTAGCCCTGCGTACGATGCTGTGTGTTCTCGGCGTTAGAAGCCACGTTCATGACGTTATACCGAGGACGGACAACGCCGGGAACACACAGCATCGTACGCAGGGCTGATTCACTGCATTCTATGCGACAGCCTGTCACTAACGCGACAGTATGCTGAAGTATATTTCTTCAATTTATTTTACAACACACCTCATCCGCAATCTGTGTTCGGCAGTTGATAGTCACGTGAGGTGCGTTCTTTTATATGCTGATCCACATGAACGACGCCATCAGGCATCATTTGTCATGTCGGAACTGTTGCCTGCCAGGCATCAGTTCCGAAAAATTATATATGCCCGCTGACTTCAAAAACGACATTTGCGCATGTGCTATTTAGAATGTAACAAATATGTCGTCTCGGTTTACCCTCCTTTCTGGAGATTGCTCTGGTTTCAAACAAGGACTCGAAACGGACGAAACGATAATCAAAGGTGCATTGGACGTTTTGCAGAAGTATTGCGACGCTGTCGTGAAAAACCTTTTTCTGCCATATTTCATGCGACAAGTTTTGTGCCTTATGTATGACTGCCGATGAGGTGTGTAATAAAACACATATTGACTGGCTGTGAGGGCAACAGCATATGTCTCCTAACCCCTCGGACATGTGAGTCACCCCGAAAAACAGACTGTTCCCAAGGCATGGTACAGATGTTGATCTCTCAGCACTGTAATACTGTGTATCATGTCAATTAATTGCTTATTTGCATATTTGATGAACTTTCATAATTAATGTCATATGTCTAGAAGTGCTGCATCAAATTTGATGAAACCTGACAACGATGTTGATCTTTTGGTGGTGTAATGGTGTGCATAGATATGTAGTAGTATCATGTCAATTACCTGCCGATTTGCATATTTAATGAATTCTCGTAATTAGGCTGGCATGTCAAGAAATGGTTCACAAATTTCATGAAACTTGGTACAGATGTTGAACTCGCATTGCTTTAACGTTTTGAATGACGACATTTATCAGTGTCATTCCAATTTATTGCTAATTTGCATATTTAATAAACTTTCCTAATTAGTGGGCTGTGTCACGGTTACTCTACGCCAGAGCATGGATGTAAAAAATTTTTTACATCCATGGCCAGAGTAACCGTGGCTATGTCCAGAAATACTGCATCAAATCTGCTGAAACTTGGTACAGATTTTGACCTTTCAGTACTGTAATGCTGTGCAAAGACATTAAGTAGTATCATGTCAATTAATTGCTAGTTTCCATATTTTGTGAACTGTTATAATTAGTGTGATATGTATAGAAATGCTGTATCAAATTTGATAGCGTGGTTCAAATGTTGATCTTCCAGTAGCGTTATGGCATGCAAAGATAAGTAGTAGTATCATGTCAGTTAACTGCTGATTTGCATATTTAATGAATTTTCGTAATTTGGCTGATATGACAAGAAATGATTCATCAAATTTTATGAAGCTTGGTGCAGATATTGAGCTCACATTTTGAAGAAAGACACAAGGCAGTGTCAAGTTAATTAATTTTTAATTTACATATTTAATGAATTTTCATAATTAGAATGATTTGTCCAGAAACAAATCAAATTTGATTAAACTTTGTTCAGATCTTGATTTAACAGTGCTGTAATACAATTCATTGATAATTTGTGGTATTGCTTTCGAAATGTGGTACACGTGATAATCTGTCAGTGTTAATATAGAATGCAAAAATGTTTGGCAACATCCTGTCAATTAATTAGTAATTGACTAATTTAATGACCTTTTGTAATTAGGGTAGCAGCCCACATTGGTTTTACGTTTTCACCACCATGCAACTCATCTTTAATCACAGACCCAATTATTGAACCGGACTCTATCCTCTCCAAGGACTTGTAATCAAAGTACCCATTAACAAATGTTGACTGTGTCATCAACGATGACTTTTTCCTTTTATATGTATGATACGTTTTTCTGGAAATTTTGTGGCCAGTGTTTGATCGCCCCAAACCCCTTAAAAGTGCATATTTGATATAAAAATATTTTGGAAAAAACATCCCTGCCGACCTATCTACCCTATTTTTGAAAACCGTGTTATCGGAACAGCACAATTTATTTTTTGGCCTAATCTAAAACAAGTGAAGTGTTTTTGAAATACATTAGTTGTATTGATTGCACCTTGTCTTTTTTCAGCTGAAATGGCAGACCAAGCAGAGATGATGCAACAAGTAGACATAACACCAGACAGATCAAAAAGACGTCAACGGAAAGCATCTGCTGGACTGCTTGGTAAGTTAACTCCATGGTGGAAAAGCGGGCCAAATGTTTATTCGTCTAGCTCAGATGAAGAATTTAGTGAGAGCACTGAAGAGGATGATAATGATGATACAGATGGTCATTTAAGGAAGTGGGTAGTTTCTGACAATCAGATCTGTGAAGTCAGCAGAAAAAGTGAGAATGTGAAAAGAGAGAGAGAAGAAGATGAGCCACAAATTCACCGCCCTGAAGTTAAAGAAGAATTTGAGAATACTTGCACGACAGGGTCACATCATCCCAGCAATGATGTGAATTTTCCAAACCATGGTCATGGAATGTCAGTGGAAAGTTTGAAATTTGAAGAAAATGACCAATCATTTGAAGGATATGAACATGCCACTGAACACACGAATATTGATGAAATACAGAATGACCGCGTGACAAAGTTGACCAGTGACACAAGAAGAACAAGGCAGAGGACAGTATACCACAGTAGGAGCCGTTATGTGTTTGGTTCAAGTTCCGATGAAGATGCAGTCGTGACGATTAAAGATGAGGATTTTGATAGTAGAGAAGAGACAGAGACAAGTGATAATTCTGAGTCTGGGGATGACACTGACACTGACACTGTTGAGAAGGTGAATGAAGTGAAAGACAAAGAAGAGGAAGCGCTTGAAAAATTATTTAAATACAAAGAACACATGGAAATAGGTACAGACATTCATAATAAGTGCTTCTATAAATGCAAAATATGCCAGCTCTATTATTGCAAAACAGCTAGTCGGATGCTATGTCACCTTAACAAGCATGATGAAGGCAAGTTGAAGTGCGAGCAATGCCAGTTTAACGCCTCATCAGAGAGCTCCCTGCAAAAACACAAGGAGGACCATACACAAGCCATACAAAAATGCGACATGTGTGAATATACCACTCAAAGAATAAAATTATTGAAGAATCACAAGATACAAGTACACACAAAAGAAGAAGACAAGAAGTTTATCTGCCCCAGTGAAGGATGCCGCAAAAGATTCGCTACTAAATCTAATTTGCAGTCACACATGTGTTCTCACAACAAAGCAATCCTCTGTCAGTTCTGTGGGAAAACATATACATTTCGGAAGGATTTAAGAAAACACATTTCAAGAGAGCATGATATCAACGCAAAACGGAAAAAAATTTACTGTGATGTTTGTGGGAAAGGATATATTGCAGGTAACAAGGGCGCTCTCAGACGTCATAAGATGCAACATCACCTCAATGAGAGACCATTTAAATGCAAATATTGTCCGAAGGCATTTGTTGATCAGGTGAGACAAATATTTCACGAAAGGACTCATACTGGAGAAAAGCCGTACAAATGCAAATTCTGTGATTTCAGGGCTGCCAAACCTTCGCAAGTAGAATCACATTCTAGAAGACACACCGGCAGGAAACCGTACAAGTGTAAGGAGTGTAGCTACGCCAGCACATGGAATGTGCAATTGAAGTCTCACATGAAAGCTCACAGTTCAGACACAGCTATGAGGTGTGATATATGCAATGTCGTTTTTATCAATGAAAGGTCACTTAAGGGTCATAACAAGAAGTTTGCTGTTACCCACGATGGACTTTCTAAATCCTCTTCTCTTCTCCCCAGTGTGCAAATCTGAGCAGTGCTATGTCCTCTGTAATACATTAGATCTAATCTTCTGTTAGCCACATTGCTGCTTCATGAAATATAGTTTTGTTTTTGTCATTTTTTGTTTGATACAGAGGCAGAAAATGACTAGAGATTTTTTTTCCATACAACAGCTGGGCTGAGCAATGTTAACGAGGATAGGGCCAATATGTTCCTACGTATGTGGAAGTTACTTCAAATATTTGATAATCCTGCTGCAAGCAGCCCTATCTACTATAAGGTAGCATTTAGTCACGAGGACATCTTTTATTCAATCATCATTCATGATAGAATACTGCCAATGTCATGACTCGATTTCAACACCAGTTTGTAACTGTTCGACATTGACCCATGGATATTAAAGCAACAAAAACCGCATTTGGAAATAATTTTTTTTATTGAACTGTCCATAGACTCAGTACATTAATTCAAATGCATGCAGTTGCGGGTGTTTTTGGTAGAATAAGATCATAGTTCATGACTTGTTAGAGAAGACAGTTACAGCAAATTTTTCAGCATTTGTTTTTATCATCATCTTATATTCCTTAACACATTCGCATAGTGAACACTGTGACATACATATATGTAACAGGCTTTGTAGAAGGTAAAAAAATGATTACACAAGTTCTTAAAGTTAGGATGTAGTCAATGGTTTGAACATAGTTTTATTGCAAGGAATGGAATGTATCAGAGTAGATGTAGTTTATGATTAAGACTGCCTTTCTGTCGCTTAAACCATCCAGAACATGCCATCATGTCACCCATTTACCCATAAGCTTATATCCATGTATGTTAGTGTACAGCCTGCTTGTTAATGGAGTTTGACAAATTTCTGATGGAAGGAATCAATTCTATTTCTATAATTTTTAAGGAATCTGAGTTTGTTCTGATGATGATAATCTGTAGTTAAAATCAGTACATTTAAAACTTGAATTTTGAATACTTTTGAATTTGTTATTATCAATAATAGATTAGACATTATAATAAAGAGTGTATACATAAACTTTGAATGTGATGTGTTATGTCTTAGAAAGATTGTGTGGTTTTTTGTTTTAGCCAGACTTGTGCCAAGTCTGTTGGTGATGTCATTATGAAATAAATTTCAAGAACAAATTTTGAAAAAATACATATCTGAACTTTGTGGCATGAGCAGATATAGTTAGGCCAGTCAAAAACATGCCCACATTTTGACATGAGTGGGATACCCCATGGTGCGTAGACTGAAGGATCCGTCGTTCCAGGGCGCCCTCTACGCTCGCCAGGCCCGAGCTCCAACCGAAACATATCGACATGTAATAGGATGTGCTTTATTGTCGATATTCGGTTTTACAATCTGCAAGAAGATTCTCGAAGAAAGAAGTGCTACGCAATCGGTATTTGAATTATTAATTAAACTTTATTATCCCTGAAATGAGAAACTTGTCTTGCAACGGCACAGACATCGAAACAGTAAGAATATAAATACAGTAGTAAAACATATCTTTAAAATCACACAAGTGTACGCATAGGCCCTAAAGCTCAATGAAAAAACGCTACAAAATTTATTTCAAACTTCAGACACAACGTTTTGTCTCTGATTAAGAAGTCGAACTGCACAAGGAGCATATATAGCTGAGTCGTGTTCTTATACCCAAAGTTTTACATCTGCGACCTGAAGGAAGCTCCTCAAAATGCTGAGCCATTTTTCACGACTTAAATGTGCATTTCAGTCTACGATATACAAAGAAGTGGTGCCACAGTCGTCTATAAATAGCAAAACGCATATCTCTAATACTATTCATAGCATGGAGGTACTTGTGGTAACGCCATGCCATGGTCATAGCAACAAACGCAGCATGAGTATTACAGCCAAGTAGCCTACTTTTCTAATGCATACCACAGGGTAGCCAGGAAAAAATAAACAAACATACAAACAAGCATACAAATACATAAATAAATATTAAACAAACATACAGACAAACAAACATAAACAAATAGACAAAGAAACAAACATACAATATAGAACGTTGATTAATAAACACGAATAAATAAACGAACATGTATACACACACGTATATATATATATATATATATATATATATATATATATATATATACTAACTATTGTCTCTTACACTCACATATTTTACCAATATACAAATATACAAATGTGTGCATGTGTATACATTTGTTTGTTTGTTTGTGGTTATTCAACATTCTATGACATTGTATGTTCGTTTGTTTATTTATCTGTTTGTGTATGTTTGTTTGTATGTTTGTTAAATATTTATTTATGTATTTATATGCTTGTTTTTATGTTTATTTTTGTTTCGTTTTGTTTATTTATTTGTTTGTTGGTATGCTTGTTTGTTTTTTCCTGTCTCTGCCCTGTGCTCATACCACACAGCGGCCGTCGTTTATCAGTGTTTACGAGCTACTCTATTACACGCAGTCAGGGTCATGTCGGGTCACATTGGTTCACAAAACTATGAGAGGCGACAGCAGGAGAATAATGCGTACGCATAAGTAGACGTCGCCGTACTGTACATGTGATTTTAATCAGATTCGGGCCTAGTGTTCGTCATGTTCTCCCGGGTTTTTTTTTTGCTTGTTGTTTTTTCTAGATAGTGACACGCCCCCAAGACAGCCTGGAGCTTGAGCAAGTCGGCTCCTACATTTGCAATGTGGTGCACGGTCCCTCTATCATAGAGGGACCGTGTGTGGTATTTGACCTTTTTTTCAGCATTGAACTGTAATGCAGAATTATGTTGGCGAATTTATTTTCAGCAAGCTGGGGCACTCCCATTGCTGAATCGAGTCGGGGAGGACAATTTATGCTGGGTGTCGGTAGAAATCGCTTCAGTTAGAAGTGGAGGAAATTGGAACGTGGTTCTTTTTAGGTATCGTTACACTGGCAGGAATATTGTTTAGGTGCTTCCAACAACATTCATGTAGACCATCGGTTCATTCAGTAGAGACTCACGACGGTAGAATTAAACGCCACTATAAGTGTTTTGGTAGACTTGGTTCAAGTCGGTGAAATTTTAAAAAGTAAAATCATTTATAATAGTTTCTCTTGTGTCTCTCCTATTTCGTACAAACCTATTCAGAATTCGGTAGCGCAGGCCAGGTTTTCCCAGCGATTGAATGCGTTACTTTTGAGTCTGCGCAGTATAGTGAGTTAGTTTCTGCCGGATTCACCTGTGATTCCGGGTGAAACTCCCCTGTATAGCGTTCACCCGACTAGCATCGCGTCCACTCCACTGACGCGCGCGTTTCACATGAAAGCAAAATACATATCGTTGCGTTCACTTCACTCAAACATTAACAAATCATAGACTTGAACCAAGTCTAGTGTTTTGGGTAAGCGCTGAACTTTTAGTAGCGCAAAAGCGTGCTTCAATATGCTTTAGGTGTTTGACACGTGAACTCATTGGTGTTCCGCAGAGGCGTGTCTGATCATGATAGACCCTCGAGAAAAACGGGACAGGCAACTGCTGTGGTTTCTTTGTGCGATCTATCTTGGAATATATTAACTTCGTTTGCCAAGCGGTCCCCGACAACAATACTTCGTACTTAACACTGAATCTCATTAACGATCAAACTGACGTTCTGTATGTTCATTCCGTCCCCGACCCATTAACACCTCTTTATTATTCCAAGTAGTACTTCGTTCATACAGGCAAAAATTGAAACGTTTCAGCGACTTTATTTGTGATTTGTAAACACAGGTGATTAATAGTTTGGGTCCGCTCGTGTCCATACTCACAAAATAAAGCCATTGTTTTGATATTTAAGACGTCTTAATGCGCCCTCTCGAGTTCAAAAGGTGTGTATGGCCAAGCATACTGCATAACAAGATGGCTGAAACGAACGACGTCGTACTGGCTGTAAAGAATGTGAAAGAGGCTCCCCACCGAACTATCCAAAATGTTTTTGTGTCGAGTTTGTGTTTTATTCGTTTCTAAATTGTGTTCCTACATTCTTATCCGATTGTTTGTGTTAATAAAAATGTTTGTTTCGCCTCGCCATAAGCTTTCCTCACACATACAAAACATTACCGTCCACACTAATCCAAACTTCCCTACAAATATCCGAGGCGAAACAAACATTTTTATTAACACAAACAATCGGATAAGAATGTAGGAACACATTTTAAAACGAATCAAACACAAACTTAATGACTCAATCGAATATTTTTGTTCCCAATTCATAAATCATATAGACAATCTCAATTCTCGGTTTATGGCAATTTTTGTCGACTGATAAAAGTCTTTTCATCTTCAACATTCCATTCTAATTTCACCTACGGTAACCTCCTGTGACTTTCCTTCTAAACGTTGATTTGCCTTGTGCACCAAAGAGATGCTGTATTTTATGCCAAACGATGAAAAAATATGTGAAGAAATAACCATGTATCAGTCAGTACGGCAGGCGAAACCCGGACGGCCATACCGATTGGAGACAGAGCAGAGTAGATCGAAACGCAAACGGGGTGTTATTATAGGAAAGGCGGTGACTTATTTTACAGCTGAATAAAATGCTGTCTCTGGTTGTGTAAGTCTGTTGATCGAAATATATATTTTGTTCCCAGTTGATTAATCATGGGGGATGGCAGTCTCGATCTCCCCTTTATGGTTCGATATTTACTGACTCGTTCCCTCTCATTTTTGTCAATCAATGAAATCATTTTCGTCTTCCATATTCAATATTACTTTGACCGATGTTACATCCTGACCTATACTGTCATTAGTTTTGACCAACGTACAAAGATATTGCCCATGCGTCCGGCTGATGAGATGTTTTGCAAAACGGTGAAGAAATGGGGGCCCGGGAGACATCGATGTCAGTCTTTCCGGACTGTTTACATGTAGCTAATAGGGGATATCAAAGGAGATGAATCAGTTAGTTGAATAAAACATAACTTTTCGGACTTATTTTATGTCAATTTTGTCAATGTCGGACTTTTGATTCAAGAGAAACCAGAATCACCTACAGAGATGTCTGTATTAAACACGACGAACAATTGGGAATAGTTTGTTATGCTACTGTCGGTGTCAGTCGTGGTGTCTCTCCCATAAAATTTCGAAGCTATAGGTCTACACTTGTCGTTTCAATTCACAGGTAGCGGTACACCGATGACCAGATATTGTACTATTCTTAAAACTAGTCTAAGCAATTTTACGACACTGCACTATTTGCCATTGTGTCTCCCCGTGAACGTCCTTGAATCTATGGACGTGACCATTGTTTTACTGCGCCCATTAGAGTGTAAACCCCTGTTCGTTACCAGCAGAATACTTTTTAAAGTTCTGTACATCAGTGTACACTGTGTGTATAAGCCCTAAACCTAGTTTAATTCAATTATGGAAAGGTATTAAAGAATAAAGGGTCGTTACAGTTGCTAAAATTGCGAGAAAAACGGCACTTTTTACTCAAATAGTCCTATTCACAAGCTCTATTGTTTTAAATCACGTCCATGGTGTGCTGTTGATTTTCATTCTTTCGTGCAATTTCATTTGCTTGAAGCAATTATCCTTTCATTTGACTGCTCTGTGGCACTCTTCTGAATATGTGTTTTGGATAAAAAGAACTCTACAGTGAAAGACATAAACTTCGACGGTGATAGGTATACAATATCGGTTCTCGACGGTGATAGGTATACAATATCGGTTGTGTGAAGATATACAGATTACAAGTTATTTCTGCGCGCCACTTATTGATAATTTCTTCTTGTGAACGTCTTTGAATCCGTGACCGCGACCATTGTTTTCGAAGTGTTCGACGGTGGATGATCGGTAGATTAATGAAGATATATGTTACTGAACTATCGTGTGATTGTTTAATAGCATGGTTAGGTAATAGACGGTGTAGTCTGTAGAGGCGATACGGCGAAATTCCACGGCCCAAGGGAGCGTACATCGCATGGTTTCTTACAACGAACCATAGACAGAGCCGTCGGTTTCCATAGCTACTACGTGAAATCCGGCCTCACCGATGTCCCGGGCCGATGTCCCTGTCCTGATTCGGAGAACAACTTTCAAGCTGCGTGTTGAGGTTCAGATGTCCGATTTTTTCATATTCAAAAGGCTTATTGATTTACAGAGAACGCCCGTCTTGTTTTTAGCTTTAACTTAGCGCAAGATGGCAATTGAAAATTCAAAGCCAAATAGCCAGTGGGAAAAAAATAGACGACTCGCTCTCACCAGCGGTCGAGGTCGCAATGAAAAAAAAATCGAAGTCTCTGAAATCGGTATCATTGCTCCGCCATGTTTATTGTTGGTTGTACGGCCAGTTTAAAGTCACAGACTTTCTTCAAGGTAAAGTTCATATAATTGCCATACCGCGAAGTTCCCTGTGCATTTCAATATGTCTATTTGGAAGCAAAAAGCGCCACGGACATTCGATCGATGGTGATGAACTTTCTCCAGGGCGTGACATGTCACCAGTTACGAACTTTACCGGTTTTCGATACGAAATATGCAATATATTATCAGCGTTGTTCACGTTGTGTTTTGAGTTTGATATGGAATATAACAGGAAAACACTAACAATTAGAGTGACGATAGAGACCATGCCCGATACGGAAAAATTGACATCAACTACTTGCAATGAGCAGTGACCTGAAACTTCAGACTGATATATAAATGTCGACAATATAAAACATTGAAATGCCGGAGAGAGAGAGAGGGAGAGAGAGGTTTACGCGGTCGCGAACTGATTATACTCTTTCGGATATGACTTCGGTGTAGACGATACACAGACATCGAAAATGTACACCTACTTTCCAGAAATTCGACTAATCTTATAATAAAGAGTGGAACAAATCCAAAAGTGTTGGTGGAAGTAAATCTTCAGATGTTGGTTTTCTAAAGTTAGATAATACTTACAGAAATATGGTCGTCATAGTCTTCTTTTAAAACTATTATCTTCAACACCACGTTTCTTATGATCGGTGATGTCATTTTTTATTATTTTTACAAACTTTCAATGCATCAAACGCTATAAGACTATCTCATCTGCCTGTCAAGGAGTTACAATATATTTCCAAGGGCTGGCACACGATGTCAACTTACGTGTCGTCCGTCGAGCGGCCGGTGGCAGTCTCACAGATTGTTCCGTTTGTAATCGCGGCCACTTTGATTTTGATGTGACACCAACGTGCGTTTGAGGTTTTTTTGTTACGAAATTTGTCGACCTCACAAAATTTCACAGTCCATGCTTTGAAGCAGTCTCAACATGGCAAAAATGTCTCGCTTAAATTTCATCCTCGTCGTTCCAAATTAAATTCGACCACTAAATTATTTCGGCAGTTTTAATTTCCTATTAATTCGACGTTTTTCAAATCGTAATGAATTTTTTCTGGTCGAATTGATAGGGTTTTTGGTATCAAGCTTATCTCTTCGTCGGACCAGTATACCGCGAGATGTAGTACTGTGTTCGACAGCCATGGCGAAAGTGAATATTGTATATTGGTTGTTGTTTGTTTTATGTTACAAATACCTGTCGCGTGAGGGCGTTTGAAACGCTTCTGAAGCGGCTCAGTCTGTCCACACAGCGATTTGCGGATAGAGTTAATCCCTACAACGGCTCTGGTCGGGCCGACTAAACCGTCTCAAATCTGAAACGCTTCAGAACCATTTCGGAGTGTCCACACATAACTTTCTGTGTCAGTATTGGCCCAGAACCGTTTCAGAGACGTTTCAATGGCCTGTGTATGAACGGCATATAGGATCGCACGCTGCTAATCCCATAGACCCTTTGTTCTCTATCGCAGTTGCCTGTCCCGTTTTTCTCGAGGGTCTATGGTCTGATCAACTTCAATGGATGGGTATCCTGGAGCGAAAGACAACTAACAGACTATGCGCAATAAGTTTGTATCAATTTCAGATCATGAAGTGGGTATGTGGGTATTCGAGTTTACATGGCACATTCATGATATTCGAATCCTTTAATCTGACATCATAAACCATCTGACAAGAAACATTCAACCATGCAGTTGTTTACCCGTCACTTTCTCAATAAGCTTACAGGTATCGTGTTTTTAAAATAAAAAATAATTACATGTGATTGTGTGTGTGTGTGTATATATACATACATACACACATACATATATATATATATATATATATATATATATATATATATATATATAAACAGATTACTTCAAGTACAAAGTATTGAAATCTATTACTTAAGTTTCATGCATCTTGCAATTCTCAGATAGAGTGAAAGGATCCTTTCACTCTATCTGAGGATTGCAAGATGCATGAAATTTAAGTAATAGATTTCAATACTTTGTACTTGAAGTAATCTGTTTATTTATAACGCTCTGCTTTTGCATTGAGCACTGTAATTTCCCACGAGGACATCTGTATACTTCGAGATATATATATATATATATATATATATATATATATATATATATATATATATATATATATATATATACTATGTCGGCTGTAGAGCCAGGCTAGAACGTTGTCCTTTCCATGTTAACGAGGTGACGTCAGGTGTTTTACCAGTCAAAATGTTGTTTACGCCGAGAATCCGCATCCTATTTGTTTCGCTATTTACCTGGCAACCTTCCGACCCCACCATTGCCGTATCTGTCACGTTACTCATTGATAACGAAGGGCGAGGCCAGGCATACTATGGATACGTACACACGTCACAGCATAGGTAGTATCTAGGAGGAAGTAAGATACATGTGTATACCTTTGTTTGCAGCATATATTCATGTTTACACCTACACAGTAATTCAGCATGTAAGCTTTCATTCAAGTGGTTGCACGCTTTCTTTATAATTCTCACACGGTGACATGTAAATAACGTTAACTATAATCTCAATCCTGGATTTTAGACAAGCTTGTCGATATGTCTTTTAATTATTCCATGAAAATCTACCATTTTACAGCAATACAATCCGAGGTATGCGCACAATTTTCCTTAAACCGGACGCGTGATGATTATGTGGCGGATCCGAGTACTGGTTTCAGCTGTATGCTACAGGTGACAAAATGTGACAAAATGAATTACATTTTTGTAGAGGGACTGAAAATGGTATCACAATGGTTACTACTAAACGGTTAAAATATATAAAGTCGTAACGAATGCGGCATAAATTGACCCTGGCTCAATGATTGGCCAAATACCCTTTTTCCGTTAAATCGACTTACACTAAACCCTTCGACCCTTAACTGTTTTTCGCATTTGTTTAAAACCACATTGGTTCTGATAATTTGTTCTGGTTTGTAATGGGTCTCAACCCACTAAAAATAGAAGAGACCTGACATACCTACCTACCCTATATTTCCTGAAGGCTTGCAAGATAGAATACGCCTCGGGGACAGACATTTGGACTAGTACTCTCAAACTTTTCCGATTCTTTTCTAATCTATCACTTGTTGGGGTTCATTTGAAAGCTCTTGGTCCAAGAAAAAATTTCATTTTTCATAGTTTTTCGAAATTCGAAAATTTTATTTTTCTCCACAGAGTAAACACAGGGATCGGCGCGGCCATTTTGCATTTCAAATATCGGTAAATCTTGGGTTATTTGTTTCTCTGGTACCAAAATTTGCACGGTGCACGTGACTTCCGACTTTTATTCTTGAGAAAATTGTTGAAAGTTTCCTTGAGGAAAGTTTGAGCAAAAGATTAAGTCTTTCACTTTCGAGGTGCATACTACCTCAACTGAAACACATAATTTGAGACATACATAACCAATTTTGCATTGGCCTGTTGGAAAATTCACTTTTGCATTTATCCATTCTATGCAGGATGACGTGACCTGGTGAATTAACTGTGGAAGTATTCATGTGTAGGCGGCGAGTCGCTAATATACATAGCCCATTTCCTTTTACAAACCATAGAGAAGCTTTGTGTGAATACTAAACCAAGTAAAACCCTTCAGTGTGTTTGTACAAGCTCTTTTGGGGAAAAACAGATTATCTGCATGGTAGCCGGGTAGGAAATTTGAAGATTTTGCTAGAACAATAACTGTGATAGGCAAATATAGCATCGGATGCGTCATCAGCACAGCATAGCAGCAAGCGTTGCGGTATGCGGCGACTCACTCTCGTCCAAGCTCTCTTTGGATGAGGAGTATGAGCATGCGATATCTGCCTGGGATTTCGAAGAAAGAGCACAGGCGCACGACGTCTTTTAAAATCACTTGTCTGTAATTTTAATGTTGAAACATGCATTTTATAAAAATCTGTGCAAACGGAAATCGTGCGGGCAGCTATTGAGGCGCGGCATACAGTGAACAGTGCAGTGCCCCGTGCACGGCTGTGGCCGCTCAGCTCTACTGTTAACGTTACTAATTTTATACAAATGGCGACTTTTAAAATCACTTGTCTACAATTTTAATGTTGAAACATACATTTATTGATAACTGTGCGAACGGAAATCATGCAGGCAGCTTTTGAGACATACAGTGAGCAGCGCCCAGAACACGGCTGTGGCCGCTCGGCTGAAGGACCGTGCTTGTACACATTGTACACATACAAGATAGCCGAGCGGCCACAGCCTAGCCCTGCGTACGATGCTGTGTGTTCCGCTACAGCTAATAGCCCCGCTCACCACAGCCCTGCAAAGACCCGTACGTAGAGTTGGTGACTTCAAATCCATTTTTGGACTTGACGTAAAAAGCCAAATTACTGCCGAAATTCAGCGTTCTTGGGCCCAAGTCGTATCCCTGCCTACCTCAGCTACTCGATCGCTTCCAAAAATGCCAGTCTTTTATTCTTTTTTCGTAAATAACCGTCGATGTCGGCAACTCTCTCGCTAGCCCTGCGTACGTACGCAGTGTACGCTGTGCATTCCCTGTGCGTTCCTAACACACAGCGTACACTGCGTACGTACGCAGGGCTAGCGAGAGAGTTGCCGACATCGACGGTTATTTACGAAAAAAGAATAAAAGACTGGCATTTTTGGAAGCGATCGAGTAGCTGAGGTAGGCAGGGATACGACTTGGGCCCAAGAACGCTGAATTTCGGCAGTAATTTGGCTTTTTACGTCAAGTCCAAAAATGGATTTGAAGTCACCAACTCTACGTACGGGTCTTTGCAGGGCTGTGGTGAGCGGGGCTATTAGCTGTAGCGGAACACACAGCATCGTACGCAGGGCCGTGTTCTGGGCGCTGCTCACAGTATGTCTCAAAAGCTGTCCGCATGATTTCTGTTTGCACAGTTATTAATAAAATGCATGTTTCACCATTCAATTACAGACAAGTGGTTTTACAATTGGCCGAGTGTATACTATAAGTAACAGCAGAGCTAAACGGCCACAGCCGTGCACTGCACTGTAGTGTGTAGTGATGGGCACTGTTCACTGTATGCCTCAAAATCTGGCCGCACGATTTCTGTTTGCACATTTGTTAATAAAATGCATGTTTCAACATTAAAAATTCAGATAATTGATCTTAAAATTCGTCGTGCGCCTATGGAAAGAGCACACTCCTATAAAGATAAATAATTATTTCAGTTCCTGACACGCGCTCAGCTTCCCTAATGAAAGTGTTTGTTCCTAGCTTAACAACCTATCTAATATCATAGGATTTTGCGAGCAATATTCGTCTGCAAGTTATAAATATGACCAATAAATCAAACTTTTTTTTCATCATACAAGTCTTACTGGGTCGATTGTGTGCCTATTACTTTACCATAGCTATATCTCTGTATAGTATTTCAAAGAAAACAGTCCCATATCACCTTCATTAATTTGTTCTGCCGATCAGCGGACCAACACAGGGGCTTATCACCCTGACAGACCAAATAACTCGTTAGCAGCTCATAAGTTAGCAGTCCGTCTACTACCTTATGAGCTGTTAACGAGTTGTTTGGTCAGGGCGATAAGCCCCACGTCCAGCCGTGTGTGTCCTCTATCACGGTCACTGAAAGACTGTGAAACTGTAACCCCGAGTACGTGAGTACGTGTGGATGTAGCTGTGGAAACGCAGCTATCTGTTGGCGGGGTTGCATGCGTCTTTATGTTGGTCAAAGGTCAACCCGCCACGGATAGCTGCGGGCCAACTGCGAGCGAAAGTGGGTCTATTACGACGACACCACATGTATCGGATCTTTGAACGGCAAAATAAACCAAAGTGAGTGTAATTCAATGAAATGACCTATACCTGCCTGAACTCTGATTATTGCTCACTCCCTAACTCCTTTTGTGAACAAAATTTCTGGTTCGTTTACGTAATTTCGGCTGATTTTCCAAGGAGTACTCAAGATTTTCACTCCAGCAGCGAACTTTGACTTTTATTGATATGCTAATACAGACGCAGCTCGTTCGGTCAGATCCTTATTAGCATATCAATAGAAGTCAAAGTTCGCTGCTGGAGTGAAAATCTTGAGTACTCCTTGGAAAATCAGCCGAAATTACGTAAACGAACCAGAAATTTTGTTCACAAAAGGAGTTAGGGAGTGAGCAATAATCAGAGTTCAGGCAGGTATAGGTCATTTTATTGAATTACGCTCACTTTGGTTTATTTTGCCGTTCAAAGTTCCGATACATGTTGTGTCGTCGTAATAGACCCACTTTCGCTCGCAGTTGGCCCGCAGCTATCCGTGGCGGGGTTGACCTTTGACCCACATAAAGACGCACGCAACCCCGCCAACAGATAGCTGCGTTTCCACAGCACGTGAGTAGTACGTGAGTACGTGTGGATGGTACTCCGTAGCCGGGGCTGAATAGCCAACACGGCAAACAAAGGTCTGTGGGCTACAATTATTGCAGCTGAGTACCCCGTAGTTAATGCGCTGCAATACGTAGCTCCAGGTTTCAGAGGTTTTGCCTTGGCGTCCAACCTGCTAACCCAGGCAAAACCTCCAGCTACAGTCCTGCTACAGCTTTACAGGAGGCCCTAGTTTGGTTTGTCGTCTGCGAGCAACATCAGCACTTATATATGATTGCACTTTGCAGCTAACATGAACTGAGCTGACTATCCATATCCAGCAAACAAGCGCATAGTGATTGGTAACGATGCATAACCTTAAACTGGAAAAACATGTCAAGAGAAAACAAAGCTGTTGTTTTCAACAAAACTGCCAGGATACTACTTTGCAATCTCCTATGCATACGTCTATGGATATTCCACACATGTGACAACGCCTACGCACTCACCACTGATGAGTTCTGCCGACATGACGTCAGACATGGGGAAATCCCAAGGTTTAAATTGCCTCTATCATTTACAATGAGGTGTTACCAACATTTGCTGTATTTGAACATTAATTCATTTACCGAAACAAAGCTTACTAACGATCGCAAACCATGTAATAAAATTGGCGTGTGAATTTTATTAATACACAAGTGTCCCTCTTTTAACGTACAAGCTTTCGCCACTTTCCAATCTTGAACGCTACGCCCCCATGTAAAATGCACCAGTCCACAGACTCCATGGATATCTGTCTCAGCCCTTGCGAAGGATGTCATATAATCATAATGCGGCGGCGCGAGAGTCTCAGCCGAATCGACTCCATATGCATAAGTCCACGTTTGGATGAATCGCCATTCGGTTATTGCATACGTCGGCATTAAGGTAAGCATTTGTATTGATGTGAGCTACATTTCGCATACCAAACTTTTGAACAAATTGCCATCCAGAATACCGTCTTTTACACCATTTTATCTCCATACTCAGTGATGGTCACGATTGATACAGAATTTGACTGCAGATGCAGGGTCACTCATCACGCTTGATGACTGGCATTTCTTTGGCGCAAAGTGCATAATATCCCTCGCGCTTCATCGGATCCAATTTGGGCGAGTATCTGTGAATATTTCCGACCAGAATCCGAAAACAGCAAAACTAGACTCACGGCATGATACGGTGCACGTGATGTGATGTGACAGATATGAATGCACACTTCACTTTTCGCCTCAGATCTCGCTGCCGAACTCGCACTCCGACTGAGTTGCACTGCACTTGTGTACAATAGATTTTGATTTTGACCATATCGTCATAATGGGGTTAAACTGAAAAGCTTTGCATTCTTGCGATACAATCCACGGACAAACAATCAATGAAAATATGTCACTGATCAACTTATATATAGGGATATAAGACAGGTGGGTTTTTTATTCAAATATTAACTTTTGGTGCATTGCAGTGCGAACATTATTTCATGCTGAAGATAAAAACGAAACAAGATCATGCTAGGTTATAAACATTAGAGTACTGTATGGATAGTAATTTATTCGTAATATTTTGTTTGCAAAATAACATGCCACTGTAATATCGCAAGTCCACCATTTTCAATCGACGGTCAGGTATTCGTGATACGAAGGTCAACTATCCAAGGGTTAGGAGAATCATGCATATGATGAAGGTAGCTCTGCGCTGTATGTTACCGGCCACGCCTCCGTACACCACCGGTATAAACCGCACTCTACGCTAACCGTTATGCAGAGTTTGTAAACGATAGCAGAGATTTCCCTGGTAATATTATTGCATCAGTCTTTTGTGGAAATTTAACCTTCTCTGCTAGCCTTGCCGTGTATACCAGCTAGCAAGCTGTCGACCAGAAAGTTAGCGAGAATGATGATATTGATAATTGCACAATTCATGTACAACAAGGTGAAAGAAGATATATTATACTCTTTGCAATATGGTCCCTTCAATACATAATTTAGGGACTGACTGAAAGTACATGCCATTCCTTGGGCTATAGGATCGAGGAAACACACACCATCTATTCAGTTACTTTTGAGCTCCTGGTATGGTAACTATAACTTAGCAAATATTCAAAATTCGTAGAGATATTCAGGTCTCCATCTTCTTCCAGTGCCAAGCAATTAGTTCCATAGTTGTGGCAGCTTCTCTCCCACTCTGACAATGAACATGAAAATGCACAACTGCTTGCCAGCATTTGTTTAATGACGAAAACTTTGAACAAATTTTTAAACCTTGGGAAATGGTCATTCTAGCACGTCAATAGTAATAGCATTAGTTTGCCAAAGTTTAGCTTTTAGTTTTACATCCATTTTCATTTTCCTTTTGCCACTCAAAGTACTTTTACTGAAATTACCCTGGTAGTAGCCATGGCCCAGTAATGCATTCTTTTCATGAGTTCTGTATCAAAATTACATGGTAGGAACATGTTTTCCATATTTGTTTTAGTCTCCATGGTAACAAGTACAAATTTTGCACACTTGAAGTACACTGTGCTCCTGCCAAGTCCATATTTCACCACCAGGTCAAGATGGTTAAAATTAATGAAACACAACATATTCCATATGATGTATTTTAGCATAATACTGTACATTTGAAGGCTGTTGAAAACAATACTGTAAAGTTGATTTTTTTTGGACAAAAGATGCTATAACATACCAAGCCAAGTGGGTGAAAATACGTCATGTTTTGGCTCAATACCGCTTTTTACTGACTTGGCTGATGGGGAAGTGATACAGTTATTACTGTCTGGCAGGAAAAGGGTTAAAAAAAAGCCTTTTTGTGAAGCAACTGGGACCCGTAGGATCATGTCAATTTGTAAAATTGCATGGCGTGGGCCTACTTTTCTTCAGCCTTAATTGCCAAAAATTTTATCACCACTCTAACCTAAGTGCTTGTCTATAAACTCAGAGTGCCACATTTCTTTCATTCAAAAAGTTTAACTTGTCAGACTCTCATGAGTGCACCCTTCACCACACAACTGATGCTGTGGTGATTGCCTTGGGCACAGTCCCTCTATAGATAGAGGGACTGTGCCTTGGGCTATCACACCAACTCTCTGCTAGACCGTTATTTGCTATTTTCTTGATTTGCACACTCTCATGAACAAGAAAATCGTTTTTTGTTTAATTTTGTAGTCTAGGGTGTGGAGCTTATGTCATCTTAATAATATGAGAAATCCAAGTTTAAAGCAGCTACTAACATCTTGTAAATTTGCTATTTCAAAAAACAATCATATATATTCAGAATGTTGAGTGGTTTTGTACAGATTTACACATTAAAAAATGATGGCACTTATGGAAGATAGCTTGATGTGCAACATCTTTGAAAATTGAACATGCTTATAATAAAGAGGCAATATTTCTTGACTTAGTACACCTATTTTTTTTTCTTGTATCTAATTCACACGTTACAAACCTTCATCTTCAATTGAATTTTAAATCGGTTGAAAAAAATCTGCTTTCTGTTTAATCTCATTAGGAATATGCCTTTGTAACTAGTGTGGCAAATGTGATCATGTTTGTCGTAAGATAATCTGGTGTTTGCAGCACTTTCACTTTTAGCTGGCCTGACGTCATGGGCTTCACTCATTGGAGTAATGCCCTCTTTGTAAACTATGCATTGCTGACGTGGCAAAATCAATGTGGTCAATTGATCCCATGTGTCTAGTTCCTATCGTACTAGATACTGTTACGCCAGCCCCTGCACAGGCTGCCTAAGGAGTAAACAAAATATGATGTCATCTTTTTCGAGAGGTGGTTCCCCGTTGCTCCAGCTATTTTGTTTGGAGGATTTGGTTCAGGAGAATGTCAGTATGGTAACTAATGACTTGTTCTGCTGCTTGGAAAATCCCAGAGCCTTCTTTAGATTCTTCAAGAAAATAGGTGTGTGCTCTAATATGTCTGGGACCAAATATGGGAGGAAGTATGTGTAGACTGTAGCTGTTAATGTTATTCAAATTACACCTACCTATTCAAGCTCCTCATTAACAATTCTGGGGACCAGAAAATAGCTGGTGTGGTAATTTGCCAACATTTACTGTGTGTGTGTGTGTAAAGGCATAAAAAGGTCTTCAGACAAAGGACATTTTTCTAGTCTGTGCCCTTAAAATGCACTTGTTATCTAAACACCCATAATAGTAGGGTAGAGCAACCGTGTAAATATGCACAAGTACACCTTAGTTTTGTGAAAATTGAAAATTTGATTTTTCCCCTGAGTGAACACCATAATTGTGGCCACTTTGAACTACAAACATCAGTAAATGCCGGTCAATTTGTTTCTCTAGTACCAAACTTTGCATGGTGACCCATGATTTTCATTGTTGATTTGGAAGAGCATGATTTAAAGTTTCCTTGAGGAAAGTTTGAGCAAAAGTTCAAGTATTTCTGTTCCAAGGTGCATATTACCTTTATTATATATATTGCATTTATGACTAATCATTTTTGAACAGACTTCATGGCTTTTTGCTTTGATAGGTGGGATGCTGTCTGTGGTGTTGCATCATGGGTAAAGGTGGTGACTTACAATGAAGGTGTATGCCATGGTCATGTACGTGTAGCCGTGGCATTTTGATATTTCCATTATTTTGTTCTAGACAATAAGTGTATTTTCTTCTTTTTCTTCCTATAAAGCATGTAGAAATAAAAACATTAAATTGTCTAGATTAAAATTGTTGACAGAAACATTGAACACTGTGCATTCATATAACAATGCGGGAAATACAAGAAATGTACGTAGCAAACAGAACACAGATACTTGTTGTGGAAAAACCTGTAAAAAAATTGCAGCTTCGGCAAATGTTCAGCAGAGAGTACATAGTGCTATTTTCGATATGACAGAATCTTACGGTGAGAAAGTGAAAGGACCCTGGACTAGTGGGGTGTCTGGACAAGGGCCTGCAGTGTATAACACTATTAGTAGCCCAGAAAGCATATGATTGCTAGAGTTTTCTTTACAAAGCAAAAATACTGGTGAGGGATTTTCTTGTTACTGGGAAAATTCCTCCTATAATTTAATCACCACTCACAGCAGTGATGCATCTTGACAGATGGAGACCATAAACTGTGTGTTGTTGTTCAAAAAAAGAAAAGTGTGCACTTTATGATGAAACAATGAGAACACGATCACTGCACTAAGATTTATTGCAGAGAAGAAAAAGTAAAGCTAGTTTTTAGGTATTTTTTATAAGGATTAAAATTAAAATCAGTAAAAGTATCAACAATGATTCCAAAGAAGTTTTAAATTAATTTTATCCATCCTTTGTATATAGTTTTGGCCAATGAAACATGGCCATAAAACTCCTGGTGCTGTAGCTTGGTCACTTCTGAGGCCTTGTGGGATCATAATTATTGTATGTTTCATTGTAAGAAGGAGATTTAGTTTTGCAGAAATCAGATTAGAGTGCTTGCTAGTATTTCCATTTTTTTGGTATTGTTTTCTAGAATTGAATGTAAATTTTATTTGCCATGATTAAAGATCACTTTTGTTGAGTCTGTAATTCACATTTCTTTTTCAATCTTTACAGAACACGAGGTACCATCTATTTTGGCTAACTCACAGTCCAGACACTGAGACAATCAGTTCGATGAACGCTGAGACAGCAGCTGGTTGAAGAAATCAACATCCCAGGCTGTATATCCCATAATTCATACAGGACTGTACAACAGAGATATCACCGTTGAAGTTTTGTTGTCAGCCTTACAACGCTAATTAGTCCGCCTGTCTTTATAAGCATCTGAGCTAATTAAAAATACATCCACACTCTGCAACAAAGATGCCGTGTTGGAAAAAAGTGATTCTTCTCCTGGTTATTGCTGTGGTCTGCGTGTCAGGAGATAGTGACAGTGGAAACATACCAGCATACATAGTGTGCAAGATCAGGAAATCAACAGTTGACTGCAGTCACCTGAAACTCTACAAGGTGCCGACAGACTTGCCAAAGACAACAAGGACTCTCATACTGAGTCACAATTCTATACCAAAACTCACTGAGAATTGTTTTCAGCACCTTTCCAAGCTGGAGTATCTGGACCTGTCTTTCAACAGCGTGTCTCAGATCAGTGGAGAGACATTTCTGCACACGCCTAGACTAAAGACACTGTTGATGAATCACAATGAAGTTACAAAATCAACTTTGCGATATCATCCATTTGATCCGCTGACCGATCTCAAGGAATTGAACTTGGCTCACAACAGAATGGTTATTATGCCAAGTGACATGGTAACCAACAATGTTAAGCTCCAATTTCTCAGCCTTGCTGAAAATGGACTCCAGTCTGTACAGTTGGGCAAGGAATTGAACTTATCAAATTTGAAGACGTTGGATGTTTCTAAGAACAATCTGAATGATTTGACACAAGCTAATTTTGCAGGGCTCAAAGGCACATCCTTGAAGGAACTTGACCTTTCCGACAACCGGATCTCCAGGTTTGGAAATGCCACCTTCCTCACACTGAAGAGTATTGACACTCTCAATGCCAGTGCAAGCTTCAAAGGGGACGTCTCCGATATGGTGGGAAGTCTGACTGCTCAAGTGATGGGAAAGAGCCTGCAAAAGCTAATTTTGAAAAACTTGAACATACAGAAAATAGATGCCGGGATGTTTGCGGGATTTGACGCGGAAGAACTGGGGCATCTTGACTTGTCTTCCAACAATATCACCATTCTGACTGACAGTTTTTCCTTTATTGGACTGCAAACACTCCAATATTTGGACCTTGATGACAACAACATTTATAAATTTGACAGCAAAGTGTTAATCCAGCTCAAGTCTTTGAAAACCCTCTCACTCAACAACAATAAGTTCACTGTACTCACTGATGGCATGTTTCAGAATGCAACCCATTTACCTTTGACTGAACTTTCGATTAGGAACAATCAGCTGACAAAAATAGAGCCAGGGGCCTTTCTTGGACTTGAAAACCTCCTGCGTTTGAATCTGTATGGTAACAAGCTGGCTCAGACACTGGGACCGGGTAATTTCATTGGACTTGAGAAAGTAGAACGCATCGACTTAGCCCACAATACCAAAATTGCTTTAGGAGGAGAAACCTTCAGTGACTTGAAGTCACTGAGGTATCTGTACCTGAATCTAAATGCCCTCCGTTCAGTTGATGCTCGACCGTCTCCTTTTGCGAATCTGACCGCTTTGGAGACACTGGACCTCAGCAACAACAACATGGATTTCATCGATAAGGATGCCTTTGTAGGGTTGACCTCACTGCAGACGCTTTATCTTCAACACAACAACATGGCTGGGATCTGGAAGAAATCTAATCCAGGTGGGCCAATACTGATGCTGCAGAATCTGACGACGTTGGTGAGTCTACACCTCGGGTGGAATGGATTCAGTAACATTCCGGAGCAGGCTTTCCGGAATCTCTCCAGTCTGACTTCGGTAAACCTGGAACGCAACAGCATCAGCAGTCTCCCGGACAGCTTGTTTGTGGATTCACACAGCATGCAGGATTTGGAATTGCAGAACAACGTGATCACAGTGGTGAACCAGTCCAACTTGGAACCGGTTTTGGGTTCCCTGAAAAAGATCAACATTGCTGGCAATCCGTTTTCCTGCAGCTGTGACCTAGAGTGGTTCAGGAAGTGGGTGGATGCCACAAAAGCAGAGGTGGTTGATGTGAAAACATACCAATGCTTTTCACCGCCAGCCTTACACAAGACCCCATTCCTCTCGTATCATCCATCTCCATGGATCTGCGATGGCATCCTCCCTCTATGGGCTGTCGCAGTCATCGTTTCTTCGTCCATTATCGTTATGATACTGATAGCGTTGATCATCAGGTATCGATGGTATTTGAAATACGCCTGGTATTACGTGAAAGCGCGAGTCAACAACTACTCTGCCTTGAATGGTAAAAACTGTGAGTACAAATACGACGCGTTTGTATCCCACAGTAGCAAAGATGAAGACTGGGTGAACAATCAGCTACTGCCGAACATCGAGCAGTGCAACCCGCCATGTTTCCGACTATGCTTCAGCGATAGGGACTTCACCGCCGGCAAGGCCATCCTTGACAACATCGTGGACGCCATCGAAGAAAGCAGAAAGACCCTGTGTCTCGTGTCGAATAACTTCCTGAACAGTGAATGGTGCAAGTTTGAGCAGCGCATGGCGATGCATCGATTGTTTGATGACAACAAGGACGTGTTGATTCTCATCTTCCTGGAGAAGGTGCCCAAAAGCAAACTCAGTAAATACGACAAAATGCACAAATTCATGAAGAGGAAAACATACCTTGAATGGCCCCAGGACGACTTAGAAAAACAGACAGCGTTTTGGGAGAGGTTGAAGACAGTTCTTGCTTCAGGAGTAGAACCACAGCAAAATATTGAAATTTAAGAAAGAAGAATTCATTCACTAGTAAAAGCAACAGTAATTCACTTTTCAATTATCTTGATAGGGCATAAAAAAATTAAGTCACATGCTCAGGCCACGTTTTACGATTTTTGCGCACTATGAAAAGATGCACTGTCACTGTGCCTAAAATGTGTGTTTCTTTTGTTTTAAAGACAAACTTAGTCAAATGAAGCCAAAAACTTGCCATCTATAATTTTCGTAAGGGAGACACAAAGTATGAAGTTGTTACGTTGACGGAGAAAGAAAATGTCTGTAGTGATGTAAATATGTACATGGAATATATTGATCACTTTCTTTTTAAGAGAAATTGCAGAGTGGTCAAAATTACATACTGCATACTTTAAAAAGAACATTGAAATTCAGAGAGTGTTTTGTGCTGGTTTAACCCCTTGAGTGCTATAATTTTTCCAACTAAAATTTAGTGCCACATTTTACCAATTTTTATGAATTTTTCTGTATTTTATTCAATAATAGTGGAGCAAATAGACATCACATTTTGATGCCTACAGTTTGTTATCAAAATTTTTGCAAAAATCTGAAAAAAATTTGATTGGGGTGTATTTTGTATAGGAGAAAAAAATTGACTTTGGCGCTCAAAGGGTGAATTTAGAAAGCAACGTTGTCAATTGCAGCGTGTCAGTTTGGATTGTAAGTGACTCTAAAACAAGATCTCAGCCTATCTACCATTTGTAAATGTGGTCCTGAGGATCAAGATATTGATTTTTAAATGACTAATATTGTCTTGTATGCTAGTTGGAGCTCAGATTTTTTTCCTGCTGAAAGAGGCATACTTCCATGATGTTAGAGTGTACCCTTACAGTACCATGATTTAGGTAGAGTTTGACTGTTATGATACTGCCCTCACTGGCAGAACTTTCAAGGTCAAATATGTAACCTCTGAGTTTCAGAATTAATATCAAGTTAAAGAAAACAGAACAACTGGACGCAAATAGATGGCAAACCTTGACAGGCATTAGGTTCTTTTTTTTTTTCAAAAGTCACATATATGATAGAGAGACTATTTTGAGCCGTTATTTTTGTCACAATCATAACACTATAAGGTTTAACATAAGTCACAAGTTATAATTTCCAATTGAAAATTGGATAAGACATAAACATTTAATGTATATATATGTGTATGTTGTTTGTTTCACTGTCAGTCAGACATTTATTTTTTAAAATTTACCAGGTTTTGAAAAAACGTGTTTTCATAAAAAATTCTTGAGACATGCATGAACATTGAAAATGTTCAAGCGAAGACTTTATTTCAACCTATAAGACAAATTCAAGACATGGTGTAGGGACATTCACAATAAATTCACTATATGGTAAAATCAACAAATTTTTGAAGCATCACCATTTTCTTTTGATCCTCTGTATAATTTTCCGTGTGTATATGTCCCATTTTGGTGCAAGATGTGAGATGTAATAGCGGGAGTGCTCATTTATGGAAAATCATACCAATGAGCGTTGTTCTGGGGTTAACATTTTATCCTAATAATTCTTTATCAATGTGAAATAGGCATGTATTTGCATCTGGCATTGTATAGTTGTCTTTGCAAAAAATACAAAAAACCTGTATATCATGTACTTAAATCTCAAATTATATCATACCAGTACATTGATGGCGTAAATACAGCCATCGGATTGGTCGAGACGTGAAAATAACTGTTCTGTACTTGGGATACAGCACAGTGGAGTGGGAACACACACAAGCTCTCAGCTAAAGAAAAATTCCCTGTTTTTTATGGCCCAATCCAGAATACAATACACTGTTATGATATAATAGCGATAAACCACCTCAGCAATGGGTATACAACTCAATTTTGACCAGTTCACTCCATGTATGTACTCGCCATTGCTTGTACATGTATGCAGCAAACTGGTCAAAATCCCATGGTGTAGCTGTCCCTTGGGTGGTTTATTGCTGAAATATGTACAATCTCTGTTGAAATAATTACATACAGTTTGCAGTATCTTGTTAGTGATTAAAATCAGTACATAATTTCTTCACCATCGATATTAACATAGCTTTATCTGTACATTGAAATACTTACCTTTGTATAGTGTCATTGCATTTTATTGAAAAATTTCTCTGAATTTTAACATAATGATGAAGATGGTGGTGGAAGTAAACGTGTCAGCTTATTTAATATTTGAACAAATTCAGATCACTGATTTCAAGAGTACAAAATATCAATAAAGTTGGTATGAAAACTTTTTTAATTGATAACATCTTTTGTGTACTGTCTGTCTTTTTATCTTATAAATATTCTAGTTAATTCAAATTTTATTTGGATATCTGGGCGTCAATGTGAATACTGGGAGGAGCTTGTATTGCATTTCTGATATCACCATGTTCATAGACTCTCCTGACAAGATAAAACTTTGACGAATTTGAAGTCTCAGGACTTATGTAGCCTCTATGAATATTTTTTCATGTGTTCCAGGAGATCCGTGTTTTACACTTTTTGTGAAGCCTACTTCACTGAACATTTTCCATTGAAGAACACTAAATGAAAGAATTATTTTTGCTGTGAAAACTACATTTTGCTGTCAGTGCTAAATATAAGATGATGTGAATTAATTGCTATGTGTGTGCCATCAGAACAAGATCTAGAGTGTAGGAAGTCACAGTAGGAAACATGTTGTAGGTTGACAATAATTATTATTTCTGTAAAACTTTTGACACGCAAGGCCAATGGAAACTTTTTTGCAAGCTGTCAAAATATCATGTTATAATGTTCCAATTTGACACAGACTGCACGTTTATTCCTGTCATGTCTTAGTGTCGAGTCGTCATATTCACATTCTTGTGGGTTTTGTCGGCTACTTTCCGTTTAGAACTTTGGCCCGAGGATTTTTTATAGGGATACTTGGTGGCATGTTTTGTTAACCTGAGAAACTGTGGGAGGAGGGACATTATTGAAAATTATTGCTTGAGAAGGGGTTGATGGGATAGGACTATTGTGATTTTGCTCAATCTCAGTGTCACCCTTCCTGTATTCGTTGAAGGTTGGTCTGTATAGTCCTTTTCTCTCCAGTTCCAAACACAATTACAAATCTAGATTTAACAAGGAATTTCATAAAAAATCTCAGCATTTCCAGTTAACTGTACGTAATCTACATTGAACTGATCAAATTTCAGCTTTCAGATGAATCTCTTTGACATTTGAAGACAGTTCCTAGCGTAAATCTTGCATCACATTCTCTCCTCTCCCCTGGGGCCTCTTCCTTAACCATGCACCACCCCACCAGAAGGGAAAATTAGTAGATAAAGCTCAGTCGGATAAAGTGACCGTGTAATTTCCATGCAAAGGAAGGTCCTCCCCGATGAACATGTACCAGTATGGCATTGGTAGGTATTTCACCAAACATCTTGTGACTTGTGTAAAATCCTTTAATATTACACTTTTCTCCAGTGTCTATGGTACCTTTTATCACCTACTAAATCGCCGTGTTTACTCCTTTCCTGCAAGGTGTAAGTTTTCTGTAAAACGTGCCCTGTAGCCTCGATTATCTTGCGTGTCTTCAGGTGTACGACTTTTTACCATTCCCGGAAATGATAATGAGACTGTGTAGCCATTATTGTGCCCGTTACATCTCCAATCGGGTGATCTCGAGGCTCTCCCCCCAGCCGTACTATGGCCAGCTCCTCTAGGCCCGGGGGTACACCCTCTCCCCAATGAAAGAGGGTACAGATGTACCTTGGACAGTTGGGACTATACAGCATAGACTTTAAGCAACAATTTTGATTTATCTTTTTCGGTAGTCTTTTTTATCGACAATTAATATAGTTTATGAGACAACTATTACAGTTTATGAGACCTTCGAATTCAAGTTATTGTAATTTAAATCTTGATCCCGTAAGGGATGAGATTTCAATAAAGCATTACATTACATCATATTACGTTACAAACTCTACAAGTTCCTTAATCTGAGGTCAAAAGTCTACAGCGTCCATAACTACATCCCCTATAAAAACGATCGAGTTAAAATCACGCTTTTTAGGCAAGGGAAATCAGCTCGTACGTCCACAGTTTATCAACATTTTTTCCTTTGACAAAAAGTCTGAGGCAAAAAAGGGAACAAAAATCCGAGGTACATGTATGGATAACCATTTCTATGGCAGTGCCCCCAACCCTACATTTAAAGGTTGATGACCCAGATCAGGATACACGCTATTCGCGATCGCATGTGTTCAGGTGGTCATGCAGAGCATGAAGGGTCATTTAAGGTGACTTAATTGGTAGGCTAATGGCGGCAGTCAAGCTTGGATGAGGTCAGCGTATTTATGTTTCGTAAACAAAGATTCCGGTGTCAACATTTAATGTTCACGTGTGGCTTTGTTAAATCAATACCTGAGATCGAAAGTTTCGTGAAACTACGCTTACTTTTTTTAGCTTCACCAAAATTGCTGATGTGATATGATGTTGGTAAATGTGTACAGCTCCGTACTGTAATTCTGAGAATTTGTAACTCAAGAGTCTCGTTCGGGCTGTTTGCACAGTAAACATCGGTGCTTGCAACCAGAAAGCCTAGCTTTCTAGCTTTCGTGGTACTGGACAAGCGATGGCATGTGCAAAAACAACATAGGCCTAGAGGTGGTTTTTTTTAAATAAATTTAATGCAAAATATTGACATGGTGCCATACCATGCCACATCCTCACAATATCATTCCGACTGCAAGCATGGTGTGTTGCCGTGCAACATACTCAACGCGAACACATGGACAGCCGCCCCACTGCCTATGATGTGAAGAAGCTTCGGAACTGTCAAGTGTTGCGTCTCCGTTGTGCAGTGTAACCGTCGTATACCTGGGTACAAAATCAAGCTTTCTCCGATGCCGATACAACTTTTGTTGTGCATCTTTTGAGGAAAACAAAGAAAGCAATGTTTCACAAATTCAACTTTTGAGTTTAATACATCTGTTTGGGCAATTTTCTAAGTAATAGTATTATACTCATTTTCATAGTTAAACTCAAAAAGTGAAACACAAATACACCAGTCAATCACTTATGTAGATTTAGCATTCCTTCAAAATATATAAATTTTCCCTTTGAACACCTTCCACGGTTGACCTATCACCTGCACGGCTCTAATATTTTTTTCTGAATGAGGGACAATTCATTGTTGCATGCATGCAGAGAGATATTTAAACGATATTATTGTTGGCTTTCATAATCTGTGCAATGCTAGCAGGCAGTACTATAAAGCCACTCAGTTATTTCAGTATAAGCAACTAAAGAAACACATAAGTGATTCTGTAAAATTTTGTGATCCCATCGACAACTCAAAATTTTAAAATGAAATTTGCTGTATGCTTCTCGTCCCATTTTTCATGGATTTAGTCTGATGAAACTTGTGCACAATTTTCCTTTCTCAATTTAGCCAACCCCGATTTTAAACACCCTTCTTTCCCAGAAAACCATCGATCGCAGATTCGCTTTCTTGGAAAGTACCTCACGAAAGGAAAGTTCTTGTTTGTGTCATCTCATGAAACCAAGGTGTGACGGTGCAGTGGTGAGGTGAATGTATTTTCATAAGTCACAGCACGCATGATCATTTGTATCCTGTGAACAGTCCACATCGAGGCTCGACGGGTCGTCACAGCTAGTGTATAGCGATATCGGTGCTGGCCGAAGATCGACCAGCTGAGCTGTGGTGGTTATCTTCAAATCGACCAATATCGTTGGCGCACTTGATCGTCCATGAGCTTATTCAACCGCGACAAGTCTGTCTGCAGAAGGTCAAGTTCAGATACGAGGCGGGAGCAGTTGAACGGTATGTTGTTTTCCCTGTAGTTAGGACGGGAGACGCTAGACCGTGATCTGTTTATGTCAGACAGTGTGCGGTTATTTTGTCACACGCACGTATAAGCTTATACTTTAGGAAAATATGCCAGATAGTATGCGGTTGTTGATTGAGGCATATCTTTGCGTTGTGAATGTGAATTACATCCGATCGGTAGGGCGGTACGTGTATCAGTATTGCGACGTGATGGTGATGGAAAATGTGACGTACACGATGCACATTTCATTTCCATATTTTCGTCACACTGAATGCTTTATTTTTATGGGAATTACGTTGCTTTCGCTTCGTGTAGCCGTCACTTCAAGTCTGTATATGCGTCACTCCATTGAACAATGGAGGGGACACATTCAAAAGGTGGAACCCAGTACATGTATAGGTAGCCACTATGGTCGTGAGGACACATGAGGACACACGTACGTAGCCCTAAGTACTGTGCTTTGTGTTCCGGGCGTGCGGTGGGAGGCCGCGATAACACCGGGAACACACAGCACGATGACGTACCCATGTAGGTATACCCGTAACTTTGGGGATGGAGGGAGTAGGGGACTGTTATGCAACATTCTTATTTCCAAAGCCAATTTAATATTCTAGTTTCGTGTAACATATATTTGCCATTTTGGGGAGAAACTTATTCGCTCTTCAAGACTTCATCAAACAAGTATCAGTGCAACCTTCGGCGGCCATGACTAACTCAATGATTGTGATTTTATACAACTCTGATCATACTTGACCCCCGAGAGTTTTCGTCGATGGTCTAACGTTTCTCTTTTACGTACACATTTCTGTAGTTTCCAAAGATTATAACTCTTAAAAAAAGGCAAATTTCTTCTTTATTACGATAATTATCGTTCATTCCACTTTTAATACCTATTGCATGCACTTTGTACTTCGTCAACATGCGCACGGCACTTTTCTGTGAGATTCCGGGATCATGTGATTAGGCTCGATATGACACGCCAGGGTTTTTTTTCCAGCCAAACGTACCCCATGGAATACACGTGCAGAAAAATTTTGCTGGTCGGTTTCTGCCGAGTCTTTGAAAAGTTTGATATTCTGGCATTAAACGGCTATAGACTATCCCTGCTACTGCAAGCTCGTACACCTAGCTACAAAGATTTTCTGAACACTTTATTCTCAGACGTAGATAATGAGAAAGTAATTGTTTGACTTTTTACTAAATGTTCATGTACTCATGTATCCTGGCGACAAACATTACCATGTGCATAATGGTCTGCAGATAGTTTGAACACAAAAAACACGGACGTTTTGTTCTGACCGAATGAATTTTGACTTACCTTTTAGGTAAATTGTGACAAACTGTCCACTAACGGAAATTTTATTGCGACATACTGTGTTGCATACACATGAATAGCAAGTACAAATGTAGGATATGCACATTTACCGCAGAATTTGTGCACATAGGGAAAATTGCATCGCCCATATGTGAGTAAAAATGTAGGTCTGTCCATAGGGTCCTCAATCTCCGATGATATTGATGATGATGATGATGATTAAATATTTAAAAATGGAGAAAAATAAAAATATGTTTGGACCCTGTAAATTTGTTGTTGTTGTTGTTGTTATTGTTGTTGTTGTTGATAGTATTTGCAGAAAAGAACAAAGTATGCGCTGCGAAATTTGATACAGCCTAACTATACATATGTGCTGCAATTAGGCCGTATTGAATTTTGCAGCGCATATGTATAGTTAGGCTGCATTGAATTTCGCAGTGCGTACTTTGTTCTTTTCAGTAAATACTATCAACAACAACAAAAACAACAACAACAACAACAAATTTACAGAGTCCAAATATATTTTTATTTTTCTCCATTTTTAAATACTTAATCATCATCATCATCATCATTAATATCATCGGAGATTGAGGACCCTATGGTCTGTCCAGTAAATTATTTTCCAAAAGGTATGATATCGTTTTACCCATGTCTTCCAGTTCCTCCACAAGATATTTAATGATTAACCTCTTTGCTTCAGCATCTCTGATAATATTTGGTATTCAACAATTTTTTGCCATAAACAGCATGGTAAACACCATTCAGCAAATAGTCTGCCATGAACACCTATGACCCACGGAGGTGGGGGTGTATACAGTATACACACTGTTGATGGCATTTGCATATACCAATTGGCTGTATGTACCCATTATTTATTGTTTGCCTTGCTGACTCTAGCATAATCAGGTGACAATTTTCCTTTGGCGAAAAAAGAGCAATGACACCCAAACACCAATGTTATGCTCTCTTTCAGTTCCTAATGTCCCACTCATAGCACTTGGTATCATTAGTGGTTTATTTTGATTTGTTGACATTGGTATAAAAGAGTACTAGTGATAATATATAACGCAAAACTGACAAAGAATGTATAATTGATGTACAAAACTATGGATATGTAGCATGTTATGTTATGTAGCAGATCAGATTTCTAGGTCATTGTATTTGTGTGAGGTAGTACTCTCATTGTGCTAGATTTTGTCAAAATTGACGGGTAATCCTATCCATAAAGGTCTATTTTAGCTCACATTTGGTTTATGTATATACAGTAAAACCTGTCTAAACCGAACCCTGTCTAAACTGAACCCTTTTCCCAGCCCCAATAGAACTCCAGTGTTTCATCCAGGATGGCATCACAGGGCTTGAAATTAACTTTTTTCCCTGGTAGTCCACTTGGGCTACCATTTTCTGAAGTTGGTAGCCCAGTGACAATGGCTGGTAGCCCATGCCTATTTTTAGTTCAGGGATATCTTTTTTCGTTACCAAAACCATAGGCAGTCGCTGCCCGGACAACGAAAGGCTATTTTTCTAGATTCTGCCCATGAAGTAAATTTTCTAGTCATTTGATGTGAATATTGCACACCTTTAATACCCAAGGAAACAGGTATAATGGACGATAGTGATACTCAAAATTTTGTGACCTATTAACAACCTGTTTTACTCTCAGAGTTGTATGCAAATTTTGAGTCGTCATGACAACGACACAACCTTCTCAGCACTGACACATACTGTAGCAGGGCTAAAAGTAGATCATGGGCCTTTCTGCAGGGAGGAGGCATACTTTCCGTGTAATTGTGATTGATACATTATGATCAAAATGCAACGAAAATGCGTTTTCATTGGCCATCATTCCTGTGCCTGTCATTCAAGTACTTCAGTTCAGATATTGAAACTTTGTTGCGAAGTTCCACCGCATAACCGATCGTCTTAGTAATTTGTATAATAAAGTCATAGTCTGGCCTTTCTGTGTCTAGCTTGGTTTGACTATGGATGTACAAAAATACATCTATGGTTTGACTGCCTCCCAAAGTGACCGACTGGGCATGGCATGCCAAGTACTGACTGAATTTCAGGTCTCAGGCTTTGGTAGTCCGTGTGGGCTACCATTTCATGGATTTTGGTAGCCCCAGAGAAAAGTTGGTAGTCGGTGGACGCGGGACTACCGCTAATTTCGAGCCCTGCATCAAAAGGGGGGATTTCCCCCTTTACCAGAAAATTAAGGGGGATATCACCAGTTTATATGTTCTGCTTGTATGTCTAAGGTGTGACTGGTACCATTTCATAGGGGGGGGGGGGGGGGGCAAATTTCTAGCGGTGCCAAGACGTCAACAGAGAGGGAATCCCTCCATCCCCCTTTCTAGATGAAACACTGGATCTTTATGTTAAAAGGACGTCTATAAACCAAACATTTCTCCAAACTGACGATTTTCTAAGTCCCTGAATGGTTCTTTACTGTATACCAAAAAAAATCTTAAGTTGTCAGTCAGCAGCATCTGTATGTCGGTACGTCTGGATTTATGTCTGTCCACATCAAAAACTCCAAAATTGCAGCACCTACCATCTTAGTATTTGGTGTAAAGGTGCAACCAGGGGTGTAGATATGAATTTGTTCAAATGAACATGTCAGTATCAAAAGTATGCAAATGAGGTAAAAAAGAGAAAATCCAGCAAATCGCTAAAACTTTGTAACCACGGGCTGCATTTGGTTGAAACTTGGTATGCAGGTTGTTTATGGTCATTTTAGTAAGATTTGTTAAAATTGTGGTGAAATTTTGATAGTTGTATATTTTGGGCCAATATTTCCCGTTTTCGGTCAAAAAAATCTTTTTCTCTAAAAGCGCTCATCGTATTGCCTTGAAATTTAGTATATATGATCCTAGAGTTGGTCTCTATTAGGTTTTATTCAAATTGTGGTGAAATTTTGATGTGTATTTTTGGGACAATTTTTTCCTATTTTTGGTCAAAAAATAATTTTTCTCTGAATTAAATATTCTGATTGCTTTGAAACTTGGTATGCATGTACATAGAGGCAACCTTATTTGAGTATCTTCAAATTGTGGGTGAATTTTTTCATATTTTTATTTTTGGGCAATTTTTCCCATTTTTGGTCAAAAAAATCTGAAATCACTCATCCGATTGCTTTGAAACTTGGTGTGCATGTTCCCAGAGATAAACATATTTATGTACTCTCACACTGGCCTGCCATTTCAAATCAAATGTGAGCCAAGTGTCATTGATGCTATGTTTTGCATATTCTCTTGACCCAAAACTGACTTTCTGAAACGATAATTGCATTCCTTTTGTATCAGGAGTATTTGCATCTTGTTTTGCATTATTTATGATGATCTATGATTATTTGTGATGACATGAAACCATCCTAGTAATAGAATTGTCAAACCATCAAAGTGCCAGAGACAGGAGTACTTATTAAAGGCAATGAATAAATCTTCTGTTCATGAAGCATAACATATTCTAGTGAACCTCCAATAGGCCAAACCCGGAATTCGAATCGGCCACAGTACAAACAAAGCCATGAGCGCAAATGCGCATAGTCGAACGTGTATTTCCATACGCGTTAGTACACATGTGGGCTTGTTTGTACCGGCATCACGTGATTATTTGGGCGTACGGAGTCTGTAGAACGCATCGCGTCCTTTTTATTCCGGAGTAGAACCATTCACAAACTCTATGAGTAATTTTTGGAATTTTTGGAAATGTGTTTGCATCATCCTGATACCAACCAGTTCATGCAGTGTGTATTCTTGTGTTAGTTGCGATTAAATTGAGCTTAGAGGCACATTGCTAAAGTATTAATAATTATCCTTATCCAAACATTAATTTAAAAAAAATAATTTTGTGTGCAATATCAGAAAAACTGTCACGATATGAGCATAAATTTTTGGCTACCACCTGTGATGTCTCAGTATTATAACTGAACAAAATTCCACAGGCACTATATATAACCTTGCAACAGGGCATAATTTGAGTTACACATTTACATCTAAGTTGCTGCATGTGTAAAACTGTTTTTTGTATGATTTTTGTTTCAGGAATGATATCATGCAATAACATTAACAGAAGTCACAGAGTCACTGTTGAATGATAAGTGTTGCCTGTATCTCTACGTGCACATCAATCGCTATCAAGATGGTGTTTTACAAAGTGATCACACTGTTGATATTGTTGTCTATCATTAGCCGTAATGGACGCACCACTAGCGCAAAGCATCATGTGAAATCTAAGTGCACTGTTCGGGGATATACTTTTGACTGCAGCCACATGAGACTATACAAGGTGCCTACAAACATCCCAGTGTGGACGAAAACTCTAATACTGAGCCACAACTCCATACCGATACTAACCGGGACGTGTTTTCAGCAACTCCCAAACTTGGAATATCTAGATATGTCCTACAACAGCGTGGCTCGCATCGATCAAGATACATTTCGGACCAACCAAAAGTTAAGGACAATACTGTTACCGCACAATGAGGTCACCAAGGCAACCCTGCCGTATGGGGTCTTCAATCCGCTCCATAACCTGACTGAGTTGAACCTTGCTTTTAACAGAATGAAAACCATCCCCGAAGATATGCTAATCAACACACTTCAGCTCAAAAATCTCAATCTTGCTGGCAACCAACTGCAGTCTGTAAACTTGGGCAAGGACTTGAATTTATCACATCTGAAGAAACTGAACATTTCTCACAACATCCTGGCTGGTTTGAGGGAAGGTTACTTCACAGCGCTCAAAGGGGCATCCCTCAGTGTTCTTGACCTTTCCTACAATCGGATCACCGATATTGAAAACGGCACTTTCCTTTCTGTGAAGAGCATCAAAACTGTAAATGTCAGTGCAAGCTTCAAAGGAGACCTCTCAGACCTGGTGAGGAAATTATCAACTCCATTGAAAGGGAAGAGCATATACCAACTGATCCTGAGGAACTTGAACTTACAGGGAATCGATGCCGGGATGTTTGCGGGATTTGAATCAGAAGAGCTTGGGCATCTTGACTTGTCTTTCAACAACATCACCACTCTGATCGATAAGTCTTCCTTTGTCGGATTGGATAAACTTCGGTACTTGGTCTTGGATAATAACAATTTGCATCACTTTGACGGCGGCGCTCTGGTTGAACTGAAATCGCTGCACAGTCTGTCACTGAATGACAATGCACTGTCGGTGCTGGCAAGGAATACCTTTTCCAGCATTTCCTCACTGCCATTGAAGTATCTGTACATAAGAAACAACAAGATTACATCCATAGAGCCTGGCGCGTGCACAGGTCTGGCGAATTTACTGAATTTGAACTTGTACAATAACCAGATTCACCAAAGATTATCCGCGGACAACTTTGAAGGACTTAGAGGCCTTGAGCGCTTAGATCTCGGCCATAATAAAGCTTCCTTGAATGCAAAGGCCTTTGATAATCTGAAGAACTTGACACACTTGTACCTGAACTTGAATGGCATGACTTCCATCAATGTCAGACCGTCACCCTTCAGGCGTCTGACTTCGCTGAAGACACTTGATTTAAGTAACAACAACATGAACTCCCTTGCTGAGGATACTCTGGCCAACTTATTTTTGTTGGAGACACTTTACCTCCAACACAACAACCTGGCTGGGCTCTGGAAGGAATCTCATCCAGGTGGACCGCTGATGATGCTGGAAAACCTGACAAAGCTGAAGAGTCTGCATCTTGGTTGGAACGGATTTGAAAACGTTCCGGGAGAAGCCTTCAAGAGCCTGCAAAGTCTGACTAACTTAAGCCTAGAGCACAACAAGATACATTATCTGCCTGACTGCCTGTTTGCCGAGACAAAGAAACTGCAGCAGTTGGATCTGCAGGACAACCTGATCACTTTGGTCAACAAGACTAATCTGGAACCGTTCTTGCAATCTCTGAAAGTCCTCAACGTCGCCAATAACACTTTCTCCTGCAGCTGCGACATGGAGTGGTTCAGAAAATGGGTGGACCGGACCACAACAGAACTGGTTCACCTTGACAGATATAAGTGCCTTTCTCCTCCTTCACTGTACAAGCATCCATTTCTTTCCTACCATCCGTCACCATGGATCTGCGATCACGTCTTGCCCATGTGGGCCTGGAGAATCATCATTCCTTGCGGAGTTGTGTTGGTCATTCTCATCGCAACTTGCATCAGGTATTCTGGCTACATGAAGTGCTTGTGTTACATGATCAAGGCGCATCGGAACAGTTATTCCGTCCTCGACGGCGAAGATTCGTATTACCTTTATGATGCATATATTGCATGCAGTGACGAACCAGGGGACAAAGAGTGGGTGACAAATTACCTGATTCCAAACGTGGAGGAATGCTCATCGCCAAAGTTTAAGCTCTACTTTGATGACAGGGATAGAATAGGAGGCGGTTACAACGTTGATGACGCTGCAACCCGGATAGAGAAGAGCAGAAAAACAATATGTATTGTCACGTCAAACTTTCTAAACAGTGAAAAGTGTATATATCAAAGGACTGTAGCAATACAACAATACTTTGAAAATCACAAGGACATCTTGATTCTGATTTTCCTGGATAAAGTTCCACAACATGAACTGACAGAGTATGAGAGAGCACACAGATTTATGAACAAGAAAAGTTACCTTCAATGGCCTTTTGACAGAGGGGAGCAGTTGGCATTTTGGCAGAAGCTGAAAAGTGTTTTAGGGTCTAATGTCAATCATAGGAATGTGAATGTGTAATTGTGGGCAGGGTAAAAAATTGTTAGGGGTGAACGCATCCAGTTCGCGTAATTCATTAAATAATTAATTTTGACAAAAATAATGTCTGTACATATGAAATTTTTCACTTTCAAAATATCATTGACATGTAAATTTTTACCGTTATATTAAATGAGAGATATACCTTACAGGATTGTCATCATTAATGTTGAAAAACAGACCAGTTTGCCCTTGAACTTCTATGCAAATACGTCACACAGCTAGTGCATATGTAATTTCCCTTTGATAAAGAAATTCTTTCAGTCATTTATACATATTAGTTTTGGCACCACACAAATAGATTGTAAGAAATTATAAAATTTCTTTTTGAGTGGAGTGCAGTTTTTGAAGACAGATGCATTGAAGCTGAGCCATGAAATCACATACACTGAAAGTCTTACGACCTGAACACATGAAAGGTTAGACAGTATGTTTATTATTCAACATAACAAATGTTCACAGAAACTCTTGGTCTAAAGGAAAAGTAACCAGTAACCTACTATAAATACTTTTGCATATCCACGGTGGAAAAAAAGACAGATTTCATCTCAAAACTCAAATAATACAAGAGGTACTGAATATCATGGGGGAACCTTGTAACTGGGAACACTTGCGTTGACTGTTCAATCAGGGAATAAGATGACAATGTTTTATCACAGTACTTATAGTTGCATCACAGTCCCACTATTATGTGACTGTAAATGCATAAAGTAAGTATCACATCACCAAAATAAAAAATACACAGCTCCTCATTTCCATGCAATATTGTGCTTTGCAAAGTACTTGTCATCTTAAAGGGCCAGCAATGCTAACTTTTGATGATTTTTTCATAATGTTTATTTCGTATGTAAATGGCAAGTTCTTACTCTTCTCCCGAAAAATGTTGAAACACCCATTATTTAGCTTCTCAACATGGCATCTTTATGTGTAAAATGTACTGTTATTATTAGTATCTGAATTCTAGTCCAGACCAGAATTCAATTGTCAATATAACAACACAGTTTACAAAGGAAAAGGCTGAGTTGACAAGTTGACATTACAATACTGCATATATCAGTATGGTTTGGGGAGAAGAACAAGAAATCATGGTTGACATTAAAAACAAAAACAGCAAAGAAATCATCCAAAGTTAGCATTACTGGCCCTTTAATATTGATGTATTTTGAATAGCAGGTCTTTCCCATCTACACTGAGGTGGAATGAGTCAAACTACACCACTGCATAAAACAGGATTGGACCAAGCAGATTACCTCCCTCTGGGAGTTAAACTCCTCGCACAACATCAAGGAATGATCACTGTCCATTTTCACGATCACAGTACTACTCGTCACCCTGCCCTTCAGCGTTGAACAGTTCGATTGTAATGACTTTGATGACATCTACACATTGAGTAACAGGAGACCCCCGAGTTCACTTTTATGACAAAAATGAACACATTACATTGCTGACCCTTGAACCCTGACCTGATGGTGACCACTGACATCACACAGAGATTTACCCTATACATGGTTCGAAAGGTAAAAGGAAACCCTTATAACTGGCAATGTTTTTGGATGAATTTTAGGGTAAGTTGTCATGGAAATATTTCAGTATCACAAAATTTTTTTGTATTAACTCTGTATCCCTCCTGTTTGCCCCACACCATAATCATACCACTGCCACATTTTGGTATGATCCATTTAATGCTCTCTTTGGCATCATGAGACCCCTGTTATAAGGAAATAGGGGTGAAAAGGTTGAAGGTCATGTCGAATTCTGAGACCAACCTCTGCTCACATTTAACAGTCGTGAAGCTTCCATGACATTACTGGCTTTTAAGCAAAGTACCCTCTCACTACAGTCCCTCAATGGGTCATTTGAAAAAAGACTGCTCATAATATACAGGATTGTACAGGTTTTTCTACTAATCGACAACATTACACATGGATATTGTGAACCACAGAAAATGCTCCAAACTTGAGGGACAAATCATGCAGAGACAAAGTGTAAAATATTTGGACCAAGTCATTGAATGCAACTTCACTGAGCAGTTGTGTTGAAAATCACTGTTTGCCATCGTGGGTACATTAGAAGGTAAGCTATGTGTCACTGAGTCAGAATAAATCATTCTAGTTGACCCTTACACAACTGTACAATGGTTCAATCCAGTCATCTTCAATACTGTGGGTTGGACCATGTACAGTGAGATACGGGGATGAGAGGATACATAAACTTTGTACATCCTATGTCATCACTGCGCAAATTGATGCACCATCTCTTCCTTGTTGATGAGATGTGTGGTCTTGTTGACTAGCTGCATCAACTGATTCAGATTGTGTGACCATTCGTTGAGGATGTCGTTAGGGTCCTTGTGCTGAGCAAACGTGATGATACCCTGTAGTCTGTCCACCCTGGCATAGACCGTCTTGTTCACTACAAGATTGGACAGAAACTCTTCTGTCTCCTGTTTCAGAGAGGAGGAGAAAAGACGCAAACTTAGTAAAACGCACCTCAGCCAGCAATTACAGTGACAATAGCTGAAGATTTTGATGGGTTTTATTTTTTTGTTTGTTTTATTGTTTTGTTTCTCAAAAGTAAATTGAGATACAAGGCATTTGCACTGCAAACACAACACATTGTGTAAAATATGCTATGTTATTGTTATCACTGGAATTCTCTTTTTGCAGAATTAACTTGTTGACAATAACATCAGATATTACACAGAGGCTGTGTTAACAAATTTAACACTACGCACTTTAACACTATTTTAGTGTACAACAAGAAATTGCATTTTACAAACAGAATAAAAGTAAAAGATAATACATCGAAATTATCGGAGCGATAGGAAATTCATGTACATCACATTAATTTTATGACTTTCAAAAGTTTTGACAGCAAACTTGATGATTTAGCTTTTCTGTCTTTTACAAGTTGACATTCTCAAAAGGTCTGAACATGAAAATGATGGACTACTTACACTTTCTGATAGTTCTAGGAGTTCTGCCATTCTCTTGGTGGTTATTCTGGTGTAGTACTTGGCCATTACACGTATATTCTGCGGGGGGAAATGCAAATGAGCTCAAGTTTTTCAGAGAATTTAATTTGATTATAATTTGAAATACTTGTGAAGGTGACTAGCAACGGCAATTCAATAGTCGTAACTGCAGTCGACATGGTCCCTCTGTCGTAAGACCAACTACCTGTCTGCCTTCCTTGGTACTTATTTCCATCTGGACGAAAACAAAAGACTACGCTTGTGTAAGCTTACATTATTTGAAATATGACCATATATGGGCTTGACCGTGAAAAATCAGTATAAACTGTGATCTCCTGTTTCAAATTACTGATTCCAGTAGGAACTAAATCAATTTAGCTTAACTTATTGATGCCCTGTATAAATGCTGTACATGTCAAATGCAATGCATTTATCTTTCACAGCACACCATGTCTGTGTGATACCTGCATGGAGGTAAAAGCATCTTCATATTACGTCAGCCTGCTATGCTTACAAGTTGCTGATTTATATCAGAACATCTTCACATAAATTTTCACTTTTTGGGAGTCGATTGTACCAACTGTACACCAAATATAACATCAGCTTATAATTTAGGATTAATAACATTGCTACGCTACAGTATGAGTTATTCTAGAAGTTTTTATCAGTAAAAGAGAGAGTGCTTGAGTAATAAATACAATTGAAGATATATTTCATAAAGTTTCATGAACTGGGAAACATTTTCTGCTTACATGTTCTACAACCCGTATCCTTAGGTTATCCCAGCGTTTCTTGCCATCATCATTGTCAGGAAATACATCAGTGGCTTGGTTGGCTTTGCTGCCTTTCTTCAACTCGCGTTCATAAATTGCACACACCTGCTGCCACCTCATCAACTCTGAAGTCGTGAAGCACTTCAGTAGATTTCTGAAAGACACACACGGGTTTTACTTCACATAAAAGAATCCACTCAGATAATAGCAATTTAACTTTCTCCAAGCCAAGCCCTTGTTAATGAAGGAACATCTCTGAATCACAAGCATGGGCATGCTATACTCATAGTCATACACTCATAGTCACAAACTTGCATTATTCACAAAAAATTAAAGTTCAATGAATTTGTCACTGTGCTTACTTGACCAGAAAGACATACAATGGATATGTGATAGTTTTCACAGGAATACTGTAACCTCATTCTGGAGACAACAGAAGAATATACAGACTTTGACTCCAATGATACACAGTAATTGGCACAGATTTCTTACTCTTTTTGACAAACTGTTTGGCGTAATGATAAAGTTTCTTACTTATAAATTGGCATTTCTTCAAGGTTCTTGTCCTCACTGATTCTACACATCAAATCTGACTGTTCATTGTCATATGGAGACAGCAGTATGTAGAGTATAACACACTTCAGGGTCTGTAAAAAGAAATGAAGGACGGAGGGATTCTTTTATGAAAAGCACTTTTGTGTGAAGTGACATCTTAGTGACTCTCTAACTGCACGATGCTGGGATAGGTAGGAATTCCACTTCTCCAAGGCACTAAAACAACCTGGTGCATATACCGGTATATCAATGAGAGATGTTTGACAAGACCTGAACTCAAAAAGGGATTTAAAGTGTATTCCTCGTATGATTAGCCCTTCAAATCAGAAAGCAAAACGCATGGTTGAGACAGAACTTGAATAAATGATCAGAGAAAGAAATATTATGTTACTTTGTAGTAATTCAAAGTACACAAAGTTTGTATAAAAATACTAGTGATTTGTTTTGACAGTGAAAATCATCCAACACTGGTTCAAAAACACTAGACCTCAGTCAGTTGTATGACCAGTATTAGAATTAAATGGATCTGCAGATGGACTGTATCTCACAGAAACAAGACATTATAAATGGGGAAAATATTTTCACTTTTATACTCTCGTTCCAAAGTTCATGTACACTGTCATAAGTTACTGGCACGATCATCAGATCTTCACAACCAGTACTGATGATGTTGTTGGGGTCAGGTAAGGGTAAACTGACCTCATGCCACTTCTCTTTGTTTTCTTTGATAATTGGAGTATCATAGACTGCTCTGTAATGTTTACAAATCTGCAGGTAGGAAGCTTCATGCTGATCTAGTTCTATCATCAACTTGTAGTATTTCAGTTTCAGTTCCTGTCAGAAGAATGTACAGTAAATTAATGATACAATGTCAACTTTGCTACTCCTACAATGTGTATGCTTTCCTGAACTGTAGATCCAATGCAGCATTGAGAGTAGGCAAATTGGATCCGCTCCTCATGTAATACTGTTACTGTTTTATTACTGTTGATGTCTTTTGTTTTTCTGCATGGCACATACACAAGTCTTTGAAATACATGGAAATGAGCAGCAACAGTGTATGGAAATACAAATCACCAGTACAAGGTCCAAACAAATGATTACTATTTGTCTTGATGTTTCCCAGTAATACCCAGGAAATGGGTAATTCCATGACTGAAGTGATAAAAACTCAACAAAACTAAAATGTAATAGTTATCACTGATGGGTATCATGGATGTCATACCTGTACAATTTCATCAGTACTTTCAAAAAACTTGGTGGAGATTTACTCTACAAATGAAATGTAATAGCTATCACTGATGGGTATCATGGATGTCATACCTGTACAATTTCATCAGTACTTTCAAAAAACTTGGTGGAGATTTTCTTGCTGATGATTTGTGTTCGAATGTAGTCTTGGTTTGCTAAACACAGTCGCATCTGCTCCAGAATGAACTCCACTTTCTCCTTCTTCTCCATGGAACCAAACGTCTCCACCTGCATTGAAATACTTACTCATAGATTACGTCTATAGTGGCAGCATGATCAAAGATCAATGGGAAGATCAAAGATAGCTTACATGTGTTTTGCGTAACAGAAGCTAGTACATATACTGAACTATCATTTTTCACAGAGAACAAAGTACTTGGTAAGACCAGCAATAACACATCCAGATGCATATAAAGCTAGAGTGTGCGTGTATAAACCCTTCTGAAGTTTGAATTAGAGTTGTCTAATTATCAATTCCGAAGAGAAAAAAATGACTGCCTGTATCTTTAAATGACATTCTCATACAAGAAATGAAACAAAATATCTCCTTTCCACATTCATCTTTCTTTCTCCCATGGGCTGGGGTTTACAATTAACAATTACTACACTTAATTCAGTTGAACACCTGTGCAATATCCAATATTTGCGAGGAAGAAAGTCTACAGAAAGTTCCATTTTGCATGAGACAAATATATCTGCTTGTTTGTTGACACATGAATGCCAATCTGTAAAACCCATCCTGATCTTTTCTAAAACTAGTCACAGTAATGCAGCTTCAGACTGAAGTTGTTACATACCTGTAATTCTTGCAAGATTTTGGCAGCTTCTGCTATATCTCCCTGGTCCTCTTTGATTTTGGTCAGTTTCATGGTCAGTCTAGCTCGCTCTATTTCAACGTAAATCTGAAGGTAAAAGAACAACACTCATTTTACTCATGCACTGAATAATGTGATGTAGCTGGGCTCAAAAGTTGATGGCAAAATGTTAAAAGCTTGGCAGTCCAATAGACCAAGGGGAATGATTGAGTGGGAGAGATAGGAGAATATATTCCTTTTTTGAAGCAAACTAGCTGGTTGTTTTTGCTGGCTATCAGCTCTTATCTGCACCCACCTACACAGTTAAAATCATGTTACTACAGAAAATGATTAGTTTCTCTATGTTGGAGACCGAAAAGAACACCTTAAAATTATAACGAGTTTATACCTTTAACCCTTTACTTGCCAAGTTCGTATTTCACCATTAGGTCAAGTTGGTCAAAACTAATAAAGCGAAACATGTCCAATATGGAGCATTTTAACAAAGATTTAAAGAATTGAAGGTCCCTGAAGCTAGAGATACTGTAAACATGATTTTTATAGACTAAAGTTGCCATAACATACTAAACCAAGTTCGTCAAAATACATATGGTTTTGGCTCAATTCTACTTTTTTACTGACTTGGCAGATGGGGAAGTGATACCATCTGGCAGGAAAAGGGTTAAATCATTCACAGATCATGGTTTTGAGAATCTTGGAAAAAATCTATTGAAAAACCACACACCTACATATAGCTGTAAAATTACAAGGTGCTTCATACACTTATTTTAAACAGTAATCCATTTTTCTTTTGTCCAACATCCAATTTGCTGACAGCAAATTTCATACCCTTACTTTTTCAACAAATTCTAATTATTCCATACAATTTCTTTTTCAGCGAAGCACATCTATTTGCTAAGGGTCAAACCATGATTCTAACATCTATTCTGAAACAAGTATTTGTGATACCAGCTATGTCTACATCATGTTACAGATCTAAACCATTTTGAGCGCTGAATTTGCACATTTGCAGGTGTCAAAACATAAACATCATTGAGGACCTTTTTCACCTGTATTGAAAATGTTAGCGATGTTACTCTATTGTTTATGGGGACACTGTAACTTTCAAAGCAGGTCGTAAAAAGTGTCAAACACTTGCAAAACATGTTTTGCAATCAATTTGGTGTGAGCAACCCTGAAAGCTTTTCATGATGGAAACCAAAATTAGATGCTTGAGAAAACTGCAGGTAGAATTCTGCATGACTCAACCATCACAAAAGAAAACAACTTCTCTACAGACCTGGAAAATACATAATATACATGGGTCATATAGTATTACTTTATTTTTGTTTTTTAACAAAATGCCTACCAGTGACATTGAATTCTATTAGCCGTAGCCAAGCTGAAGATGTATGAGTCATTCACTCATGTCAAGCCATTTTGGAAAAAGACAGGATTCTTTTTTTAGCTTTGTCACTCACCTTTCCAGCTGTAATAGTTCTCAATGTGTCTATGAGTTTCAGTTTGGTTTCCATGTCTGGTGTTTGGTCTACATATTCAAAGGCTTGTTGAACCATTTTCTGCACAGCCTGTATTTGTGTGTGAGACAAAAAACATATGTGCAGCGCCATATTATGTCTGAATCATGTTCAAAGAGTGAGACAAAATCTGCTACCACAAAGTCTGAAGTGACTCAAATTCATAATCAATAACAAAATTAGACTTAAGTACACTGAAGTGATTAAAATTCATTATCAACAACAAAATTAGACTGAAGTACACGAGCAAAGAATTATTCCATTAAATGTTATGCTTCCAATTAAGCTTACTGTCTTTGGGAGAAAACACTTATGGCAAAGAGTACTTCAAATGCTGTATTGAAAAGCGGAAAGAGGACGCTGTACTTTGTCAGACCGAATGTTTATGGATACATAAATGTTTGGGGGAATGCGGCTATCGACCCTTATTTCTGTTCACGGAAGCCATGTTTTATGATTTCAGTAATCACAAGAACTCATCTTTCTAATGAATTTTATATTCACTGCTGTGAATACCTAAAACATTGTCATTTACTTGCAAATTGTAATATTGGTATCATGGACAAGTATCATAATATGGGCAGGAACTTTGTAACTCCACACTTACCAATTTCAGCTGGCTTCTCTTCTTGGTCAGCAGCATCAAATTTTCATTCAGTAAATTCCAGCTTCTTTGCTCATAGCAGAATTTGACAATGGCCACCAATATCTTGCCTGTGGAATGAGCGTCTGCTGCCTACATGTATGTGGTGAACAAAGAAATTAAGCTTACAAGAAGTACTAAACAGTGCAGGACATCATTTCAAAATTTCTTCCTTTAAACGGTTATAATGTAAAGAAAATATTGTGGAAGAATGAACACATAATTTTACACTTTTACCACCTTCCACTATGCATAGGTCAAGCTCGTCAAATGAAAACAATATGACTTGGCTAAACTATGATCATGAAAGAAAGGAGGAACAATGATAAAATATTTTGTACTTGTACAGTAGGGTAGAACAATGGTAAACAAATATTGAATGCATCAAGACTACATTTAAACTTTCATAACAAAGGTTTTTGAAGATTCTATTGCTAATTTATTGTGAGGCTAATAATTATCTGGATCAGTTAGTTGAAACTGTGTTTCTACCTTGACACCATAGCTAATACAAGGTATGATATAAAACTACATCAATGTACTTGAAGCATTTTATCAACCTATGAGTAAAGCTTTCATATAAAAAATCAATGGATCTCTCTCGCCTACTCCTCCCCCCTCTCTTCTGCCCCCTCCCAAAACAAATATCAGCTGAAATGGAGAGCAAACTGTGGTTAAGAAATTGCTTGATTTATTCACTGAATCACTCTATCATACATACCGTTCTTGTTTGTTTCTCAAGAGATAACAAACTTTCCAGGGCTTCTGAAAGTTTTCCTTGCTGTTAGATAAACAACAAAAGCATAATAAGATGTTAATATTTAAATACTTCTCTATTTTCAGATCCAGTTACAATGATTCTTTAGAAAACCATTTCCGCAAATAAAATACTGTAATTTCTCTTTCATTGGAAAATAGATTAATGAATGGATTATCTTCATATATTTATAAGCATGGAAGTAAGTAAAACAGAGACACTGAGTTTTCCTATATTGAAATGTATGTGCTACTAAAATTTAATAGATACACACAATACTTCTTGCTGTACAATATTTTGCTACTTCATCCAGAATACTACTTAATGCCAAAACCACTTCGCCCCTAGTACTAGCTTGCTTATCTCAAAATGACTGGAGCCCAACAAGTAATAGTGTTGTGAAGTGTGTGGCTCGTGATAAGTACAACTGATGACTTGCATACATTTGTAGCTGTGATTACGCAGCAGTGCTGTGGCTTATCGATTGTGCTCAGGTCAAGGGTCATCGCCACAGAACCACTATGAGCCACCCCATAGACTTTTTCGGTAGTTTACTCCGACACCAATTGGTGTCGCTGATTTAGCGCACAAAATAATGGTCTTTAAATAAATCAACTTGTACCCACTTTATCATTGACTATTTTCCACTCATCTCCTAGTCCTGCTAAATATTTTGACTGTGACAACATGTATTTTCGACCATTTTTCAGTGAGCCGTCAACGGCTTCTGCTTGAATTTGAATGGGTACAATTTATGAAGACTAGTAGATTTTATTATTTTGTGTGCTAAAGCAGCGACACTGATCAGTGTCGGCGTAAATGACCAGAAAAGTCTATGGGGTGGCTTGCAGCGGTTCTGTGGCGATGACCCTTGACCCGAGTGTGATTACTAAGCCACTTTACCACTGCGATATCACAGCTAGTCTTGCGTGGAATTGTCTGATATCAGTTTCTTGAATGTGTTCACTTTCAAGACTTTGATATGATGAAATCGTGGGCATTAGTGGGTTATATTATGGACATACCACATCTGTGGTACGGTTCTATGTTATATTTAGCACACCACTGGTTGCAACAGTTTCGGGTGAAGTTAACTTGTTGTACGGTTTTAGTGTGAAGTGACTCTTTGGGCAAAGAGGTTTTAGTGCAAAATGGTATGGGACACGGTGGTGTGGTGTGACTTGGTTTTGGTATGAAGAGTCTGGCAACTGAAGGGAGACTCTTCTATCTCAATTTGAAGAGTACCTCCAGTTCATTGTAAAATTGAAACGCTGTCTACAGCACTTGTTTCAAATCTCAAAGCTTATCACTATAACAACACCAACATTGATCTTTATTTTTTATTCATTTTGGCTAGTGAAGCATATTCCTAATTATCTCAGTACTCTCAAGCGTCACACCATTTGGGAAAAGTGGTTTCCACACAAATATTGGCCTATATCCTTTTCATGCAGTTTCTCGCTTCTCCCTTCTACTGTTGCTTTAATATGCTACATTTGGTTAATGCAAAAGTTTTGATAATACAATTCATTTTGATCCCCGCCAGTCTCCATGAAACCTAAAATATTGTGCATGGTCAAATCTGTATCATTCATGTTCACACATCAACAAAGCACTACCAGTTCAGTTCATACATAACTTCAGTAAAGCATGCTGTTTTAGAACACAGCTTCCAGGACGGTATAAACTAGGAAACATACGTATTAGTCAAAGATTTGACCCATCAGCATTTATCGTACTCAAAATGTTATGAATGCTTTAGCATCTACCCGAAGGTAAAATGCATGATAGCGCGATGGTCGCACATGCATGCATGTATTGTAAGCCTGAGACACAAACCATGTGTATGACTTGCATAATGACCACAGGGTCCTCGAGCTCCGATGATGATGGTGATTAAACATTTAAAAATGAAGAAAAATAAAAATATATTTGGACTCAGTAAAGTTGTTGTTGTTGTTGTTGTTGTTATTGATGTTGTAGTTGATAGTATTTGCAGAAAATGACAAATTATGCGCTGCAAAATTCAATACAGCCTCACTGTACACATGGAGGTAAGCTACCTCCATGCTATACACAAGCGCTGCAAAATTCAATACAGCGATATTGATGATGATGATGATTAAATATTTAAAAAGGGAGAAAAATAAAAATTTATTGGACTCTGTAAATTTGTTGTTGTTGTTGTTGTTTTATTATTGTTGTTGTTGTTGTTGATAGTATTTGCAGAAAAGAACAAAGTATGCGCTGCGAAATTCAATACAGCCTTACTATACTATGCGCTGCAAAATTCAATACAGCCTAACTATACATGTGCGTTGCAGCCTAACTATACTATGCGTTGCAAATTCAATACAGCCTAACTATACATGTGCGTTGCCGCCTAACTATACTATGCGTTGCAAATTCAATACAGCCTAACATTACCCAAGGGTTGTCACTTCATTGCCACACACTTTTTTTTCAATCGCCAAAAATGCACCTAGCAAGCATCGAAATCGGTAAATTCGACGTAGGGTCAAAGCACATTGGTCCTTCTCAATCATACTCAAACATTTTTACCTCTTACCGATGAAAAGTCGAGAAATCAGCAGGTTTTCAACGCATCTTGTCGTCTCTCACATTCCAGATTTAAAAGACCGCGCGGTACATTAAGTCAAGTGGGCGCATTTCAAATCGAACCAATAGCTGAGCCCGTACTGAATGAATGGGCCCGACGTGAAAACCCGGCAGTAACGTAAGTTTCTCACGTCTTTGGAAAGAACTTTCTCTTGCTATGGGTGAACTGCAACTGTTAAAGTTACCAGAATTTCATACGCAGACAGTGTCACCCATAGTCTTCAAAAGACGTAAGAAACTTACGTTACTGCCAGGTTTTCACGCTGGGCCCATCCAGCTCTGCTATTGGTTCGATTTGAAATGCGCCCATGTGACTTAATGTACCGCGCGGTCTTTTAAATCTGGAATGTAAGAGACGACCAGATGCGCCGAAAAACCTGCTGATTTCTCGACTTTTCATCGGTAAGAGGTAAACATGTTTGAGTATGATTGAGAAGGACCAATGTGCTTTGACCCTACGTCGAATTTTACCGATTTCGATGCTTGCTAGGTGCATTTTTGGCGATTGAAAAAAAAGTGTGTGGCAATGAAGTGACAACCCTTGGGTAATGTTAGGCTGTATTGAATTTGCAACGCATAGTATAGTTAGGCGGCAACGCACATGTATAGTTAGGCTGTATTGAATTTGCAACGCATAGTATAGTTAGGCGGCAACGCACATGTATAGTTAGGCTGTATTGAATTTGCAACGCATAGGCCATAGTATAGTTGGGCGGCAACGCACAGGCTGTAATGAATTTTGCAGCGCATAGTATAGTAAGGCTGTATCGAATTTCGCAGCGCATACTTGTTCTTTTCTGCAAATACTATCAACAACAACAACAACAATAATAAAAACATCAACAGCAACAAATTTACAGAGTCCAATATATTTTTATTTTTCTCCATTTTTAAATATTTAATCATCATCATCATCAATATCGCTGTATTGAATTTTGCAGCGCATGTGTATAGCATGGAGGCAGCTTACCTCCATGTGTACAGTGAGGCTGTATTGAATTTTGCAGCGCATAATTTGTCCTTTTCTGAAAATACTATCAACTACAAAAACAACAACAATAACACAACAACAACAAAACAACTTTACTGAGTCCAAATACATTTTCCTTCATTTTTAAATGTTTGATCACCATCATCACCGGAGCTCGAGGACCCTGTGGAATGACCACACTTTTAGATATCGTTTTTACAAGAAATACAATATCAATCGTCGAGATAATTTGCACAACAATTTTCCATAAGCTTCTCATTCCATACCTTGACCATCTCTTCACATTCTGGAATTCGTTTATTCACGGTATCGCTGTAATCAACTTCCATTTTCTGCGCCCGACTATCATCGATGGACGCCATTTTGATGGGTGATATCGAGGCTCCAGGCGGATTCTCCGATCAAAGATGTAAGAGGGCGCACTTCTGTTCCGGCAGAAGGACTTACACTTTTTGTCGTCTGCTGCAACTTCGCCCTTCATCATTTGATTGCTGCAGACGCAGGTACCGATTGTTCAATTTTTCATGGTAAGCAATTTACCCGGGGCAATTTATCGCTTTACAAATTCAAATTGGCTATTTTTATTCAAGGCACGGTTAAAAGTATCCAATTGCAGACAAAAATATAGTTTTTAGCAGGAAACTAGACCGAGGAAATTTTGTACTTTTTTGCTCGTGTACTGATATTGATAATGACAAGCAAAGAATAATGCAGCAACACTGATAAACTCAACATCATGAAACTTGAATGGTAAAGAAGACTTTTATTAGATCTCCCATGGTAGAAGTTCTTCATGGTAGAAGTTCTTCATATTCATGCTCGTTGCAGGCATTGGGTTTTTTGATAACCTCACATAAGTATATTGTTTGCCAATTTCATAGCTATATTCATCGGCTGCTGGCACAGCAACAGATTTCACTTCAAGGCATCCACCTGTGTTGTTTTCATGAAGACATTGGTACAAATGATGTAAATTTATGTACTTCTTGTCTACGCAGTTTTCAGACTTTTAAAAAACCAGACATAATCTTTTGCATATCAATAACAGAAACAGGATATATAAAATATCTCAATCATGGTTTTAAAATCATGCATTATATGATAATGAACTTTAGCATACATAATAAATGAATGTTTCAAGTAAATTGTCCAACATTTTTGTAATATAACATGATATTTGCCTAAGTCAAGCAGTCTTTTTCATTTCAGGTATTTCTCTGTATTTTTTGAAGTTTCAAACTGTTGCATACTTCAAAATTCAATATTTCTCAGTGGATAGATGATGAAGAGATTGGTAGACACTGGTTTCTGTTCATAGTGAGTAAAATACATTCTGTCCTGTTGTGTCATTTATTGTCTTTATTGGTAATTATAGCTTTGTAAATACCAGTGAATTTTGTGTCATTCCTCAGATTATTATACTGATAATGAATATGATTATCCAGCATTGTGGCCCAAGATGTTTTCTACATTAACAAATTCACTATCATTGCCAAAACTATAAAATAATAGCAATAATGTACGCCCTCCTGGCCCATAATGGACTCAAGCAAACTTTGCACTCCATAATGTACTCTGCTCCACCTCGTACATTATGCCGTGCAAAGTTTGCTTTCATACATTATGGACCTGGAGGTGGTAACATTGTTGCTTAAGTAAGATTCTTAATTATTTGATCAACACTGGAATATCTTTTGTTTCAATGATACAGTAGAACTTGCTCATATCAGCGAACAATCTGTGTACTTGACCTTGCCACAAACATAGTTGATCATCTGTTGGAAATTGTGTAAGGATACTATACTCAGAAAACATAAAAAGTTGAAATTTGGGTCAAATGTGATTAAAATCAGGTAGTGTATGGCAACATCTATACTTACACGGTATTCTCTTGCTGTCGCTGTTGTTGTAGTGAGAGGTGACAGCATGAAAGGCGACACCAAGAGAATACCGCGAAAGTATAGATGTCACCATGCATACTCTACATCTGATTTTAATCAGAGTCAAATTGGTCAAATGAAGACATACAAGAACTGTATAGGTAATCAGATATCGCATCAAATACATTTACAGATAATCAAAATCTTTTATTGGACAAAGTTTTTACTGTGTTACAAATGTCAACCACTCAGCTGCATATTATTTGTGGGGACAAATCAGTTTTCAAGCCTTTCTGTCAAGAAAGAACAGAAAATGTACAAATTAACAATAAAATGAAAAAAAGTTCACACAATTAAGAACACTCTTTGTTAAAGGAGCATTCATGCCAGGGCTGAAGGGTATTAGCTTGTGAATGAGAGGTTTATTGCACCCTGCGGCAGGTATACTACAAGATTTTGCTCAGTTGTGAGTTCAAAAAACCATGCACAAGCGAAAGCAAACTTGTGCGTATATGGAGTGAAGTGGTCACAACCAAGTGGTTATACCTGTTGCTGAGGTGGATAATTGCAATCCATATAATAACAGTATATGAAATTTTGGCTGAAACATTAAAAACGGGTTTTTCTGTAACTGAGAGCTTGCCCATGTTCCAATTCTGCTATATTTTAAATATAGATAGTGCTGTTGTTTTCACATCCCAACCAGTCAGATTGCTGTATTATCGTCATCAATATATTGGCGTAATATACTAGACATTATGACATTTTCACTGTTTGCTCTAAGTTACAGCTGGGCTAAACGTACAATTTACACATTTTCAGAAGTCTCAGATGCTACATGAAAAAATATCCAAATACACTTTGTCCATACGAAACTGTAGTATCGCTCTTTAAAGTCACAGTCAAAATATAAGAAACACACACTAACTGTACACACAATACCTGCTGCAATTGCATTAATTCGCATCAAATACATTTAAAGCATGATACAATAGTAATTGAACTTCCTTCAAAATAACTGTCCTTTCATCTAAAACCTTACCTGCACAAAAATCTCTCGTTTGTAAATAAAAGTTACTTCTTTAGCATGCCAGACCTTATGCACTACAATACATTCCTATGAGGCTTCTTTGCAAAAAAGTAAAGTTTTTTTATGACATATTTATTGCATATGTTGTATTTCAACATTTTAGTTTTGAATGCTTCTTACTTGTGAATATATCTTGTAATTAAGTACTGAAATTGTTATCATTAATTTTATGAATCATTTTTGCATAAAAACAATCCTGTTGAGGACCTATTCTTGTTGCAAAACACTTGGTACAAACTTGAATATCCATACATTCGCATATATTATCAAGCAAACAAGCTGTTGAATACACTTGCTCATTAACTGCATAATTAGTATTTCTTGTGAGATTTATAATGGTAAAACAGACTGGTACTCTACCACTACATAAATTGCTGATTGCATGTTCAATTTAAAATGAACTACAAATTAATATTAGCCTGATGCACAGAACACAAAAACTCTACTGACATAGATGTTGCTCATTGATGCTAGAATCTTTCTGAATTGAAATGTGCAGACTGCACTGATACTACATTGCTCTCAATTTCAAACCTACAAAACCACACATTCATGATCCAATATTCTTAATACGCCATTTTGCATAATTGTTCATACTTAAAAATAAAGGCACGTATCTTGTACATCTTAGGATAATGATGTGACAGTTTAGGAAATAACACAATACTGTTAGATTGCTTGTTTGTATACATAAAATGTAATTAGATTGCATTTCCTTCCTTTTTAATTTTTTTTGTCTGGCTACCTATTTACTTTTGCATGACTCACAATATTAAATTCAATTGTACCAATATAATTAGCTGTATCTCTTCACAGCTAGCTAGCAAGAGTCGACTAGCAAGCTTATTCTTTGTATTTGAGCATCCTGCAGTGTATGAACTAACATTACCACACCATGAGAGTAAAATATACTCCCAAAATGACAGAAAACCTTTGATAAGACATGTACCGGTATATATGACTATGACTGAAACACCACAAGAAAGTACGGTAGCAGTACATATTTCATAAAGCTGACACAAAAGTATAAACTTCAAAGTTTGCATTTATAAAAGAGCTATTAAAATCTCTTACTTATTATACACATTCTAAAAGCATACAACAATGTAATGATATACTCCGACACACTAGCATGTGTCTCATCTATCTTTGATACCTATCACCAAAGAAATGACAACCTTGTACCTAACAAGAATGACATGTTTTTTATCCATCAAATGGTTCTGTCTCAATAATGAGCACAGCATAGAAAGTACTTCTAGCCAATATGAAGAAATTATCCTCCTACCCTTGCATTGGAGAAAATACGCCTATCATATTGCCATTCATAGTCGACACAGGTAATGAGTGCCACTGGCTTTGATTTCAGCCTCGTTGAATATTTTAGAAAGCCTAGAAAGTTTACACATGTAGCAATATTGGTCTAAATCTCGAAGAGAAAGCATTAAAGTGATATTTTAAAATGTTTTATCAGTAATATTTTAACTGATGACCAAAGTTGACTTTGGCAATTATGCATGGCAAAGGTATGATCAAAGAACAAATAATGGTATCTGAGCACAATTCTAGGAACAGAATGACCTCGGACTACTACTTTCACAGAACGACTGGGTGGCAAACAATCTGATTAAAATCAGATGTAGAGTACGGCGATGTCTGTACTTGCGCGGTATTCTCTTGCTGTCGTAGTGAGAGGTGACAGCAAGAGAATACCACGCAAGAACAGACATCGCCATACTGTACATCTGATTTTAATCAGATTGGGTGGCAAAATACTTCCTAATGAAACATTTTATCTATTTTGTTCAGCCAAATTTATTGATGTATATAAAAATATAATCGCATTTTTCAAACAAAATTATCTAGCAAAATATAACTTGCAAACCATATTCGCCAATATAATAAAATGTGACAAAGGATAAACGTATAATACACTGTCAATAGTATTACATGAAAAACAGATTAACACCCAAACAAGGAGCTTAATCCACTACATGGTAGACTTTTCCCCTCTGTGAGCTAATTTTATCATAATGGAGTAAACTGAGGGAAGAAAGTTCAGAGGACTGTTGTGATGATGGTAGGATGATTACAAAATTTCAGGAATGAAGTTCAGGAGGGAGATAGATGGGTGATCACAAAACCCACTTGGCAAGCCAAAAACTACCGCGTACGCTCAAGAAATACCACCTGACTAGTGGGCTAGTCTACCTATATGGTGCTGTTTCTTTGGTAGTTGACATGTTCAGGTTATTAACTTGCAAATGAACAAAGCTGATGTTATTACCTGCTATGTACCATTAGGTATTTCTAGTAAAACCAAAATGTTTTTGTGAATTTTTTTTTATTTACTACATAAAATGAATGATAAACATGATTTCCTCACCTTGAGGATATCCAGACAGACCAAATGACAGTGACATTTGGATATTGCAACAATTCTGCAACTACACCTATTTGTTGAACAACACAAGCTCACATATCATATTTTATTTTGTGAATCTGTCTAATGACATTATACATTGTAAATTTAGCTGTTCTCAGCAAAGGTTCAATTGATATACATTTGAATGGTGGAATGATTTTTTTTATGCAGAGAATGTGTAAATCTTTTGAAAAAATTAGTCCACACATAATGTAATCATAAATCATACTGATAGAATTTCACTTGGTTTCACTACTCAGCGATAAAAAAAATTCACACAAGAAGGTCCTGTAGATTTGTCAGGAAGAATTCGGACAGAACATGATAACAAAACCGAGAGCTGTAACTTCTTTGCTGAATTTTTATTGTTTTTCTTTCAAACTCAATTCATTCCTGTGAACATACTTACTACAGGATGTTTATTATCTAAAACAGGAACAGCATGTTTAAGTTTGAACAGGAAAAGATAATGAACAGGTGCCCATGCCCTACACAAATATGACTGCCTCCAAGCAAGTTTGCCAAAGAGAGACCCCAAAAGGTGGACATGTAGTATTATGCACTACAATCTTGCTCATGTTGCCATCCATAGGAACAGATTGCTGATGTATTTGCTGCTTTCTTGTAATATGACCAGTTTTTCAAATGGGTAGGAAATTTCAAACGAAGTAAAACGTGAAACGTATAATTACCCATTCTTTTGCAACTGAATATTGCTGTTATACTAGTAGTGTAAAGGGTTACTTATATATTGAGTAGAATTCAAAGAATATCCGAGAAAACTGTGAGAAATGTTGGATGTCAACTGATTGCACTCTATGTAGCTGATGATATATCAATTTCATTATATATGATACTAAGAAGGAAACAATCATTGCATAATACTGCAAAGTAACTAAATTTCAATTCAGTTTTCAGACATGTAAAATTCTGTGCATACCAGTAAGTATAGCACTAGAAACATCAGCATGACTTAAGGATTACAATTTACATGAGAAATACAGGGCACCTATGAGTTCAACAGCACAGCTAACTGTTCAAATTTATGCCTATTCTGGTAGATGTAAACTTGTGTCTCCCAAAGCATTTTTACCAGCACTGAGTCGTTGGTCTCATCGAGCAGCACCTCAGCTGATAATTGGGGGTTAAATCGATAAAATGGCACATCTATCATATTGCACCATGCTCTGCTCTTGTCAACAGGTCTGTATGCAGATTCTGTTACCTAGAAGAAATGAAAGAGATAAGTCATGGTTAAACGAGTAAACGGGCCAAATTCAAGCACAGTCATTTTATCCTGCATTCTAACTTGATAATGTGACATTTTACCTTTACAGCACCAACAAGTGCAAAGACAGTCCAGAGATCCAGCGTCTCAAGGGCTTGATGATTCTCTATATTTGACTTCACAATAGCAGAAGAAGGTAGTAGAAGTGCACTAAAATCCTTACACTGTAGACTTTCATCACGCACACTACAATTAAGTGCCAGGTTAATTTGTAAAGTATACAAACCAATTACCTTTTGTCGGGTCATCTAAAAAACTTCAACTGTAGTTTGTAGTGAAACTTTAAAAACTACTGAGATTTGCTTCATGCTTAGTTAAAATATTTAGTGGAATTTGGAAAATGCTTGTATAAAATAACAATTGGACAAAATCATCAACTTTGTGCATTGTATATTTATTCATATGATGTACAGAGTAGTTGATTCAATTGAATACGCTTAAATAGCTGGACACGATTCTCTTCCTATTTCTAGATGGGATGGGTAACATGGAACATGAAATGATGAATACTTAGGGAAACGATTTCTATCTTAGATATGCTGTGAGCAACTTGTATATCATGACAGTGCTTACATGTATCAAGGATAGACATTTGACAAAACAAGTCATTATCAATGGCATGGTCCCACCATTAACAGATCTGATGATGAAGTGCTATTGGTCAAAATATATCTGGAAAATGATGGAATAATAAAAACTAACAAAACTGGATTTCATAAAAACAGCATAGCAACAATATGTTTTAACTCAGAGGTTTTTGAACTGCCATGAAGAAAGGAAATTTCAGAATTGGATTCAGATTAATTTCAGATTAAACTTCCAGAGCTGACATTCATTCTTACTGTCAAGCAAATGAACATGCGTTTATTAACCACATTTTGCCTGGTACAAAGTACAAGACCTGACATATTATAGCTCATTTTTATTCATCAAAACACCTTCAACGAAGCAAACATGGCCGTCTGTCAGCTATATTGGATCATTTTGCTAAAATAATTATATGCCCAAAGGTAAGCTACAGTGCGATGTCCTTGCATCAAGTTTGAAAGACACTTGTCAAAACCTGTCTCAGTATTGGCTGTAGACATCAAATAGAGGAAACAAAATGGCCATCATGCGGCCATATTGGATCATATTACAAAACAAATTGACGTGCATGATGTATGACATAGGGAGTAATCTTTGTACCAAGTTCGAAAGAAATCACTCCAGGCACTTCTGAGGATTTATGTGAATGGACAGATGCAAGGACACAACATGGACACAACCAAGTCCTCCATACTCTTGTCCACTGGGACTAATAACCACACACCATATGAATGTGTGAGCACAAAAAAATGTGACTAACACAGAGCAAACACAAAACTTTGTCAGTAATGCAGGGCTGTCAATGTTTTTCAGAATAGTAGGGTACAAGTGAAAGAACAGGAGGGTACAGCCTTGTGCGGAGCGAAGCGGAGCAAGGCGTGCGCGCAAGCGCACGCGGGGGGAGGTCAGGAGGGGGGTTTCCCCCTCCTGAAGCTGAAGCTTTTCTAATTATTCATCTTCAATTGGTGGCCTGTGGTGGCACTTTTGAGGGCAATTTACTGTCAAGTTTATTATAACTGAAGTATAAAAAGTAACATGAAATTGAATCTTGTGAAATAAATTATGGAAGACAAACAAAAGTACAGAGTTTATATGTTTATTGATATAACAGGTTATTATTATTTGCCTACAAATTGTTGAATTACAACCTGCTTAATAAAGATCATAATCTGAACCATAATCAGAATCACTGGAGTACTCATCTAAGCCCAAGGCTTGTATGGCAGTACCTCAATATTGTGTGATTCTCAGGCTGATGAAACAGTACATGTAGCTTCAGAAACTACATCTGCAAAAACTATTTCTTCAGATGTAGCTTTAGAAACTACACCTGCAGAAACTATTTCTTAAGAAACAACATCTGCAGAAAGTAATTCAATAATTGTAATACGTTCCCATTCAAAAACAGCTAATCGTATTAGAATTTAAAAAAATATTGTCCCCACTGCAAAACTGATGTCATAACGTCACGACAAAAAATTCCGATCTGCGTCTGGTTGATACTGCTGTAATTTTATTTTGTCTGTTTCAAGACCTCTCCTCAGAGTTACCGGCTATGAATTTCCAGTGTGAAAATTTACAAATGTAATGGCGTAAATACGAGACCATTACCAGTAGACGCTACGTCATACAAACAATTACAATACTCAAATTTACATCCGCTGATGAAATTGCGTGGCTTCGTTGTCAGTCGGCCTCTCAATCGACAAGATTGAGAATATGTTGATTTATTTACGTAGTAAATCCTTGCGCGTGAAAGTTAACGATCAAATATTTTCTCCTGATGACTATCATAGTATCTATTCTGATATCCCTCACAGTAGTCAGAGTTTTGTCGAAACCCACGCCTGCCAAGTGGGTATATAGCTCACTACATGCATGTTATATCCATATTAAAACATGGTTTACCGCCGCACTTACATGCAAGATACCGCGAAAGTATATAGTCAAGCCTAGCTAAATTTTGTGATTGCCCTAAACATTAAAAGATGTTGGTCTTGGTAAATGATTTTGAAGGATCGGAATACCGATATTTGCTTTTGAGGAAAGATTTCGGATGTCGGAAAATATTTATCAAACTTCAATACTCGGGCCTTCGAAACAACCACAGTACACAGCATGTACTACCGTATGAATACATTTCATAGAACGGCGGCTTGGTGCAAACAAATTCAGTGGTAGTCAAAACTCACTAAAAATTGTGTCAGTCCCCACAAAGTTTGTTTTGCGTTGAGTAAACGATTCTTACTCATTGTAAAGAGTGTTCACGATCTGCAAACGGGAAAACAAATCAAAATTCCAGTCGCTAAATACACGTAATGCTATGGCATTTTGCTCAGACGTCGGCGTGAAATCTACATTGCATGCTATACCATTGATGGATTGAAACCCCGATCACTGAAATTCCTCAGGAAAATAAAATGATTTACAAATATTGACATTACTTTTATATCCAGAGCTAGTGTGAGCCTAGCCTCTCGGGGTCTTTTTTGGACCCATAAACCCAACGTGGCTGTCGACTTTCGTAGCCATATCGATCGTGTACGTCCGAAAACCAATCAGAACATGTAAAGCTTTTTGACAGTACCTATTAAAACCAATCAGAAATCGGCTACCAACGAGCCTTAGGGGCTACGCCTCTATAGCACAGCGCAGCCAACGGTAGAATTTGGACAGGAAAGAATTCATAACGTGTGTAAAGATCATTATTACAGGCCTTGAATAGGGAAAACAGGCGGCGGCAAGACCTGTGTCAGACGGCGATTTGCCGCCGGTGACCGGCTATAATTGACAGCCCTGGTAATGTCAGAAAATGCTGACTTTTTATTTTTATAGATAAAATTATTCAGAGAAAACATACACATGAAAGATGTTACTTGGTGGGAAAAATAAATAAAAAAAAATATTAACCCAAAAAACTGAGCATAACAATTACACAACATACCTGCTCGAGCATAATTTCTGCCAGATTTTTAATACCAAACAAGGACTTTGCTGTATCAATGATTCCATCCCCCCAAAACACATCAACTCTTCCAACTTTCTTTATTGGTATTTTTCCGGTTCCAAGTGAAATGACAACACCAAGCTTTCTAACCATTTCATCTAAACCCTGAAAGTAAATTGAATGCATCGTGATTACCATTCCAAGCTTAAATAATCTACATGTATATTGAAGAATTATGTTGTGCATATCAAACAACAGCGGGGCACATGTTCAGTATTTAGATTTTTTAGGTAAAACAACTCAAAACAGATGGTAGTCTGAATGAAACCATATTGGCTACAATCATGTATTCTTGTGGAAGACACTTCATAAACGTATTAAAAAATTCTTTTTCTGAACTACAAATTCATGTCATGAGAACAATATAAGGTGATCTGAGTGTAAAATACTGACAGTCTTCACTGTAGAGTTTAGGTTTTCAGGAAAATGTGAGCAAACTCCTGTTCTCAAAATAGAGAGGAAAAATCAGAAGTTTGGATATGCAGAATTTCATTTTTAAATTTAATGGCTTATCAAGCTTAATACAGTTGAATATCAGCACTGTACCTGCTGCTTTAAATGCATATTATACTCATGTATTTCTGTCAACACATCCAATGTAGGATTGTTGGCAACAAGTCCACCATCTAGGAATCTACCTACTGATCTGAAATAGGTTGGTGCTGCACCACTTGACCTGGCTGCCATCCATACCAGTTGCTCTGAAATGAAAATCATTGCGCTTGTGACAAGCACTCATTTTTTTGTATAGAAACATGTCTGTGACTTTACTGATAGGACAAACTCTCATATACTGATGAAAACATTTGCTAAGATTTGAGAAGTACTGGGTACTCCCATGACAATGACAAGCTTGTTATTCTTCATGTAAACTATCTTTCTTAATCTCATTAGCCAATTAAAACTTTAAATTTCACAGATCATATCTATTTACCAGTATTAATGTGTTCAAAATTGAATATTCATTCACACTGTTTTCATGCAGATGTGCTACAAAATCTTTAGAAGCTCTGTATTCTATAGTATTATGGCCAGTCCATTGGGATGTAATATCATTCCTTCCTTCAAGTATCTCTTAGGAAGAAGGTCATCTTATCATAATACATGTAACAGATTTGCAAGCTCTATTGACGAAAATATAGAATGCTGAATGCTGAATACCAGAATAAAAATTAAACCAATGTCCTTACCATGAGGTTTTGGTGGTGGTGTAAACTTGGCTGGCTCTTTATTGACCAATTGATCAACAGAAGAAGTTGGAGGCGCTTCGAAATTCCTGAAGAAATGTAAGGCTGGAGGATTTCTGTCACCTAGGACACCTGTCACTAGTACTCTGTCAAGGAAGAATTTATCTTCTTTTATATTAAAGTAATAACTACAGTAGAAGTACCATTGAAGTGACACAGAGTATTCCAGCCTTATGTCTGGTTCTTAAAAATTTACAATTAGACTTACTTTGGGTGTTGAACTGCATCCATTGTTGTGTGTTCTCCGAACTCTTCCTTCATTACTCTTTCCAGAGGCTCTGATGCATATGGTCTCTTCCCTTGAAACACTTCATTCTTCAGTTTGAAATAGAACCCTTGAATTTCTCGTAAACTACGGCCTTGACAAATATGAAAATTGAAAATTACCAGTGGCATTTGCAAGTAAGTGTGGACTCAGAGGTACAATTACAATAGTATGCAAAATTGAGAATGCATGATACATTTCATAAATGAAGTGCAACATATGAGAGTATTAATTTGTGTAATTTCATGATAATAACTCACAAAGCCTTTAAGGGAAACATTTATGAATCAATCATTATATGTAACAGATGCTTATAGTTGGGCGATTACATGTACTTACCATGAACTATAGCTAGAGCTAATATACCACCAGTGCTGGTACCTCCAATCCAATCAAACATGTCTCTGATAGGCCGCCTAGCATACTGCTCAATTGCAAGGAGTAATTGGATTAGAATAAGTCCTCTAATGCCACCACCATCCAAAGAAAGGACAGTGTCAAAATTACGTTTTGCAGAAGCACTATCAACTTCGTCCATTGGCTTTCCTGCAGTGTGTCTCTTCATGGCTGCAGCAACAACATTTAATGCTAGGAAATCATCATATGCTGAAAGAAAAACAAAAGTATATAATTATGTTGCGAAAATAGTGCAAAGATTATATTAGATTGAACAACCCGCCAATCTGTCTTTTTTGAAAGGAAAAAACAAAGAAATTAGCACCTCTATGTATCTGACAAATTATGATTATTACAGATAGTAACTTGCATTCTAAACAATTTGGTTCTGAAAAGCCAATACATGACGTCATCATGATCAAGAAAAGGAATCAATGTCAATAAACTTTCTGAACAAAATGCTCCTGTACACCAAATTACCAAGACATGACAGAACCGAATCCTTGTATAGATACCTGGTCTTCACTAGTGTATTTTTGAGCTCATTCCCAGAATAACAAGCCGACAATCTGTCTTTTTTGCTAAGATTTGGCAAATAAGGTAAATTATTTTGGCAACCTTAGTAGTATCCTTTACAGCCCACTGTATGGCCGTCCATACTTTCCTTGAGCTTGTTCACCAGTGTTTTTGCTAAGGTTTGGGAAGATAGGTTGATGTGGTGGAAACCTGATACCATTTCTGCTGTCCCTTAATAAGATAATATATTGATATAAAAGGGGGAACCCTGGTAAACTCTACAGGGGTACTGAACCTTAACATAATCACCGTTCACTGTTTAAAATCTTGAAAATGTCAATTCTTCCATGCATGCAGACATTGTACATACACAATCCTTCCTGATGTGAAACGCACCTTGATTTTCAAGACTGGCATGAGACTGAATTGGGTCAATAGCATCACCATTGAACTGCCCGTCATGTCTACACCAGTCATTGCAACTTTTCATCAAAGCATGACATCTCTGAGCTCCCACCATGTTGAGGGCATACAAGATCTGACTCCGTACTTTGCTGTTCTTGGTTGAATTCAAAGCAAGCAAATGCCGTGGTGTGTTGTTCTGATTGTTCATGGCATTGACATCAGCACCAAACACTATTAGCATATAGACAAGGTCGAGGTCTTCTTTCTGAAGTCACAAGAAAATACCAATGCCAGATTATCCAATACTTGGACAGCTGACACAAATACATCTAAGAATGGATCATAAATGCATGGGTCATCATTGTTAACATACACCAAGCCAAGTCAGATTTTAACACATTTGGGTCAAATTTGCGTACAAGATGATAGCTGTTTTTTGAAGGGTTCTTTGTTTAATAAAAAGATTGATGAATTGTGATTCAAAGTAGTGTCAACGAGAACTCTAAGGATAAGATTCTTGAGTAATTGCAACAAAATTGTCTCTTGTAATGGTTAAATGATAGATCTATGTAGTATTTACCGATACCAGTAATTTGCACTAATAATAATTCATATACATCATTCCTGATAATCATGCAAAAATTGTCAATAAGTTCTTTGCTGTGATTCATTTGCCAATCCATAATTTATTTATACAGTGGTAAAACTCAACATGTACCTGCACAGCATGATGTAAAGGTGTGCTCCCATTTTGCCCTTTAATATTAACATTAGCCTCTGCACACAGCAGACTCATGATGCACTCACTTCTGCCCTTCATCACCATAACATGAAGGGGCGTATCTCCAGTTTTGCTGACTGCATCTTTACTGCAACCACACTGCAGCAACATTTCTATATCCTCAGCTCGTCTGGTCCAGTGCAAAACTGTGCCTCCATAGCGCGCATCCCTAAATTCCGCAGAGCGTGGATTAACTTCTAGAAGAGCTGCTATACTCCTGTGAAATATCCAGTACATTGTTTTACATCAACACACTTTATTATTCATACTAGTCATAGGTACATGTAAATCTTTAAGACCTTTGTGTTTGACTATGGAAATTCTTTACAATTTTTCGACAAACACTGAAATCTTCGAACCCCTTCCTTATACTGAAATAAAATTATTAATAATGCAGTTTCACAATATATGGATAATACACCAGTATGTATGTATGCAAGGATACTAATGTACCAAAACAGAAATAAAAACACTTAATCATCTCACAGACACTTTACAGCATCACGTCATTTTGTCAAAGGACTTTTGATGGTAGAAATCTCACAGTATTCCTATTACTTACTTTGTGCTGGATGATTTCATTGCATAGTGGATTGGGTACCCAATACGACTGATGATACCGGAATCAGCTCCAGACCTCAGCATGACACGAACATTGGCATACTTATTTTCCCTACATGCAATATGTAATGGTGTCTCACTGGCAAAATTCTGACTGTTCATTGCCTGAGGATCTACGCTGGCCAACATCTGTGTTAAACATGAAAATATTGTGTTTTTTGTTAATCCTTATAAGTAATAAAAAGTTTGTGATCATTGAAGTATAAGCAACATAACAAACTGATTTACAAATTAATCAGTCCTCTCTCACATCAAAAAATCACTATGCCACAATCTTTACAGTAGGTTGCTACATATGAAGTATGACACAACTAGCTGTGCACAAGTCCAGAAGACTAACCTCAACAATTTTTTTATTGTCACTTGTAGCTGCAGCATGGTAGACTGTGTCTCCATTTGTGTCTTGAATATCCATTCTTGCTCCAGACTCAAGAAGCGCCTTCATGCATTCCACATTTCCTGCCATGCATGCCAGATGTAAGGGAGTTCTCTTCATGTCACACTGTGTGCTATTCAAAAATCTTTGAATGGAAAAACAAAAACTTTATCTACATGCTTTTGTCTCTTGGGTCATGAACTAGTACACACTATTTAAAGTGCTTTGTGAAATCCATCACAACAACACTTTCAGTCGCAAGTCAAGTCTGAAGACGAGTTGTGATATAGTCATTACATAGCAAGTATTTTCCAAGCAATGGGCAAGTTGTCTATCATTTCTAGTTGTTTGTATACAGAGCAAATGTGTGATAATCTCTGAGTCTACAATACCTTCCCTGAAGTTATACACGATTTCAAAGATAGCACAGGCCCAGAAATTTATCTCAGACAAAATTACACTACTTTTTGAGAACAAAAATTGATTAAATCTAAACAGAGCGCAAACTGTAAGACCTATCCAGCTGGGCATGCCTGACCCTGGATTTGCAATGCTTACAGAACCGAATGTTCAATTTTATGTAATTCCTTTGGAATATATGGACATTACTATTGTGTTTTCATTGTTCAGATTATTATCATTGTAGTCTATGTTGAAAGACTGATTTTATTTCATGACTTTTGGAGGCTTAATGTGTGGCTTGGATGCAGCACTTGACCCCTTTTTTTGCAAAGAATGTCTACCGATACCATTCCCTTGAGATAAAGTCCTGAAAATTATTATTATCTCTTAGCTGGGCATATGTCTACCACCATATTGTGGTATCACTATTTTAGACAAAGGTTGCCTTCGTGAAGTGATAATCACTAAGTAAAGTTTTGAGTCAGTGCATCCTTGTTGTTGACATAGTTGACTTTATTCACATCGCTGAAGTATTCGCGAGGTAATCTTCAACAGAAAAGTTTTTACATTTTTTCTTTGCACGTCCCGAAAGGTCCTCTATGCTTACAAGTGGCTTGATTAGCCCATGGTCCAATATGAGGAGGCGCTAAATGTAAACGTAAATGAGTAAATGGTAGTGGTAGAGTTTTGCCACTGTTCACAGCTTAGATGAGGAATAGCAAAATCTAATTTGGTCACCTTCAGTATTAAAGGCTAGACATTAACTGCAAAGACAGTTTCTAGAAACTTTCCTTTCAAACATTTTTTGTTATGAATGGTACTGTAGTGTAAAAATGAGTTAACATTGCTCATGCTTATGCCCTGAATAAATCACAACAACTATACCCTTGCAAGATGGGGCATTATCAAGCACAAAAACAATGGTTTGAAAAACGATAAGCACCAGGCACTAACTTTGAAATCTTTAAGCAGAGTCATCGGCAAAACTGACGCAAGCTCTTGCATAATGTTGATTCTCCGACACAAAATATTGAAGTTTACCTGCTGATCTCATTGTTCCTTAAGCAATCTGAGACACCACAGTGGACGGCAATATGTGCTGTTGTCCATGACGTGTGATTTCTGATGCAGTCACATAATTTCTGCAGTGTCTTTTCATTGTAGCAGCTGAACGAGGACATGTATATTGGCTGCAATTTCTGTTGCAGAGTCAGGAACTCAGACCTAGCCTGTGTCAGGTCTGAAAGTCGGAAAAGACTGGAACAGAAGAAAACATGAGTGAAATATGAATGTTTATACATCAATTTCCAGTATAGTACGATTACCAGTTGGTTTTTCAAGCAAAATCAGTTCAGAATTTTGTGTGTATCTTGTGTTAGCAAACCCTTTGTATTTTATGATAAACTGAAAATCTTTCAAATTTACAGCTCTGATTGCCAATGAGAGTAAAATATACATGTGCATGAAGGTTTTCTAAAGTAAAAATCCTTAGAGAAAGATTTACCTGAATGGTTTTTGATTCACTGCTGGGTTATAGAGAACGCACTCCAACTCTGTCCTCATAGGATCTTTCAGTAGCTGCATGTAGGTGTCTCTACATACCACAGTCATAGAGGAAAACCTTTGAGGACTATCCAGTTGTTTGACAGTGTATGCATAGGTAGCTGTGAGAGGTATCTGGCCCATCACATTGTTGAGCATGCTGGAAGCTGCTTGCTTTAGGAAATTCATTTTTGTCTTGCGTCTTCTTGCACCAAATGGTACTATGATCCGGATTCAATATCCAATACGTGTAAAAGTGGCAGCCTGTTAATAGATCATTTTTGGACAAAAAACAAAGAGATCTAGCTTTTCAAATTGTTTTATTGGTGCTGCAATGTCCTAAAGGTCAGACTTCATCAGGTGGACGTTAACGGAGCAAACAACTAACAAACTATGGTATGTGCCAATGAATCTACATCACAACAAGTATCAGAACAAACATATCAAAGTTAATGGACATTTATTAGGGAGCAATGCAGGTGATATAATAAAAAAATGTTCTATGCGATCAATTTATTGTAAGGATTTTAGGCCATGTTGTTTTACTGTTTCAACATCCAAATGTTGATATGTATTACACTGAATTAAAACTAATATATGGTATATGATTTACTACATATTCATAACAAATTATAGAATTAAACCTACATAACAATTGAGTCACATGGTATCATATTTCAGTTAAAAAAATAAATACAGATTAAACAAACCACTAAAAAAAACTACATATTGAGCTATAAACTTCTGCTCTATGCCAGTATATAACCAAACAAGATCAACCACACCTATCATTATCACCACATTCAACCCTAACTCTATGTACATATCAAACAAAGCTCACTTCTTATGCGTCAATAATTAAGCAACAAAGACTTGCATGATCAATTACTCAACATTAACACACCAAAAACAAATGTGTCTACTTCAAGTGAAGAATATATTTACACCATGTACTGCATGAACTCCATGATTTTACATCCACTAAACAAGCTCTGTACACTTTAAAAAATCACTAAACCATAGATCAAAACACCGCCTGTATATTAACCCTTTTCCTGCCAAGTCCATATTTCACCATCAGGTCAAGATGGTTAAAATTAATGAAACACAACATATTCAATATGGTGTATTTTAACATAATACTGTACATTTGAAAGCTGATGAAAACATAAATACTGTAAAGTTGATTTTTTTGGACCAAAGATGCTATAACAGACCAAGCCAAGTGGGTGAAAATACGTCATGTTTCGGCTAAATACCGCTTTTTACTGACTTGGCTGATGGGAAAGTGATGCATTTATTATTACTGTCTGGCAGGAAAAGGGTTAAAGGACCATTGTTCATCTCATACCTTATACAAAATTAAAACCTGTAAGTATGGGGTAAAGCATATCAGTAAAATAAAGCAGGTTTTCACCTGTGATTCAATTGTCATTTGTCAATCTGTTGTTAATCCAGTCTACAAATTGCCATACGTCTTCATATCAACACATGATTCATGATAGTACTTGTCAGCATGAATGGATGATCTGTCCTGAGTAAGTGAGTCTGAATTTCAAATTCGGAATTTAAATTGGTATTATCATTGTGGATATCACATGAAACCCACCTCTGAAATCATCAGTTTTATTTCCAACAATCCTCTGGATATACCTAACATAGTACAAAAGCATCTCATTTGCAATTAAGGCAATTTTTTTCATGAAGTTGGAAGATTAGTAACACAAATATTCACCTTGTAATCTTTTGCTTATATCTAGTTGAATACTCTCAGCAGCTTGTCATTTTCCCTTTTACAATTACATAGATAGTTAATTACATTATGAAATGCAAACTTTAACTCAAATTTATCCAGTTTATAACATTTTAATGACCATCACTCTTCAACAATTTATTGGGAAAATTTACCTTTTCCCAAAAAATTTTCTTAATCACTTTTGGAAATGTATCCACACAAGCAATGGCCAGCAATTACAGAAGAGATTCAAGTCTCAATAGCTATACCTATGCCCATTTTACTGGTGCAATATTTGTAAAACAACTTAATCCTTACCAAAACAAATGAAAGTTGATTACGTTTCCACTTCAGTGAGGTCCCATATTACTGAGTCACTGCTCTGATCTGTATCTATACCATCTGCTCACAACACGTGTGTAACTTCTATTATGGGGTATCTAAAATCACAATTGATGTACATTATTAAACTATTCAGGCAATTGAGATGTGGTCTATTAAAGCACAATATTCTGGGTTTGCCTACAACACACAAAACTGTGGCACATAAAACATGAAATCACATGTGACTCAAGTAAACAAGCTAACACCAAATTCCTTTCTAGCTGTGTATATGTTGTATCTTTATCAAGTAAATATTTGATATTGTCACTTTTTTGCAAAGCATGTCAACCAATACCATTCACTTGAGAGACAGCCCTGAAAAATATTATCATCACTTAGCTGGGCATATGGCTACCACCATATTGTGGTATAACTATTTAGACAAAGGTTGCCTTGGTGAAGTATGTTTGTTTGTCATGAGTGAAAGAACATAACTTCAATTTCAGATGGCACGGCACTAACTTCAAGCACGAGATGAAAACCTTAATCAAAAGGCCAGCAGCTGTAACATTTTTTTCTCTCACTATTTTTATTTAATATGTCTATTGCAAGTTGCTGTTCTACTCCCTATAAAGCATGTTGTAATACCTACTGTACTATTCATCTTACATCTTATCACACAGTATCTTTACATGTAAAACGCACCATTATTGTTTATAGTTGAATTCTAGCCCAGATCAGAATTCACTTGTCAACAATATCATTGCAGTCTACACATGTACAGGCTGAGTTGACAAGCTGAATACTTTGTATCTAAACATGATTTGGGGAGTATAGTAGAACAAGAAACCGTGGTTGCAGTTAAAAACAAAAAATAGTGCTAGAAATTATCAAAAGTTACAGCCACTGGGCTCTTGAATAAAACTTCATGTATGAATCAACGATGGTACTGAGATTGTATAGAAAGATTTGAATGTATACAGTACAAATGATAAGTGCATTTTATCTGATCACCCACTGAAAAACCCAACATAAACATGCCTAATTTGCAATACAGTAATTTTAAAACATATTACTATCTAAGAAACAAATGCAGGTTTACAAATTTTATGACCCCAACCATCGTTTGTTTGCATTTCTTCACCTTAGTATTTGTTCATATATTGTCTGTCTGATTTAAATTTCTCACTTTCCCCACAATGGAAGCTTGTTCTCACTCGTAACTAAACTACAGGTACACAATCTGGTCACGGTGGTGGAGCATACTTTAATGATTCATCAGTGCAGCTTTATCAAGATAGGGAGATTGCTAGGACTCGTGCACTCGACAGACTCAGGCACCGTGTAGTTCATATTATTCTCATCAATACCTTTGCATATTGCTTGACCGCTGCCATGCCAATACTGTTTTATATTGTCAAGTTGTGTAAGCAGGCAGTGAACTAGCTGCAGTAATGTAGCTCGAGGTTTTGCCCGGGCATATGGGTTTGCCTTCCGACCTACCCAGGCATAACTCGAGCTACTGCTGCAGCTATAGCTCTGCATGGCAGGGCTGTGTGTTAACGGCGTTGTACGGCCCCCACCAACGCACAGCCCTGCCATGTAGAGCAGAGCTACAGCTAGCTAGAGCTGCAGTCATACTCATCATCATAGACCATCCAAAAAACGGAGGGTCTACGCTGCAGTGCAGTGGCGAATGTGAGGGTCTAAACACAAAACTGCAACAGCACATGTCACCCATTTTCGCAGATTTGTGTAATTGGCAGAGAGATTGTACTACCTCGGCTGACAGCCAAGGTTGCTATTCGCTGTACAGTCATGACAGTGGAGTCTAGCGACATTACTTTCACTTTGCTTTTCGTTGCGAAGGCGGCCACTTGAGGTCTGGACCACAGTCCCATGCGCATAGACCAAAACACCTCGACTGATGCAAAACAATATGCAACCTGGCATCTGTCGGATAATCATGGTGGTAGATCGATCAAACTCTAAGTCCTTTCTCTTTACTTACACGGTAACAGTATTGAGACACTTCGTCTGGTGGAATGGCGGTGTCACGATGACATTCAATTGGCGTGTTTACTTCCTGTTCACTGATGCCGAGTCTTTTATCCCACAAGTCCTTTCGATTGGCCGTCTGTACCATGGGGGATGGTACGTTCAGGAAGTAACTAATCCTATTTATGGAAAAGCTCTGGTATCATTGTAAAAAATTATCATAACTAATTTATAACGTGAGAATGTTATGCTTGCCATGGCCTTCCTCGTGTCTCTGTCACTTATTTTCTTCAAACATGTTGGAAAACATTCTACGACACCCCTGTCGTCCGAATGGAATAGACCAAGTGAATATTCTGATGAATCAGCAAATTGCAGCACTCTGATCACGCGTCGATCACTCACAGGAACTGGGATCCGAGAAATCTGCATTGTGTGTGTATCCGCGCCCAGACGTATAACCTGACTCACACGGCAATTTTTTAGTGTTACCTTCCATTTTCAGGTAAGAAAGTGATTTTTCACGAACGTCGAAAGGGAGAAATAGTTAATACAGAGGTACACTACGCTGAAGGGTAGGTTTTAGACGCGTTCGTCAACGTCGTGTCCTTTTGTGAGTGTGTGTATGTGAAGCCCTTTGTTGTGGTATGTTTTGTTTGTAGTGCAACATCACACGTGGACTCAGACGGCCGGTTCACTAAACGTTGCATCATCATACTGCACAGTATTGGACTTTGTCTTTCTCATATCTTAGCTTTTATTCTACCAGAAAGCTCAATTTTGGTTGCAATACATTGCAGTGAATCTGCGGTGACCACTATCCTGAACTTTTTGTGAGTATTTTGCTCCCCTTTTACGATTGAATATTCACTATCGCTCGTGAACGTTTACATCACGTCTGCAATTTCACTGTAAATTGCTTCGCTGGCATGTTCTGTGATAGTCTCAGCATATTCGGACCAGTTACAAATCTAGGCCTTATTCAAATTTCACAAGTTCAGAGTAAATGGTAGAAAGATGTTCTCAAACAAACTGGAATTGTGATTTTACTATAATATTTCGTGTGGGGCCAAGCTGCCACCCCGCCCTTTTTTGTTTGCAATACAAATTGGAATGTTGAAAGCAATTTTGGTTATTCATATCAGTGAGGCAATTTTTTTTTGCCCTTAGCCAGCCAGGCTGTTGCCGACGTCGAAATATTTATCGTTGTCTTAAAATCGTTGTTAACGCTTTCTTTTGGTTTGCACGTCGTGTTTCTTGAGCACATCCATCCTTTTGTGCAACGCGAAATTTCCACGATTCAAACAGCATCACTAGCATCGGGCATTACATGGTCCCCTATAAATCATTATGGAATAATCGAGAGAGATGGTACAGTAAACCATAGTAGAGTCTGTGGAAACCCAACAGTTGAGCAGTTCAGATATATTCCGCGGCCTGAAGTCATCCTTTCCAAAATTTTACCAGCCATGTTGCCGACAGAAGTCAATATTTCGAATTTATTTTTCCGGAAGATGCAAAAGTAGCTACTTCCTTTTGCAGTCATGTGAACATCACCCGTAGGAGTTTGTTACCGATCACAAAATATAAATAATCTCTCCCTTTATTTGGAGTTCAAAACTCTTGCGTTCTTAATCAGCAGTGTTTCCGTTAAAACTGCAATTTCATCACATCCGCCAAGTTTTATTGCTTTTGTTCGGCAGTTGGTTAACTCTGAGCAAGTTTTTGTATAAATTCAAAATCTCAAACATTGGGACAAAATGGTGATAGTCTAATGCGAATGAAAATCGGAAAGAAGACAAGTAATATGCATATGCTCAGACAAAATGAAAGTTTGGATGGAGATGTTGAACCTCTAAAGCTGAACTATATCTACAACTCCATACTGCTTTGTCCTTGCAAAGCTTTACTACACAGTCGTGCAAGGGAACAGAGAGAAAAAAGCTGACTCGGCAGAATATATCAGCTCCTATCTTCAAACGGGCTTGTGTTCATATCTCTGCAACATTCCTTGGCATTTTGTTACACTTTAATGACAGGATTGTCTGTGCAATCCTTGATTTCTAATGTACTGATGCTGTTATCATGCTTCCCGCCAAGCATGTCCTATCATTACTTATGATTCAGCCATGACAAAGAAATGTGTGAATGGATTTAAAAATCTAATATTGTGATGAGTATAATCAAACATTTCAAGATTAATCTAAAATTTCTGTAAAATCATTGCACAAGTATCTCAATAGCATGATTATTATTTGTACATTGTTACATTTACGCTTTTTAAATTCTCTTGCTCAGCCTAGATCCATAGCAGCACATCAACAAACAAACTGGGTGGAGCCCAGTTGCCTAGAATTTGATGACTCAGAATTGCCAGACAGTCATATTTCAACTGTTCTATTGTCTGCTAGTGAACGCTCTTCCATGAGACGAGAATTGCTCTCACCAAATATTACATCCTTTTAGTCAAGTGTTTTTGTTCAAACATTTAGAATCATTTCATGATCTTAAAAAAATTCTGGATGAGTCTCCTACAGCGATTTTGTGGGTAGGAAATAAAAAAACAATTGAAAATCCCACATCGAAAGATTTCCAACTGTCTGCATTGATTCAAATGCAAAGTACATTTATCACATATCACAATGGGGTGATAAATTTGTAAAATGTTTGTCTCTAGTGGGAGAATTTTTACACAATGCTATTAAAAATTTTTTATTCATCTGCGGCAAAGTCAAGGAATATTATCAGCATACTGTCAGAGGAGAACTCTGCACAACTGCACACCAAATGCAATTTCATAGGGAAATTTTAAACAGTATTAGTCATTTGTCCGCTGAGAACACTCAACTTTATTGTAATGTGGATATGATATTGTTGACTTTGCGTGGAATTCAACTGAAGTAATTATAGATATGACTCTATCTGTCAGACATAGAAGAATAAAATGATTGCAGCTCATTACTCTCTTTTTCTCCTTTGCAGCTTTATTGAAATCTTTGTGTTGCCATTTTTTTGAGTGAAAAATTACCAGGATGGTGCGGAAGACAGGACAGATGGTAAGTGTGTTGTATGCATACTTCCTTGAAATGGTGACTGCCAGAGCTGTGATGTTCCTCACAAATATTGCTGCTAGAGGGGGAAAAAATTACCATGTTTGATATCTCAAAGCCTTGACAAATTGAGACTAGATTTGTGCATATTCTATATACAGTAGACGTATTGTCCTAAAATTAAGTCCAGAGATTACGTTAACCCTTTTCCTGCCAAGTCCATATTTCACCACCAGGTCAAGATGGTTAAAATTAATGAAACACAACGTATTCCATATGATGTATTTTAACATAAATACTGTACATTTGAAGGCGTTGAAAACATTACACTGTAAAATGATTTTTTTTTTGACAAAAGATGCTATAACATACCAAACGAAGTGGGTGAAAATACGTCATGTTTTGGCTCAATACCGCTTTTTACTGACTTGGCTGATGGGGAAGTGATACAGTTATTACTGTCTGGCAGGAAAATGCTTTAATGAACCCCAAAATTTGCCCATAATCCACAAATAATCATCATTGAGAATGCCAGAGGATCTTGTTAAATTTTTGGTTTGTGCACATTGAGCGTAAAGTTGAAGGTTAAATTTGGCCATGATAGTATGTAAATTTGTACTTGTGTAAAGTGCAGAGTCAGCCTTTGAACACCGTACACACTGCACCAGCTGGCAACACAGACAGATATCTGTATGAAGGGTAGAGCCAATAATAACAACACAGATGACCTTTCCTTCAGATCAGTGGTATTCTACTGGGCAATGGTCCAAATCACCAAAACTGACGGCATGTCATTTGCATAGATTTGAATACATGCAAATTGGGTAACCCTGCTGTGTGTGGTGTACTTTAGTACCCATTGTGCCTGCTCGCTGCGCAGACACAGTATAATTTCAAAATGGGATGATGCAATTCACTGTGGCAGATTCGTCCATATGTAATGTATGTCTCTTAGAAAGCACTTTTACAAATGACAAAATTTAATCATTTCAAATGCGACGAAATAAAGTAATTTATTCACGTCAACCGAAATAACCTTTAGGAATTACAAAAGCATTGCTGGCAGTTGTGCAAGTGGGTTTTGTAATTAGTGTACATGTTTACAGTAAAGTTCATGGTACCTTACAGTGCCCGTCAGCATGACTCAGCAAATTTTGTAACCTGTATTAACAGACAAAAACATTGATCAGTGTTTCTCTGTACTGGTAAGCTGCAGTTGTGGCATTTTCTACACGCAGGTTTGCCTGCAATGAGTTCAAGCTCTGAGGTAAAGTCACTATGGTTGGTGAATTTTTAGCATTGATAGCAACGTAGTGGTGTTGTGAGCCAATACAGGTCTTGCCATATCTTCATTCAGCAGTCAGTTTGCAAGTATTAGTCGACTACACAGAGATCCTTCCTACAGTGTTCAGTTTTATCTGCTTGTCTAGTGCATTGGCAGTTAGTGCTATAGCGTACCTCTTCACTGGTGAAATATTTTGTTGTGGGATATTGTTGAAATCATCATTTACAGTTGAAGGCCAACTGATGTCAAAGAGAGCATTTGGAAAATTATAAAAGAGACATTAGACAGTGGTGCATTGTTCATAGTGATGTTTCTGTTTTGTAATGCGGCACAGTCCCTCTATCCACAGGGACTGTGAATGCGGGTACATTCACATTCAATAGGAGAATTCATTATTTGGACCAATATTCATGTCGCTACCTGAGTCTACTTGATTGATTCTACTAGCTTTCTTTCACCATAAGTTACATTTTATTTGTCTGAAATCACATGAAGCAAACATAGTAACATCAAACCAACAGCATTCCTGTGACCTTTACTTATTTCCAACACCAGCTTACTTTTCTGACTTCACAGAATATTACATTTATTGAGTTCATAATCTAAGGAACCTTTCAAAAAACTAGCCACATTTGATCAAAAAATCCTGTACAGGAAGTTTACAGTTGTCATGTTGAAATTCCAAATGTAGAGGTGGTGAATTTAACCCTTTTCCTGCCGAGCGCCCTTGTCCGTTATTCTCCCAAGTCAGTAGAAAACCGCCCCATAATATGTGCCTGCAAAAGATTGGCTCTCCTGCATGTTATCCTGCCAGGCATTTTGGCAGAAATCGCCCATTTTCAGGGTAGTTTTAGCCGTACTTATACGTGTTAGACTTCGATAATTTCTACATGCCCGTAGACAGGGGAAGGAGCTCAAGGGTTGCTGCAGAAAAAAATTGAGGTCACCGGCTTTGTTTGCCCCTGGGAGTGCGTCATTTTATTGCCGTTTCATGTTTATTTTTTCGGAAATAAACTCCTTCAGTATTACGTACGTCCGCTAGGCACAAACATCACCTCACTCGTCTGTTAGTCAGAGACCCTGAGGGTCGTGCTAGGGTGCAGCAGCACCGTCAAACCTGTCCTGTTTCCCCAGGGTAGGGTCAATTGAATACGTACCTCCAACGACTTGGCAGTGTAGCACAAAACTACGTTTTTGCCGTTGTATTAACGACATGGCTGAGCCATTGAAGCACAGCTTTACGTAGTTTTGCCAGCTCAGTTGGGAGTTGGCTTACGAGTGTTACCGTTCATTACTGACTTAATCGAGTGGTCCTCAGTCAGGTACGGGTTTGTACCGACATGGCTTGGGCTGCAGCTAACCAGTGATAACCAGTCACTACCCCCAAGTCTTCAGTTCACTTTTGCGATGCACGGGTGCAACGCAATATGCTTCCATTGTTCTAGCCATCGACGTGTCCACATGCTGGCAGCCATATTGTACTGCTAGCTGGTTTGCATAACAAAAGCAGTCCCTGCTAAATGCAGACGGTATCCCCGTACATGTAGCATATTGACCTCATGTGCCCTTTTGAATTCTCTGTACGCAAACAGCGTACGTAGTTACCAATGCGTCGGCAAGAGGATACGTTTGCCTGCAAACCAGAGCCAGTACTTCGGACGGTGGAATAAATAAAAAATCCAAAGCTACGTCCATTGAATGGCACGGCCAAGGCAGTGAAGGACGTTGCCTGGCTTGAACTTGCAGAGCTGAAGCCCAGCTTAGTACGTCGGACACCAGTTTGTAATGGTATTTCCGAGTCGTTCATATCCGTTCCATGGGAGGAACAAGTCGAGCCGTCCCGTCAAAAATACGTTCTCATTTTCAGTCACGCACAACTGAATAAGTGACTTTCGTCTCGCACCATCGGCATATCTGCCAAGTCGTTTGCAAGAGGTAGCCTTCTAGATTAGCATTGCCGAGTTGGTCAAGTTCGGCAGCAATCTGTATAGTGCCAGGCAGCCAAGTACGTCCAACTCCGCCAGAAAACGTCACCATGCTATCCTGCCAAGTCCGCTAAAAAGCGGTAAAAAAAACCAGCCCCCCTCGGGTGTGGGGGACTGGCGGACAGGTTTCTGCACCTTTCCCTGTCCTTGGACTCCCTGTGAACCCATTTCGAGAGCAAACGCCGTTCCTCGCCCAAAACCTGTCCTCGAACGACCCCTAGCGTGAGCAAGGGTTTGCTACACGTAGTTCCGTCGACTAGGCAGGAAAGGGGGTACCAAAAGGAGCCTGATTTCCACCGCCTTAGGAGGATAACGGCCATGGCTGCTCAGCTTCTAGCTACACCGAATTTCAAGCGGATTTTCACCGACTTGGCAGGAAAAGGGGGTGAATTTAATTCTGCCCCCTCTCACTAGTGTAGAAGGGGACACAGCTGTTATAATTGCCCCTGTGTATTCATTAACTTATTCCCTAGTGTCATGTTTGATGCGTTTTGACATCCAGTCATGTTGCACAGTGTCAGAGTTCAGTTTCACATTTGCAAGAAACAACTTCCTCATACAGTTAATTGAAATCACATTTGCAATAACGAGTGATGATAAACCTTGTTCTCTTGTCTTTACAAAACAGTCTATTCACCCGAAACTTCGCATCAAGCAAGAAAAAAACCCGGAGATGTCAGACTCAGAACTGATAAGCTTGACGGTGAGAGATCTCAACAAACACTTGAAGGGCCTGCCGAAGGACGAAGTCTTGCGCCTGAAACAGAGGCGGCGAACGTTGAAAAATCGGGGCTACGCCGCCAGCTGCCGCGAGAAGAGAGTAACGCAAAAGGAACTGCTGGAAATTGAAAAAAGGCAATTAACAGTGGAAGTTGAGAAGCTTCAGCAACAGAACAGCACACAGAGGTCAGAGTTGAGTGAACTTAGAAGAAAATATGAGGCTCTTCTGAGTTTTGCCAAATCCGTGGACTCAGAGAAGGTGACAATTCTGGCCAGCCAACCCAAGGCGATGGCGTCAGAAATTCAAGTTGTGGCGTCGTTTTCAGAACAAAAGTCGCCCGAAGGAGAACAAAAGTCGTCCGGTGGAGACAAGCAGGAGCCCTCCACAAGTGGAGTGAGCACAAACGACACTGAGTCAGTTGAGTCAGAAAGTAGAACAATAGAGGAAGATGAAAGGTTGTAATTACTAATTAATTCCTAATTGTTTGTTTCATGATCTCATGACTTAGCTGCATTATTTTCAACCATTGTTTTGTCTCCGTGTACTCTATTAACCATCCCAGTGAACTAGCCAGGCAATTTCCATGTTTCCACGTGGAGATTTTTTTTTCGTGCTAACTAAAATGCACTCACTATTTTTTTTTTCATTGTCGCTTTAAACTTGGTTAAAATATAAATTAATATATTTATCATTTTTTTCACTGTTATTTAACAAGTGAATGAAATGTACATTGAAGTCCTCCTTGCAATACCTATTCCATTGCAAACTATATTAACACTTAAGAAGTCTGTATTTGACCAAAATTTTTAGTCTGCCAATTTCAACAATGATTTTGTGTACCTCAGAGTCGCTCTTTACTCCAATAATGGCCAGGTGTTTTATAATTTGTATATGATATGAAATTTCATACTTTTTCCACATTGATAAAATAAAAGATTATACGATTTTCTACTCGCGCAGTATTTTGATAAAATTTCGTCATGCTGAGGTTGATTACCATCAGTTGTGTGTTTAAAAGTCATAAGTCATTGCCAAGATGTGTTTTTCAACGTAACACATTTCTCATTGTCGTTTGTTCTAATGCGATCCCATAGCTTACAAGTGTTGTCCTCACAACCCATATGGAGGGTAAAAACAAGTATTCGAAAAACCATTTGTTTTGATATTTTTCCTCCCTCCCCTCTATTTTTGATGCATTTTCAGAAATTTTTGAATACGAGTTTTGTAGCATTATAATTGATGAATCAGTCAAAAGAGTTTTCTGTATATTTGCCATACTAAACTTATAAAAAGTATATTTTCAAAGTAAAGAAGAAATTTATTGGTGACATATTTTAATTAGGTTTTTCTACATTTAATAAAAATATCTGATAAAAAAAAAAGACATTTAATACTATGGACAGAAGAGCCAGAAGTGAAAAACAAAACTGCGCAAATATTAATGGTCAGTGTCAAATCAAAAGTGGAATCTTAAATCTTCCGTAGCCAATGCACGCAGTGTGTTGCAATCAGCCTACTTACATACATGATGTGCGACTGACATATAACGTCGCAAATCACAGCTTTGCTCTTCAATGTTGATCCCAAATTACCTGAAAGGACTTTTTTTAGCTTCCGATTGATGAGGGATGTGAAGGAGTTGAAAGGTCAGCAGGTGAATGACCTGTAAATACACAAAGTATGAGTATCATGTGATGTTTTGGTAATTTATCATGAGGTCCATTTCAAAACCAGTTACATCTGTGTTTTTTGTTCACTTTCACTTTAGACCCACAAAATGATGGAAAGTCCTGTGGACATTCAGACTCGCGTTTTTCCTGAGCCACTGTGACTGATCATTTTGTTACTCCAACATTGTTAAATATTTCCATTATACAATATTCTTACATGCATCAAAACTTAATTCAGAAATAACTGCCTTCTGGGCCCTTCCCCAACTTTTCAAAATCACTGAAATTTCATGATACACATCAGATATTGTGTATTTTCATTGTTCGTTTTCCTCATTCAAAATGACAACCATGGTTGATGGTAGTTCTAGAGAGATGATAAAAAGAAACTGGAAGGTATGACAATATAGCAGATGATGTACAGATGTTTTGGTCAAGTAATTTGGTCATGTGTATTGTATATGTTTCAAAATGTGATTGTGAATTGTGGGGAATGCTTTTCTATTGTCAAATAGATTGTCTTTTTTGATGTTTAATGGCAGAACTCTCAAGCTTAATGGGAACAGGATGTCAGAAGTTGTGTGACTACATTGATGGTTTGGTTTTCATGTGATAAACAATGATTGTTAAACACAAGGAGGGAACTTACTCTGTGGTAACTTGTACTGTGTTCTGAATAGAAAATGTACGATTACTGTGTAAATGCTAGGTTACAGTAGGATTGTTAGCGACTGTATTTGAATGTCAATTATTAGCAACTAGAATGACTAAGAGCATGTTATTTAATGTCATGTTAACTGTAAATAGATGGTGACTTGTGTTTGTCTACCCTTGGACTTGTCATAGGTTTATGCATAGACGATGGTCTGCCACTCCATTGTCTGTGCAATGTCTATGCGAGTCCATAGTAAGCCAAACGTAATGAAATCCAAGGAATCGATGAGAATGTCCATGGTTGTAAAGTTATTTGGAAAGTCAGCTTTATCAGATTTTGTTGAGATGATTTCTGACCTGTGTCGTGCTGTGTTGATTTCTCCTCTTGTGAAAACTCACAGAATTATTCATTTGTGGATGTGGAGTCTTCTCCGCCAGATATTTTGACACTTGCTTTGAGCTCGCTGAGGTTACTCAGTTTGCAAATCTGTGAAGCCAGAGGCACAAGCAGGGAGATGCAGAGTGAACTGCTGTGATATAATTTCAATTTTACTTCAAGCTTTGATTACATTTGATGGCTTTATGGTGCGAAATGAGAATTGCAATGTCAACAAAATGTTTTTCTTTTCCAAGTTGTTCACGGTCCTTGAATTCCCCCTTTCTACCGCACCAACCATAGCAATACAGAGAATTCTAACTCTCCATGTATTGTGCATTGTTATAGGAATGTTCAATGGAGCCATGAAAGCTAACGTTTGTTGACCAGAGACTTTAAGAAAGAGATTTCTATAGCAGCAGCCACAAATTTTGGTTCAGTTTTCATGTTTTTGTATACGTACACACATTTTTATCACACCATAGTGCATGCAAATGTTGCTCACTCCTGTACAAATATTTGCTCCGTCACACCAAACACATACATCTGGCAACTCCAAGGCAGGCAACATAGCAGTTAATAAGGAAACGGTTATATTGATTTGCAAGTAATTACAGTTTCCAGTAGTTTTTAGCAAGTTGCAAGATCAGTTTCAAACTTTGTGAAGTGGTCACCCCTCTTTGTTCAGGAGTAGAGCCACCCTAGGCAACAAATACTATAGGGCAGTTCAACTACCTGTTCATTTGAAGGGGGGTAACAGGGTCATAAAATGTTTATGATTGTCAAACCCTGCACAATTGGCATGATGTGTTTCATCTAATGCAATGACACAGTATTTATTTTGTAGCGAAGAAACGAGAGGTGCATGCTAGCTTATAGATGGATGCGTAGAATTTATAGCAATATTCTTATACATTCTTTTGCAGATATTTTATGCATATTATTATATTATTTGTAATTTGCCTTTTATTATCAAAAGCTAGCATAGACCAATAGCAGTTTGTGCAATAAACAGAACTTAGTGATGAGAAAAGAAAAGATGCCTTGTGTGTGTTTCTTTAGAAAGTATGTGGATTGAATGTTGAACATCTGCCTTAGGGACGGACCATTAGATCTTGGGAGGGGGGGTGGTCAAAAACAGAAAAAAAAATTTTTCAGAGCAAAAAGTTAGGAAAAAAAAAATCTTCAAACTAGTTTGCAAAATAAAAAATAAATAATCAGAAGACAAAGGCGTAAAAAAAAAATTGCAAAGTCTTTAAAATTTGAATTTTTTTTAGATTTTACCGACAGAAAGCAACTTTCTGTATTTTTTAGTACATCCTCCAGGCACATTTTTAATTGTAATTTATACATTTAGAGTGACTGTATCCCTTATACTGGAAGTTGTGATTATCTTAGCTTTTCAGGACTTTTGTATTCTGATCACTTGAAAATTATGAAATTATAGAGCCTGTTTTCTACTTGTTTCCTGCGTACAAACCAAGCAGGTACACTAGGTAAAACATTGAAACTATGGTATGGTTGTCAAGACAGAAAGTTGTATTTGCCTTTTAAGATCAAGGTAAACAGATGCAGGCTACATCAGTTTCATTTTTTTCACAGCATTTTATTGCAATGATGAATGCAAGAATGGCTGAACAAGTAGAAACACGTCAATAATGATAAAACAACATATCAAGTCATTATGTATTATTTTGCTTTTAAAAATGCATTTTCAATTCTTTTTTTTCAAAAAGAGCCTCAAAAACAACAGCAACACATGTTTTAACATTCAACAATACACTACGTAGAATGCCATCTATCCAACAAATCCCAACACAAAAACACACAAAAGGGCTGAACTTTGAAAGTTTCTCGATAGCAAATACTGAATAAATCTGCATGAATAATCGTTTTTGTATAGCAAATTTCAAAGAAATTGGACAAGCCCTTTCAGAGAATACAGATTTTTTTACCATGATGGCATAAATTGCCCTAAAAAGACAAATATTGAAATTTCAACACATCTATACACATCCAATCAATTTGGACATGCTGTTACAGCGAAATAGATGTTTTGATCAAAAAAGTGCATCAATTGCTCTAAAAACACAAATATGCAAATTTAACTATATTATTTAGCTTATTTTAGCTTCTCAGCTTGTCAAAATCAATTGTAAATCATGAGATATGCATGATGTTTGGTGGGGTGAATGTAGGCATTTCACCACGCAGTAGAAAGGGAAGCCAGGAAACCAAAATAGTCAATTTTCAAAACTTATAGGAAGCTACTGAGGAGCAAGAAGACCATGTTTCAGAGGAAGATGTGTTATCCGAAAAAAATGCTCCCAAAGTGCCACCAAATAACACCATTTTTATCTCTATTTTTCAAAAGCTCCAACAGCAGGAGGGGGGACACCCCCTCCTGACCACCCCCCGCAAAAATACTCCCCAAGTGCCACCAAATAACACCATTTTAATCTCTATTTTTCAAAAGCTCCAACAGCAGCAAGGGGACACCCCTCTCCTGACCTCCCCCCCCCCCCCCTGTGACCGCTTCGTGGCCGCTTGTGGTGCTTGGCACCACATCTTTGCCCTCTTTATCTTCAGACAGCGACGAACTAAAAAAAATTATAAATCTGAAAATTTACTCTGAAAAAAAAAATTTGCACAGCTAATCTCAATTGGAAAAAAAAAAATTCAGAAATTTACAATAGTAAAAAAAAATTTTTCACAATTTCATTGTGACCACCCCCCCCCTCCCAAGGTCTAATGGTCCATCTGCCTCATATGATAATTCTCCATTTTCTCTAATCATTGATCTAGAAATGTGGAGTGGATTACCATAAATACTGTCCCAGGTCCTTTGAATCTAAGACAGAACACACCGCAGGGACAAATATTTGGAATTCAATTCTTGAAAGACGGCTGCTTTGCTGATGGTTCTAATCATCTTGTTTTTTTTTTGTGAAAATCAAAAATATAAGTTTTCCCCATGGAGTTATCATAGTGCCAGTATCCATTTTGAATTTCAAGTGTAGGTACATATTAGGTGGTTACTTTGTCCAGCACCAAATCTGCATGGTATTAATCCTTGATGTGATTTTGAAAGAGGATGGTTCGAGAACAAGTTTTTAAGTTTCAAATTTGAGGCGCATATTCCGACTATAGGAACTATGGATGTAACAAAGCTATGTGACGTGTTGCTGTGGATGTTTTAAGGTAGTATGCACCTTGAAATTGACAGACGTGACATGAAATGATTGTTTTGGTATCTGTTGTTGAGCATTAACCTTGTAAGCCCAGGCTTCTCATATTCCCAAGAGATGACATCTTTGCCCCTCCTAACCTCCTAAATTATAACCCTGAATTTTTTCCTGCAGAAAAATATGTTACGTGCAGAGAAAACGAACAAAAGGTGAACTCAGCAGTTTCCGTTTAAACAAAATTTATTACGAAAACAAAACTAATTGCTAAGTCAGGGATAGAGTACAAGCTTTAAAATTGTACAGACTACTTATCTCAGCTGGGACGGCAAAGCTCCAGTCTCAGAGTTGTAACAGTCAGTCGGATGAATGAACAGTCCTTCGGCTTGCAGGCTTGTAGTTGCACAAAGTCCACAGTATAAATCCAGCGTTGGCAGTGAAGGTCTTGAAAAGTCTTGAGAATGACTACTGCTGGAGTTTAGTAACACACAAGAGACACGATCCCAAAGTCTGACTGGAAGCTGAGCACGTCCCTTTTATAAAGGCATATAAGAACAATCTAGAACTTTTATTGACATCTAATTACTGTTCTAAAATTATCTCCCTTACACAACTAATCAACTTTCCAGAACATTCCAAACATGACTAATTGAATTCAAGGTTGTGAGGTCATTGAGGGTAGTGACCTTGAGAATGTTCTAGACTAATTGAACTCAGGTCATGATGAGTGTGGGGGGAAATGACCTACATAACACACCCCCTCTTCAAAAAAAAGAAAATTTTTCAAAGAAAAATCTTTCTTTTACAAATGTAATCTTGAAAAGATTTAAGTACTCAAAATTTTTTTACTCTAAAGTAAAATTTTTTGAAAGTGAACAACAATAAACTCTAAATACGAGAGAGACAGTCTGCAATTAAATTGTCTCTGCCTTTGATATGTCTAATGTCAAGATTAAACTCCTGTAACATAAACTCCATCTTAGCAATCTCTGATTTTTGCCTTTAAATTTCTGCAGAAAAACAAGAGGGTTGTGATCAATATAAACCACTATTGGCTGATTTGAAGAAGTAACATAAACTTCAAAATGCTGTAAAGCTAATATCAAAGATAAACACTCTTTTTCAATTGTAGAGTAGTTTCTCTGGGATTTGTTAAATTTGCGTGAAAAATAGCAAACAGGATGATCTACACCATGACTATCCTCTTGCAATAAAACAGCACCAGCAGCCGTATCACTAGCATCCACAGCTAATTTGAATGGCAAAGTGAAATCTGGTGCAGACAACACTGGAGCACTTTGAAGTATGGCTTTAAGTGTATCAAATGCCTGTTGGCATTGCTCTGACCAAACAAACTTTACTTTCTTTTTAAGTAAGTTAGTCAAAGGCTCAGTAATTGTGGAGAAATTTGGACAGAATTTTCTGTAGTAACCAGCCATACCGAGAAAGCGCATCAGTTGTCGTTTGCAGTTTGGTATGGGAAAACTTGAAATGGCACTGATTTTAGCATCAACAGGTTTTACCTCACCCTGTCCTACAGTATGTCCGAGGTAAGTTACCCTTGCCCAACCAAACTCAGATTTGGCAAGGTTGACAGTCAACATTGCTTTACTCAGTCTCTCAAAGAACTTCCGCATGAGCTTGATGTGTTCCTCCCAGGTGTCACTATACAGGACGACGTCGTCAACGTAAGCTGCACATCCGTCTAGCCCGGATATGACGTCGTTGATCATCCGTTGGAACGTTGCCGGAGAGTTCTTCATTCCGAATGGCATCACCTTGTACTGGAACAATCCGTCTGGTGTAACAAAGGCGGATATTTCACGAGCACGATCCGTCAGAGGGACTTGCCAAAATCCCTTCAGTAGGTCAAATTTCGTCACGTACTTGGCTTTTCCCACTCGGTCGACGCAGTCATCAATCCTCGGGATTGGGAAAGTGTCTGTCTTTGTTAAAGTGTTGACCTTCCTAAAGTCCGTGCACATACGATAACTGTGATCTGATTTGGGAACAAGTATGCACGGCGAACTCCAGTTACTTTTACTGGGTTCAATAAAGTCATTGTCCAGCAGGTATTTGACTTCTTCCTGGAGATATTTTGCTTTTGTTGGATTCAGTCTGTATGGATGTTGTTTTACAGGCTTACTGTCCCCAACATCAACGTCGTGATAGATGACGTTTGTCCTCGTTGGAACATCTTGAAACAGGTGTTTATATTCATGGAGCAGTTCTTTCACCTGTTGTTGTTGTTCTGGCTGGAGTGTGCCAACTTTGTAGACTCCAGCTTCTCCAGGATTTCTGAGTTCTGAAGCTTGACCGAGCCCAGCTTTGAGTTTAGAGTATTTTCACTCAAGTCAGTTTCAGTATCACTATCTCATAATGGTTTGAACTGACTGCACTGACAGGCTGAGTTATAGTAGGATTATCCCTATCCAAATATGGCTTAAGCATATTTATGTGACATAGCTGTTTTTGTTTTCGCCTGTCAGGTGTTATTATGATGTAATTTAAATCACTCAATTTCTTATCAATTAGGTATGGCCCAAAGTAACGAGCATGGAGTGGTTTGCCAGGAACCGGAAGTAGAACAAGAACTTTTTGACCTGGTTCAAACTTCCGTTTTGAGGTGTTTTTATCATATTTGGTTTTCATTGACTGCTGAGATGACTCAAGATTTTCTCTGGCTAATTCACATGCTTTAGAGAGCTTTGTACGAAAATCTGAGACATATTGCAAAATATTCAGACAATCATCATCGTCTGATAGGAATTTCTCTTTAACGAGCTTAAGTGGGCCACGGACTGTATGTCCAAATACAAGCTCAAATGGGCTAAAACCAAGAGACTCCTGAATTGACTCTCTAACAGCAAAGAGCAAAAAATGAATTCCTTCATCCCACTGTTTCTCTGTGTCAAAACAGTAGGTCCTAATCATGTTTTTCAAAGTTTGATGAAATCGCTCAAGAGCACCCTGACTTTCTGGATGATAGGCGGATGACCTATACTGTTTAATGCCTAGCTGATCCATTACTTGTTGAAAAATACCAGACATAAAGTTGGAGCCTTGATCGGACTGGACACATTTAGGGAGGCCAAATAAAGTGAAAAATTTGACTAAAGCTCTCACTATAGTCTTTGTCTTTATATTTCTCAGTGGTATGGCTTCTGGGAACCGAGTTGATGTACACATAATTGTCAACATGTACTCATTTCCTGATCTTGTTTTTGGTAGGGGCCCAACACAGTCTATTAGTATCCTACTAAATGGTTCTTGAAATGCAGGAATTGGCTGTAAAGGGGCCTTTGGAATGGTTTGATTCGGCTTTCCTACCATTTGACATGTGTGACAAGTTTTACAGAAATGTGCTACATCCTGCCTGAGATTAGGCCAATAAAAGTGACTGAGAATTTTATGATAAGTTTTCCTGACTCCTAAGTGACCAGCCCAGGGAGTTTCATGGGCCAGGCGCAATATTTCAGCACGGTAGGGCTTTGGAACCACAATTTGATGTTTTATAGCCCAATCGTCATCAACCAAAACATCTGGAGGTCTCCATTTACGCATGAGAATACCAGATTTTGTATAATAGGAAACAGAGCTATCTGAAGTTTTACCTTCATCATCTACCCTGTCAAACAAAGACAAAATATCTGGGTCTTTGTGTTGTTCTGCAATGAGATTTGATCTAGAAAATGTCTGACTTTGGTCAGCAGAAGTTTTACTGGAAGTTTCAAATCCACGAGGGATAACGGAATGATCCGTGTCAAACACCTGACTGAGAAAGGTGTCATTTAAGTCAACATCTGTGACATTATTTTTGAGAGTATTTTGATTCTCGGAAGTTTTCTTTGACATGCTCGAGTAATGGCACATGAAGGAAATAAATCGGGTATCTCTTGTTCAATTGGCTCTGGATCCTGATCTAAACTAGGATTATCAGTCACAAGTGGATTAGTAATGACCTTGTCCCCAGCAAGGTCGTTTCCAAGAAGAAGGTGAATCCCTTCAAAAGGCAAAAAAGGCCTAATACCTAAAGCACAGGTCCAGAAACAAAGTCCGAAGACAAATAGACATTATGGAGAGGAACAGGAATGTAGTCATTACAATCTACCCCCTTAATAAGAACTTTAGAACCTGAAAATGATTTTCAGAAAACGGCAGGGTATCTGCCAACAAAAGAGACTGGGAAGCCCCGGTATCTCTTAAAATTTTGACAGGGGTAGCGGAAGAGAAATCACTAGAAAGTGATATAAAACCATTATGAATAAATGGTTCGAAAATACCCATAATGCTATCTTGAGAAGAATTGACCTTGACCTCATTAATTGGGGATGAGAGGGGTTTAACCTCAGAAAATGTGTTGCACACATTATTAGACTCTAATTGAGTTGATGAAGTAATAAAGCGGTGGGCTTAGATCCACTTTGACCACTTTGACCTTCACGTTTTCTTTTCAATTTGAAACACTCTGACATTAAATGGCCGTCTTTCTTACAATAATTACAAGAAAGTGTACCAAACTGTTTTTCAGAAGGAGATTGAGACTTGGGATCTGATGATGTGGGAGTGTACTTGAACTCTGTGAACTGTTGTCATTTGATTTTCTACTGTCCTTTGAAAAATTCTTGGATGAAAAGGAGGAGTTAAATTTACCTGCATTGTTTCTGTAGGAAAAGGACTGGGATGGTTTGCTGGGAAATGAAGATTTGTGGGTCAATGAATAATCATCGGCCAAACGTGCAGCAACCTCCAATGTATCTGCCTTTTGTTCATTGATAAACGTCTTGATGTCACTCCGGATGCACCTTTTAAATTCCTCAATCAAAACAAGTTGTCGTAATTTGTCATAATTCTGACTGACCTTTTCAGAAGAACACCAACGATCAAACAGTTGTTCTTTTGTTCGAGCAAATTCAACATAAGTTTGATCCTTCACCTTCTCACAATCCCTAAATTTCTGACGGTAAGCTTCAGGCACCAACTCATAGCCCTTGAGAATTAATTCCTTCACAGAATCATAATTTGAAGCCTGCTCTACTGACAACTGAATGTAAATTTCTCTGGCTTTACCCACCAAAGCACTCTGCAAAAGCATAGACCAGGACTCCTTAGGCCAATTCAGACTCTGAGCAATTTTCTCAAAATGGAGAAAATATTTGTCAACATCCTTTTCTTGGAAAGGGGGAACTAACCTGAAATGCTTAGTGATGTCAAACTTGTCTGAAGGGAAGAATTTTCCTGACTGTCCAAGCTCTAAACGTTTTATTTCTACCTGTAATCGCTGTTCTTCTAATCGCAATTCCTTTTTCTCTCTGTCTTTCTTCCATTTCTAATCTTTCCTGCCTTTCTTTTTCTTTCTGTCTTTCTTCCATTTGCAATTCTTTTTCTTTCATTTCCTTTTCTAATTCCAATTTCTTAAGCTCCAAATCTGCCTGTATTTCTAATTCTAATTTTTTGAGTTCGAAGGAAGACTCAGGCTCATAATCTTTTAAGGCAGACTCCTCAAAATGGCCAGAATTAACTAGATGTTTGGCAATACGGTACTGTATTTCCCTCTTGCGCATAGACCTTTTAACTTCTACTTTAAGGAAATTTGCCAGTGCTATGAGGTTGTCTTTTCTGAGGGAATTAAATGTGTCCTGACCAAGGTCATCCATAAATTCGTCTGGCTTGAATTCCGCCATGATTGAATTTCGCTGAGTTCACAGTGTAAAGTAGTTTTGAAAAGGTAGGCAAAATGTTGTCAAACGGCTCAAAATATTCGTATCCCGGACAAGCCCCCAATTTTGTTACGTGCAGAGAAAACGAACAAAAGGGTGAACTCAGCAGTTTCCGTTTAAACAAAATTTATTACGAAAACAAAACTAATTGCTAAGTCAGGGATAGAGTACAAGCTTTAAAATTGTACAGACTACTTATCTCAGCTGGGACGGCAAAGCTCCAGTCTCAGAGTTGTAACAGTCAGTCGGATGAATGAACAGTCCTTCGGCTTGCAGGCTTGTAGTTGCACAAAGTCCACAGTATAAATCCAGCGTTGGCAGTGAAGGTCTTGAAAAGTCTTGAGAATGACTACTGCTGGAGTTTAGTAACACACAAGAGACACGATCCCAAAAGTCTGACTGGAAGCTGAGCACGTCCCTTTTATAAAGGCATATAAGAACAATCTAGAACTTTTATTGACATGCTAATTACTGTTCTAAAATTATCTCCCTTACACAACTAATCAACTTTCCAGAACATTCCAAACATGACTAATTGAATTCAAGGTTGTGAGGTCATTGAGGGTAGTGACCTTGAGAATGTTCTAGACTAATTGAACTCAGGTCATGATGAGTGTGGGGGGAAATGACCTACATAACAAATATCGCTCAAACAATAGACAATACAGTAAAATGTTTTCATTATCAAATTATGAAAGGCAAATTTGTGCTTTATGTACTTCCTGACAAAAAAACAACAAAATATACTCTGAACAAATCCCGTTACCTGTAGGTTGCTACTATACAAATGTCTGTATCTTTCAAACAGCCCATTTGCAATATTTTGTTGTACATTTGAACATTTAAACAATTTTTAAAAGAAGATCATAGCTGGCACCCAGTTTCTTATAAATGATTCACACAGTCACCCGTTTATTACTTTACAATCATGACATGACACCAAAATGAGTCCAGTATATTTCTCTTCCTCTATACCTAGAAACGACACTATTTAGTATCTGTCTCGGTATTTTAGGACTACAGGTATGGCAAAGGTGGGAACCGGAAATAGTGTTGGTCTATCAGAGTGTAAATTCCGCGCCGGCGTCGGCGGAGGAAATATTTGAGATGGGGGCTACGCAGAATGTAGGTGTACGTCGCCGTCCGTAATCTGACAGTACCGAATTTTGGCTGCGTGAACTGTATATCCATTTTCTGCATCTGTACATGCATGCATGAGCAATGAGCGTGAACAGTGCGTGTCGCTGCGCATGGCATTGTGCCACAGGTTCATCCGTGGCTGACCAATGTGACACTGATACCCAGCGAGGTGCAGTATAGATCGAGAGAGTTTCATGCGGGAGTAGGTGCTGAACGCTTGACTTGAGCTTTGTGGATGCCTGCCCACTTTCAGACGTCGACAGGATCAGCAGAAACGGATATTTCGGAAAGTCGTGACTGAAGGGCATTGTTTGCAGTCATCTGCACAATAAAACAGGAAATGTATCACATATTGTGAGAGTAGGAGCTTTAATTTGTACCAGTTCCGCCATGAGCCAGCTTTGCTTAAAAGTAGACCGTTTTCCTGAACGAATGAATGACTAAAGACATTAACATTTTATTTTAAACTTGAAAAGAGCGAAGTATGCATGCTTAAAGGGGACTTGCACCGTGCACCCAGTGAAAATGTACCGGACATTACCCGAGTGGGCCGTAAAAACAAAAGTCAGGCAGTAACTGACAAAATGCTTGATGGCGCGCTTTCATCTAATGTCAATGACCTAGCAGCTATCACCTCGGGATCGCGAGGCTGTCATTTAGCTCAAGCACCCGTGGCTTGACTTCAAAACCCCTGGAGGTGATGAGAATGATATCATGAGTTAGGGTGAAATGTGCAGTCCTTAAGATAATTGTACATGTAATGTTTTAGTAATGTTGAGTGTAATATACAATAAAAATTTAAATTAACCTGACCTTATCATTAGGCCTATATCCATCTACCCACTCTTATGCGTGTGTGTGTGTGTGAATACATATGTGTGTGTGTATATATATATATATATATATATATATATATATATATATATATATATATATATATATATATAATATATATATATATATACATACATACAATCTGATGACTTATAGAACTGGGTTGTTCAAAGTCCGTCTTGCTTCCAATCCCGAGTAGCAATAAAATAGCGACGTTTCGGTGCGACTAGCGAACCTTCATCAAGCTATATATACAAACGATATATATATATATATATATATATATATATATATATATATATATATATATATATATATATATATATAATATATATATATTTATATCGTCTGTCATGTTCTCTTTTGCATACATGTATTACTTTTTTAATCATCTACTATGGATTCATTAATGTTAGGATTTTCTAGTGAAGCTTGTCTTCAAAATTCAAGTTTCCCTGGCAGAACTTTTCGGGTTTTCAGGTGATTGCAAAATGTCTCGTCAAACCACATTTCGGAAACAAAATGGCATATTTCATCACGTAATTTGAAACATAGCTATACTTCTGATTTTGATATTGACTGCATGACACTGACGCACCTTCCATCTTCTTCATTTTTTCCGCGGATGTACCTGGCCTTGGCGGTAATAGATGGACTGCCTCCATGATCTAGCCGCACACCTGTGACTTGGTCGATACACTTGGTCGATACAAAGAATCAAGTACCTTAGGATTAATTGTCGGGAACTTTTCATTGTACTTTAGTTTCGATAACTAACTTACTACCTAGAAAAAGTGCAAAATCGGCAAATTTATGGCTGTATTTACTCGTTGACGAACACATACTATACCCAGTGGTGCTTAAAGTAGGTCGGGATGGGGGCACCGGAAATACATTCTTGTTATTGTATTTATGCATTTGCCGTCAGAGTGTCAGTTCTGGCAGAGTGTGCGTGCTGTTCTGGCTTTCATTTTACATTTTATTATATTTTATTTATTGCTTCATTTAAAACAAACATCTTCATTTTCAGCTGTTTGTATTTACTCTATGTAATAATTATGTATTCGTAAACAAGCAAACAGAGAACATCGGAAAGTGAGTTCCAGGTGCTCCCGGTCTGTACTACATTCCAAAATGTGCACTCATGTTGGTAGACCTGTACAAAACCTGTTCAAGCAAAGTTATGTCAGGTGCACGGTGTTGCACACACCTGTGGGCGTTTATAGATGCAGACTTGTATCAATAAAACTACACCGTATAGTAAGCTTGTCTTTAGACACACTAGCTCCCTCGTGTTTACAATTATATTTCAAATCCCAGCCCTTCAATTTCTGTAGGTCCCTTCTCTGTCGGTTCACTCCGAACACCACGCCCATCCAAGGAACATAACAACTAAAATGCATGGCTTCATCAACATAATTCATGGCTCGACCTATCCGATAAATTGAAACGTCTCGCCGATCGGATAATGGCGCGTGGCGGTGTTAAATAATTAATGTGACTTTCAGACCAACTCTATCATGATCTGGTCTGCAATGGTAAGCTTACTAATGGAGGGGTTTTCTGTCCCAGTAACCCGTTTTTAAATCTGTTTACAAACAGTATTAATGTCAATAAATAATTCACACATAATCCATCTTTCCTACGAACCCAAGGATCCTTTTTTAAACAAGAGGCGGTTTTGGTTTTAACCATATATGGGTGTCGAGTATTCCCGCGGGGTTTTGTTTTGGGCATTAGCCTTTGAATGGTCCTAATTTTGTCCACCAACACGAGTTTATCGTAAGACTGGGGAATGACTCAGTATGAGTCATCACTGAATGCATTACCGGTACTGTCAGCATGCTGAATGAGTCGAATGGAATCAACTACGACTTCGACCTTTGACCCCTGACGTTCTTACGATAAGGTCGTTCATGTGATACCACCTAGGCTATATCAAACAGGTGCTACTGGAAGTCAGGCACTGTAGTATTACCCAGACAGTGCAACGGAGCGATAGGGATGCCGCCAATAGCGCTGATCATTAGATTTGTGACGTGCGGTAAACGATAAAAGCAGCGACAAGCAATTCTGCACACCAGCCACTTAAGACTAGACAATCTTTCACTCTTATATTACTGTTTTTATTTATTTAATTTTTATTTATTTATTTATTGTATTTGTTCACAGGGGACCCAGAACTCTGGTGGTTGTTGTTGTTTGTATCATATCGTTGTTTGGAGAAAGTTGCATCGGGTCAAATAATGATAGCGTCCTTGTAGTATTTCTT